>NC_064877.1:83193146-83195646 GCF_943734665.1 Anopheles aquasalis
GTTAATGCTTCGGTTTGCAGAAGATTTAGGAACCCTCCAGAAGGATCCCTGCAAAACGACGGTTGCTCTGGGTGGACGGAAGCAAAGCGGAACTTGTTGGCGCCCAACAGTCTTTGATTGAACCGTGGTTTCGGTTGCCGGGTAAATGGCGAGCCAGCAGTCGCAGCTATTTGGCCATGTGGCCAGAAAACGTCTTGGTGTTAACTTGTGAATAATTAAATTTGTATAAAAGTTACTCCAGCCTGGCAGCTTGGCAGCCTGGCGGTGTACTACATGGTCTGCTACCTTCAGTAGCATCCAGAAGTTGTAACATTTGCCCAGGAATTCGCGACTCGGTGTCTCGAAGCCCGGAATGTTGGCTTTTGTGGTATTGCATCCACCGACCGGCCAACACTCACGCCAACTTATTCCCGCATGCTTGTAATGCTCGTGGAGGAGGTGGAGCACCCGAGCGTCGGTTTCGGTTGCTTTCTGTTGCTCTCTCTCTCTCTCTGTGGTGTTCCACCAAACATGAACTTGTGTACGGCTTTGGGGAAATAAATTTATCAAGTCTCTTTACAACGAAACACAAAGTTGTGGTTACTGCGGGTTGCTGGACTATTTGTACTTTTGGCTTTGCAGAGCCAGGGCAGATCCTCGATCCTGCTACAAAGAACGGAGACTTAGGGGCCTTTACGATGCTGCTCGTGTTCGAGCTTGTTGCGTTACAGGTGCAACCGAGAATTTCCGAGAGGTGTTCCGACATTTGCTCTTCCGTGTTTGTTCCGCTACCAAAGCCAGTGTGCAAAAATCATCTCCCAAAACTCGAATCAGTAGTTTTCGCTCTGTTCTTGTGTGGTATTTTGACTAGCACCTAGATTTTGTGGTATGTTAGCCACTTAACCATTCAAATAGAGGAGAACTTTTGGGGATTTTTTATGTTTTTTCAACGCTCCTTCAAGATTGATGGAGTAAATCGCTCCGATGCACATATCTGGTCATCCACGGCATTAGTTCGGAATTCCGGATGTGTGTTATTCTAAAAGTCAATCTCGTTCGTTTCGCTCAGCTTGTACTCGAGCAAAGCTTTCAAGTTTTGTAATTGAATTTCCAAACTGCAAACCAACCCCCTCGTACACTCCTGTCCTGTCCAGCACGCAATGCATCATCCTGTTTGCTGCTGCCATTCGTTGATTTACGGTGAGCTTCTTCCGAGCAATTAATCTCGACTTCAAGGGGGATGCAGCACTCTTTTCTAAACTTCCATCAGACTAGCCAAGAAGTGCTCCAGAGCTGAATGTAATATTTATAAAACGGTTGTGCAGGGGGATTAGTTCACTAAATCATCCAGAATTGAGTGATTTCAGTTGCGCTGAGTGAGCGCGGTCGGTCGGTCTCTCCTGTATTGCTGTACCAAGCAATGCAGGTCGCAGGCCGTGTTCGCTGCGGATGGGCTCGTAGACTCGTAAAATTGGTTCATTGTAAACACACAGCCACTGATACACCGTGGGCTAATTTCAAACCCAAGGGAGGAGCGAGGCAGTCGGTTTGCCGGAAGCATGATGCTCCATAAATCAAAACACCGCTTCAGCACTTCAGTGGGTTAATGAAGTAGTAGAGCCCTCTGCCGTGCCGGCTAACCGTTAAGTGCTTGAACTTTTGCATACACAGAACGCTTTCAGAGAGGTTCTTTCTCTCGCGTGAATGTTGGGCACGAGAGCTGCACGGCGTCCTAGGTCCCAGCAAAGTGATATTTAATTTTATTAGCATCCTCTCACGAAGCCAAAGTGGAAACTTGTCGATGCAGATCGAAAATGTTGGGCTTTGGGTTGGAGTTTATCCCGGTTTACGAACGCAGCAGGCAGCTCCGACTTCCAGCGAGTAACACAGGGTTCCAGGGTGCGCGATTACTTCGGCAGGATCAAACGATGCGAGTGCCTTTTTGCCGAGTCGAGAGTCTCCTCGCGTAGGGTTCCGTTTTTCCTCGTCGATACGATGCTCGTCTTTGTCCTGTAGTCCCGCTTTATAGACCGGACCATCATTGGCCACTTGTTCCACGCTTTATGTTGTGGGGCCACCTTCAAGCTGCACGATGGCCTTTTGAGCTGGCAGCCGGAGCACGATGATGATGCCTTTCGAGGGGCCATAAAGCGGGAAACTTTAGCCGTGGTGCTTCGTTCGAGGAATTGATAGTTGCCCCCAGCGAAGCCTTTGATAGAGATGTTGCACCGGCATTCATTTGCACGTGGCTTGTCTGACTTCCTGTTTTGTGCTGATAACTATGTCAAGCTAGTGTGAGGGGTTCGTCGCTTAGTATTATTTATGCTTTAAAATTATTCCTTTTTTAATTTGTAATTTCTTAAAGCATTACCACCATTATCCTAACGGTTACAATCTTTGCACGATCCAACTAATGAAGTAAAAGTTATCCTTTGTGTTTTGAAAATATCTCGTTCCCAAGATTTAAGCTATTAATTGCCACATGATGAGAAAAAACAAACCACAAGTAGTTCATTTAGAA
>NC_064877.1:83200646-83210646 GCF_943734665.1 Anopheles aquasalis
GCTTTGTTGTGATTGTTCCACCGGCACCCTATAGGAAACGGAAAGGAAAGAAAGCCACCCCAAGAGCTCCATATGTGCTTATGTGTTCCGCCGTCCTGCAATCCGGCGAGCTTTGATTGACACTGTCTCGGTGCGCGCCCGTTGTATGCCCGAAGTGGTGCACTTCAGCCAACGCTAGAGAGTGGCTGCTCTTGGCACGCGCCTTCGCGTATGTCTTTTCAGTGACGGTCCTTTGTACGAGTGCAGCTCTGCAGCACGTCACTCTCGTCTCTAACTCTCTTCGGATCATGTGAATCATGTCGATGCACGAGGGATGGTGTACGATGGATTGAGATTGTGTAACGAGCGAACACACGCTATTACACGCTGTTTCAGGCGCTGTCAAATTGAGTGTTTTGTGTATGTATCAGCTTATACTGAACTGCGTGGGCTTGGGGAGAGTTTCCTCGAACTATTAGAATCCCACAGTGTCCCTGTCTTCCCTGTAGTGAGGTTGCCATCAGTATGAGCTGCAGCATAGCGTGAAAGCAAATCATAATCTATGGCATCTCATCATATCGGCACTAGCGTGGTCCCTGCAGGCTCGCTGATTACATGCTCGCTGACAAAGTTTCGTCACAAAAACACACACTCGCATAGACACATCAAATGCAATTACGTTGAACACTTTACCCAACGCGGGCGAGCGAGGTTGCTCCCGAACAGTGATGTCATTGGACGGGGCGCCGGTTGAACGGTTCATCGTCTTTCGCTTAGAGAGTGCGGGAGGGGAGATCCTTGTAATTAGATGCTTGATGCTATTCCATCACATCAAAGTAGTCATTAACTCCACCCACTCCGACCAGCGCGCGTCCATCATCGCACGAGTAAAGCGTTTTGCATACGTGGCATCACTGCGTTTCGGTTCTGAGTAGTTCGCATCACGGAAGCATCACGCGTCAGCAGGGACCGCCCACAAAGGGCTGAAAGTGTGGTGAAGGCGTGCTACACGAGTGTGTACTCAATATTGCGCCGCTATCGCTTTTAGCAGAACGACAAAAGAAAATTAAAGTAATTTCGCTGCTGTTGAGTGATACTGTTTTAAGTGATGCAGGTGAGTTACAATCGAAGCACACGTTGGACGCCGAGGAGCGAGAAGAAAATACAGAATACGCGAGCCTACTTTGACGAAGCGTCGTTCCAACGTTACCCAGAATCATTTAGGGGTTGGCAAGGTAATATTAAACCCCTACGAATTACTTACCTTTAATAAAATTGAATTCCCCCAACTAGTTGAAACGGATTAGCGGATCAAATTTGCGACAGGTTCTCGGTATTGTCCTCTAAGCTCATCACGGATCTCTCGCCGAATGTAATGGCTAGCAACGTGGTTCAAAGAGATACCAGTGTGCGGTTCAAAAAATTCGCGGAAAATGTTGGCGTAATTGGTGAGAATTTGTCAGCTGAACGCTCCCTGGAATGGCAGAAATGCGAACTGCATGTCGTTTCGGAATGTTAATCGGAATGCTGTGCTTTAAGGAACTTAAAGCTCCCTTTCGGATGTCCTTAACGGTACCTAATGGGCTTCACGAAAGACAAAATCGAATCATTTTATACAAATACCATCGTATATTGGCGCTCTGGGTGTTTACTATTATTGTTGTAATTATAATTATTATCAATCTTCCTCGCACGCTATACAAACATTGTTTTGCATCTTTACTTATCGCGCCGGCCGACCGATAACAAAATGACTTTCCACGCCGACGGGATGCTCTCTTTCTTACTTTATACAATTCCCAACACTTATTTCTTCAGAACACAAAACACTTCAACTTACAGTTTGGTGTGTTTATGTGCCTATATCCTTCGGAAGATTCTAAATATTTTCTCGTTTTAGGTTCTTCTCCTGCACTTAAGAGGCAAATTTGTTGCAGAGAAAACGCCTTCGCACTGATTTACATAAAATCATTCTCGCCTTTGATGGGGTATTTTGTAACACTTAACACTCTTTGTGATGCCGCCCGTGTCTCCGACTGGCTGCAAGTATTACTTTTGCGAAACCATTTTTTCAACCGGAATTTCAGAAAGTAAGATATGAATTATAAACTAAGATACGCTCCGGGACACTAGACAGAAGGAAAAACGCACACAAATTACCGCTAGCCGCAAGCCAGTCAAGGCGATGGCAATCAATATTAAGTAGGATTAAATAAAACGTTCACTTTCGTTGCTTAGCTAGGTGGCTGGTACCAACAAGTGCCCCCTTTGCACCTCCGTGTGTTTGTTCAGCATTGTTTTTGAAAGATAATTCCGTTAACGCTTTAAAATGCTTACTCGTCGCTCACCAGCGAGCGTTCCTTAAATAAACTTTCGAAAGTTGGCTCCTAACACGCATTAAACATCGCCTTTGAATCTCATAACGCCAGGTAAATCTTTCCTCCGTCATACCACACCACAACGATGGCTGGCTCAAAGGATTAGCTAACTTTTAAATCGGGTTTCTGGAATTTCCTCTAGCGAACTTTAACAATCCAGCTTTACAAATGTGTTCGTCGTGGATGAATTGCTCTTGTTGACGGCTCTTTTTTTGGGGTTTGTTTTCCAGCGGAACGTTGCGCTCCATTCCATTTTGATTATTGTTTGATTTGTTTGTCTATCTTCCAGAGTTTGGATCGGTACGGTTGGTTTGCAAGTGTTTGCCATTCCAATAGGACACGGGTGGGAAAAAAAAAACCGTCCGGAAACACGAGCGGAAAATGGTGAAATCAACGGCGTGGGTCCCAAAAAGCAATCACCATAATCTGCCGCACTTCATCTCCGCATCACCATCAAGCTATCTAAACGGGCGCCCGCGAGAAGTGCACGACAAACGGGACTCTAGAGCCTCCATCGGACAGTTACCGACCAGCGAGTGAAGCAGCACCTGCATTCCGGTAGCTCGCTTGGTAAAGTGCACACAAAAAAACAGCAAAAAAAGGAACGAAACCGAAATCATTCAACCGCTTCTACTTTCAGATCAAATGCTCGTGCCACCCTCCCACGGGGCCCCGGCTCTTGTGAGTTTTTGCTCTTCATTTCGCTAAAATTGTGTGCACACCCAGCATGGAAGGATGGAGAAATTAGAAAATTGGCCAAAAGTTCGCCCAGAATATGCAAACATTTGCGCGTCACGTGAATTGCGCGAAGGAACAGCGTTAAGACGAGAGGAGGGAGTGAGGATTGGTTGGTTGGTTGGTTGATTTGTTGATGAGCTCCCGGTGATGCCACCTTGTACCACTCAATTCCAGGCAAGTGACGCTCGCTCGAGATGCTGCTGATTGTAGACCTTCCGTTTGGAAGAAACCCAGACCGGGCGATGCCTGGAACGACGCATGACTGCCTTCATCCTCATTCCTTCTCAGTAGCTTCATTAAGTACCACCACCCGCCCTGCGCGAACTGGTGAAAAGCGCGTGCCAAACTGGTTATGTTTATCATTAATTTACTCTCCGCCATTTACATCCAACCAGAGGCACCGGAGCTTCGAAGGTATCGCCGCAGCATGGGTAGGCCTACCATCGCCGGGACTGCAAAGGCCGGGACGCGAGGTGGCGTGATAGTGGCGCGCTCGCTATGTGTGGGTTGATGAAATTTATCATGATAATTAATTATCCTCCGGCTTTCACCATCAGCAATTTACATCGAGCCAGCGCGCGCTCCTTTCCCGAAAAACGCGCCATTCGGGCGCGCAGGTGCCTGAGGAGCGTCAGGGCCACAGCGAGGCCAGCGGACCTACCACCGGGGTGTCGATCTTTCACGCTGGAGAGTGAATTAATATTTTGATAAATTCAATTCCACCGGCACCGCGACAACGTATGTACGGAGGACGGGCAGAGCAGAGGGGAATTCATTAGCAGTAACGGAGGTGAGCAGCATGCCAGCATTAGCTGTTAATCCGCAAGGCATTGTGCACCAGGTAGAGCGCACATTCCAGATACAATGTTTCCACGTGGCGAACCGGTAACGGTTCGGTTCGGTTTGTGCGGAAGTTTCCACTTTTTTCTTTCACGCTGTTGAAAAAGGATTCCGTCGTCGTGTCGCGAGCGGTGAACGGGCAGGTTTTCCGTTGTGTCGGTGGACACACCACACTAACCCGCATATGGTGGATGAGAAGGAAGAGAGTTGAAGCAAAGAAAAGTTGGAAATTGTTTATCATTGCTCGCGGGTTGAGGGACCTCGTATCGAACGGAATATACCGCTCGGTGGCATTGTTGCGAAATACTTTACGAACCTCCCGAGTGGCCCATAGCGGGTCAAATGCTTGGGACATTAAATTTTAATTGAAATATCGCTACAAAGTGTAGCACCGCACCGGGAGTGAAATGCGCTGAACGCTGACATTTTAATCCCTTCGCCACGTGTCGTGTCACTGGGTCGGATATGTTGCGCATCGCATGAACATGAGCATAATGTGCTAAGGAGCTTATTGGGGCTTAAAGCCGCTACTAGCGGATCAACTTCTCCGTCGTGGCAGAATCAGAAAAGGATGTCACCGTGACAAGACGTGGCCAACGGGGCCTCCAATCTTCAACTATCATTATAATGCTACTCCAATTGAAATAACCGACACGCGCGGCACCCGAGAACACCAAAGGCAGGCCATCCCCTCCGCCCCCCTCCCCCCACTATGGATGATGACACTAATGTTGCTTTACGATTATGTTCTCGGAACGGTTATTACGTTGTTTTTTCGGGCGGGGTTAGAGTGTTAGAGGGTAATCGGTTTCGCAGCCCATTTCCTCGCTGGGATCGAAACGGGGGTCGATTTCCCAGAGAGAACGAATAAAAAAACCGGAGAAAGTCAAATCGAAAATAGCTTTCTCACGCCCCCCCCCCCCCCACCCTGGGGGGAACGCTAGCCAGTTTCGGTTATCTTATCAAATAAACGAAGTAATAAATATGCTGCAAAGGGCCATTGGGGTGGAGGGGCGTTATCGATCGGCAGACAGGCCACTGGGGTCAGAATAAAACCATGCGGATGCGCCGGAGAACGTTGTCTCAGTGTGAAAGTGGCCGATTCCGACGGAAAAAACGGCTTCGTGAACGCCTGTCATTGCCGTTAAAGCCAGACATCGGGCCATCGGGACAGGGCGTGCGATGTGGGGCCACTTGTGCGTCATAAAACGGTTTATTATGATAATACAAATGTCAACAAATTATTGTTAACTTGCTGCGCGCGACACTGCGATGCCGATTCCGCGCGAGAGGGCCCCCGGAAAGGGTGGAACAGGAAAACTACATAAATCAATGCACCCGCCCCTCCCTTTTGCTGTGGCCGATACTGTTGGATCAATGCTCGGTTGGATGGTGGGTAAATCCTGCAACCACCGATTGTCGCGTCCTGGTTTTTTGCTTGTAGTTGCGCGGTAACATTACCGTTTAACCATGTAACGGTATTAGCTGATTTATGAAACACTATCCACCCCCCGGGGGGGTGGCGACAAGCGCACGCGGCGATTGTTTACAAATTCGCTGGAGCACTCGCTAAACTCATAAACCATAAACTGTACCGTGCAGAAGGACACAGAAATAGTTTTTCCTGTCCGCTTCAATGTTCCTCAAGATAAAAAAACGTGGAAAAGTAAATCCAACTGCACAGCGCCACGGGCCCAGTCGTGAAGGATAATGGAAAATGTCAGCAAAATAAAATCCCGCTACAAAATACGGCCTTCCGCTTCTCGCTTCGGGGTTTTTATCAATTTTCCCCCGGGAACACTGGCGGATTGCGGTTACAGGAAGTGTGTCGTCAGCAGCGACAGTTGTCCTGGGCAGCCGATGCAAACGCACCAACCGGTCGTTGCGTGAGATGGAGCTTAGAGTAAAAATGACCCACGTGAGAGCGAGCCCTTTTGTTCCTACCTCGCCGGAGAGTGTACCAGGGATGCGTGATGATGTGTTGCCGGTTTCACGTTTCATAGAAATCGACGGAATAGAGATAGGAAAGGTGGTCACACAGAGCCCGTAGCATCATCCTGCGTTTTATGGCACCTGGCAATGGAAAATACGCACCGTACCTGAACGTGTCCTTCAGGAGCAGTTCCATAAAAATAAACTCCCCGTTGCCATGGACACGGTTGAAATGAAGTGTAACCACATTCCAAACCATGGCCACCTGCGACCGTTTGATGTTGCTGGTTGCCGTCGAGAATGGCCAAGGTTTACTTTGATCGACGTAGGCTGTGCGTTGTCTGGTTGCAGAGTGTTTCTACACTGCGTCGTCACGAAACTTATAGAATTCCCATAGAAATCTTTCATATTCCAATAGGAATTCTATGGGAATCCTATAAGTTTCGTTTTGACAGCGAAAATTTTGGCGCAGTGTAGAAACACTCGCACGGTTTCCGGGGGCGAGTTTCGGTCATCTAGTTATCTTTGGATGAAAATTCGCTCCGCTAGTTTACGAAGAGTCGGTCAGCTTCATTCGTTTCCGAAAAGTGCTTCCAATTCCTGGTAAGGTTCCTGGTCGGTAGCACGGTGCTCGGTGGCAAAATTATAAACTCATCATCGTCCTCCTCTCTGGGTCACAGCGCTCAACGAGAATTCAAAGGTAAGGTTAAGCAGCGTTTTCCTCTGTTTTCTCCCATGTCATGGTGGCGGTGCGAGCAGTGGCGCCGTGGTTCGAGGTGGCACTCGGTGGCAAATTGGTTGTATGATGTGGAAGAGAGTGAGGGGATGGGAGAAGTGTATTTACAGATCGCGCGGTGAGGCCACGCTGGCCCAAAACTCCGCGGGGCGCTGTCGGCACACACTGTACACCGTTAATTAGATTCTTACGAGTTAAAATTCGATCACGGAAAGGACACCGCATTCGGGGCCCGATCCGTTCAAAACTATTTACACTGCGTACCGTGGCGAGCCACGGGGTGTTTGTATGTGTTCCGTATGGGGTCTTAGGTCTTCTTCCTAAGGATACTTTTCGGGGTGAAGGGCTGGACACCGGTGCTTACCACCGAACCAGCGCCCGATATGCTGCTGATGGTGACGGTGGCAGCCTTGGTCGTCGTATCCGTGGTGGCTGTGTCCTGGCCGGGCTGTTGTTTGTCCGGTTCACCGTTCAGCTCGACCAGCGCTACCGCCTCGACGACGACGGCCGCCGATGACGATGGTCGCCTCGGGTGAGCTTTGCCGGGCGTTAGCAGCAGCCCGTCCGCACCGTGCCGGACTGCCGCCGGCTCCGTTCGTTAATCGAATCGCTCGATGACGGCAGGGGCCAGCTTGCCGGGTGGTGGCGGTGGTGCCGGCAGGCACATCTCGTCGATCGTGCAGACACGCTCGTTGTACGGGAACTTAAAGTTGATCTCACTCCCGGACGTCAACACCGGCGTTTCCGTGTGCTTCTCCAGGATGGCATCTGGGGGTGGAGGAGAGCGAGGAAGGACTAAGAAGTGGCCAGTAGAAGAAGAAGAAGAAGAGTGTCCACCCTACCTCGTTTGTCTTCGTGGGTGTAGTACCGTGCCCGGTGCCTCGAGAGGCAGAGCGCCGTCGATACGACGATGGTGGTCAGCAGGATTAGGACGATCAATCCAAAGAACGCCAGTATACTCACACTACCTGCTGTTTGTGGCAAAGAGAGCGGGAAATAAAGCATGCTAACACATTTATCTAACCGACAGTTTTAGGAAAGATGACGAACCTTGCTCGAGGAAGTTGTGTGACGTGCTGGCCGCATCGTGATCCTCGTCCACGATCACCTCCATACAATCCTCGACGCCATCTTGGTCGAGCCCATCGATCCGCACCTCACGCAAACGCTCCGGTAGAAAGCATCGAGGCACCTCCTGCCAGGGTAATCCCTCCGGAAGCTGCCAGGAAAGAGGCGAAAAGCGTCAACTTCACCCTCTTGTTGGACTCGCAACTCAGTGCGATCATGATCCTTACCTTTTTAGCCTTCATGATGAGCGGTCCCATGTGGCACCAGTCGCAGATCAGTGGGTTGCCCTCCAGCTTGACGTCCGCGATGCGCGACAACTGGGCGGCGTACCGTTCCGGGATCCCGTTCAGCTGATTCCGGGATAGATCGAGAAACTAAACGAACGAGCGAGCGTGAAAAGTGGAAAACAATCTTTTAGAATCGAGATTGCATTTCATTCAAACCGGAAACATCGATTTTGTGGTATTTGTGCGCTGAGCTGCGCTTTCTGCAAACGACGCCGGGGTTTTTGATTTGTTTTTCGACGATTGTTTTGCTTTTAGCCCTTTTTTATGGTGCGCATAAAACCCAATATTTGAGCATACCGTTGGCGAGAGAGAGAGAGCAAAGCAAACGAATCGAAAGTGTAGCTGCTACTGCTGGTTGTTGCTAACCGGCATATAAATTGCGGTTCTGCATCGCTTTGCTGCCATGTCGATGGCATGACTATTTGCAAATGGTTTCCCCCTTGATCGTGGCTCCAGAGCCGCACACCAGAACCACACAAAGCGGGGCCGTGATGGTGCAATCGGATCGCTTTTTCTTTCTTTAGATACTGTTTAGCCAAAGTTGGATCAAACAGTGCGCACTGGTACCTGGCGTGCGAGAGAGAGAGAGTGCTGGACGGAAAAATGCCAATCCCACAGCACCGCCGGCATAATCAAATACTGGCTACAGTAAATCACATCCGGCCCCCTTTTGGGGAGGGAGTTGCCACGGTGAAATGCAGCACGGAATGTGATGCACGAAGCTACCGGGAGTACTAGTTTTGATTTGTGAAGTGATGGCATCGTCGGTAGCGTCGGTTGTGCCGATCCGGGTTTCTTCTCTTTCCCATGTGCTCAGCTCTGGCAAGCACGGCACTGTGTGTGCTCGGTACCAGGCCAAGATTTCGTATTCAAGCAGCTGGAACGGGATTTGCACTTACAATCTGGCTGGCAACCCTTTCCCACCATCATCATCAGCCGGGTTTGGGCCAACTATATTTCCCGAAAAATCCCGGAAAACACCCTTCTCCGGATGGTGCAGCGGAAATGAACACCTTCGCTGTACAACCTGGGCGTAGGCGCCTCGGATGCTTGGAATCCCGGAACTACGAAACGAGACGAGTGTACGATGATGAAAAATATGTACTTCCCGGCCCTCTCTCCCTCTTTTGGTGAATGATGGATTTTCCATCGATTCCAATTTGTCCGCACAAATGGTATATGCATATTCCTGTGGTACTTGTGGAGATTGCTGGTGATGCGGAGGTAAAGCTCCAATCGGAAACACCACCACTTTTCCTTCCTGTGGTGGTGGCGGTGCTCCTGGTCCACTGCTAATGGATTGTGGTGCATTGTTGCACCTAGCATGCAGCAGGAAACAGGATATACTATATGGGTGGGCGGTGGCAGGGGGGAAAAAAGACCACCACCATCGGTACCACCGGCTCGGTATGCTTTTCGGTATTTGGTTTGTGTGATTATAGCTTGCGGTTAAGGGGGGTTCACCGTTACTGCTGGTGGTGCTCGTGGTGGCGCTACCACAAATCGAACTGCATGAGGCTGCATAGTTATTAGTGAATTTATGAGAAGCATATTTAGCATAATGCTGCACCACGTGTTATAAGCCGGCACTTGGTGTAAAATGTTCCATTTACGGACAGGTAAATCTAGGTGCTGCACGGTCGCAGTTCGATATTACAATGAATTCGAAACATGCATTATGTATTAGCACGAGCCGCGTGCAAAACTTACCTCCAGCTGGGCCAATGGTTCGATGATTTGTATGGTGATGTTATCGATGTGATTCCCGGACAGATTCAGTGCGGTTAGCCGCTTGAACGGGGTGAACAGGTTCAGCGGAAGCGAACCGAGGTCGGCAACGACGAGCGAGGAAATGTCCTTTACGGTCTGTTGAAGGAAGAGGAGGAGAAGAATGGGAGTGAGGAATTGAGGTTGGACACACATTTTTAACCGAGCGCAGCGCAGCGGGATGGTTTCATAAATAAGGGCACTCGTTCTTGGGTGTTGGGTCTTCGGGGTGCCATCAACCCGCAATGGCTCACCTGTATCGTGTCCTCCATCTC
>NC_064877.1:83213146-83235646 GCF_943734665.1 Anopheles aquasalis
TAGGCGGAAGCCGCTGGGGTAAAGTTGTTTTTCATTTCACTTCGCCCAAGCTCAATTGCTGCTTCATCATTCTCGCGATTTGAGTACCGGAGGTTGGGGAAAAAAGGCTCGCCGCATAAAAGCGCGCGATTGCCAGCGTTTCTTTTTTTTCAGAGGAAAACTTTTCGTTTTGCTTCACTAATTCATCATAAGCTTCGCCGATTCCAGTAGGGCATGGTGAATGGGGGCGCCATGGTCCTGATATCTGAAGCTGACAAGAGTGTTAAGCGATTTTTCTTGAACCTTCGGCCGGATCAAAGGGATCAAATCAACGGGAGTGGTGTAGCTAGAAGAAAAAAAACACAAACATTTTCCGCTGCTAACAAGTACTTTTCATGCCGCATTTCATTACCGGACTGTGCGCTGGAACAGATCCAATCAAAGGTTTGTTTTCATTAATAGAAAACAGCGACAAACATACACGCAAGCGCGCACCTCCGTATGGATGGTTGTGTCAATAATTCCAACCGATGAGTGTTGTGACAATAAATCGTTGTCCCATTGTTGTCGTCTGTCCCTGTTAATGATGATACAGCGTGGTGCGTTCGAACAAATGACGAAACACCAAACGCACACCGGTAAGAGCCGGCGGGGAGACCGTGTTGCATCAACTCCAGGGACTATTTATGTCACATTCTATTACACCACGTGGCAAACCACCGTAAACACAATCCCAACGGCAGCCGATCGGTTTGACGTGTTTTCTGTGGCATGTCGCTCCGCCTAACGCGTAGATAAGGTATGAAAAGTGAGGCCATGAAGTGCTCCACGTGTGGTGCACAGGGCACCAATGGAGGCGCAACCCTAGTAAATGTCAACTAATATTATTATTTTCCATTCAGCCCTTTCTGGGAGGCTATGGAAACGAATGAATAAAGAGAGGGAATGAGAATCGTAAACTGAAAAGAATTCGATCCACCGACCGTATGGGTACGGGGGATCGGCATAAGCGAAACGAAAGCGGAATGATACGACGATACACGGCATATGGGCGAGTTTGTGGGAACGATAAAATGTCATTGAAAAGGGGAGCCAGAACACATTCTTGGATAGAAGTGGTTCGAAGCTCTTGCTACCAGAGGACAACAAAAGAGTGCTTTGTCAAACCAGCGCACCGCACGTTATCCTTATCAACGCTGAGTGAAGACGGTTTTAAAAGGAAACTCTTTTGTATCCGTCATCCGTATCGATACATGTTGCTCGACGTTTTATTTATTTCCATAATTTTTCGTTCCCTATTTCCAACGAGGCCAGCGAATGTCCCCAGCAATCAACAAGTTGACCCTGTCACAATCCTGCGGGTTGAGGGTTCGGTCGATGGAAAACCTCTGAAACCAATGAAACGCGAATCACCGTACCGTTACCCTATTGTGTGACGGAAGAATTCGATTTCCACGGTGCTAGCGGAACCAACCTGGCAGCGAAGCCACCCTGGCCTGTCTGTTCTGTCTCGTACTTTGTATTTTTCTTTAAAAGAAAAGTTGCTTAGCTGTCCAATCAGATTGTAGCGAGTAAACCGATTTTCTTTTGCGGACGCGAGGTGGCCCGATCCTTCCATTGGTTTTCACCTGGCACAGCGGATCGGTCACCGGCACATAAATTAGCCTCCCTTTGGCTGCTCGGGGCTTTGATTTATATCGGCTTATTTAGAAAGTTAGGGACTGGTGCGTGCCAAACTGTGGGTTTTATTTTTGATTTGAGCGGTTTATTCCGCCCCGATCGTCCTTGGTATCAGAGTTTTGGTGGGTGTAGACCGTTCCGCTATTGTCGTTCGAGTCGTGTTGCGGTATTGCCTGATAACCACTAATCGGACGCGCGGATGTTTGGTGAAGCGGAATGGATTGGAGACACATTTGTTGGGGTAAAATATGTGGCGAGAAAGCGAGCTTCGTGTGACGGTTTGGTGACCGGACAAGTTAGTTAGCTTTTAGGAGCGATAAGGATTGAAATTGTATTTTTATTTATGGTTTACAATTCGATGACTATCGCCGCCGGTGTGTTTGGGGAGAGAGTGCGCTGTTTGGCATGATCTAACCGGTTCGACATTTCCGTTTTCGACCAATTTGTGTCGCTAAAATTGTGTGAGTACATCCGAGTTCTTAAAATAACAACTTTCAGTTTAAAAAGACTTATGTAATTCACTTTCGCTAATTTATTAAATTCTACTAGGCGTTCTATCACGTAATTGGCGAATTGTTTCAACGTTTACTCGCTAAATGAAACAATAATTCCCATTTATTGCGCAGACTGGCATGTCTGGGTCAAGTTATAACACAAAAAAAACATCTTTCGTTTCATCACTGCTTCGTCATGTTTACCTTGATTGATGCCCGCACAACACTGAAACCATCAGAAAGCCCGACGAACGACGCCAAAGACGGTTTATAATCCGGCTACATTGTACCGAGACTTACCAGAATGTAATCTGGTTGGATGTGATTTGTTGGTTGCGCCGCTCGTCTTGTGCAACATTCTGTTCCTCTGGAAGCTTCACAGACCAGCTGAAGCAGGAAAAATGGTGGAATCATGGTTGCCAAAAAATGACGGCGAACGAGCAGCGTTATCAGATGTTGTGGAATGATCTGAGAAAAGAATGCTGCTCGCAAGGAATGATGATGGCCAGCGCAAACCGTAAGAAAGAAGCAAAAGAAACAAATAATGGGAGCAAGCGTCTCGTAGCGGGTGCTATGGTTATGTGGTTTTCGGTCCGTGTGTCTAGAGAATACGAGAGAGAAAGATTACGAATCTCAGCGCTGTAAGAACGATACTGGCTGCGGTAGTGGATGCAAAGTTGCGATTGCGAGGAAAGATAGTTCCGATAATTTTCACCACCAAATCTTGTGCTGCTGACAGCTGTTGCTGATGCTCGACACATCGTGAAGCGGGGCAACAGTTTGCTTCTATGCTATGAGCTGTGAGCGAAGCGAGTGTTCGCTTACGGTGGCCTAATGTGCTAGATGTTCATCTATAGCTTTAAGAGGAATGTTTTCTGCTTTTTGCTCTTGAAAGGAATAGGCAATAGTTTTGTCACTCAGCTATAGTTCTGAGCTACGAAAGAGATTACAGCATTTTGAATTAAGTAAACGAGGCTTACCTTGTTGTTATGATGATGGCATTAATATATAAAAAGTAATTATCTATCCTGTGGAATTCTTAAAACACTGCTGCCTTTTTCTGTTGCGCTACGTTTCACGCGCTTCAATAATGTTTCAATTCATACAGCACTCTACACTGTGCATTGGTAGGGCATTTGAATGGCCATTGACGTATAGTGAAACGAGATATTATGCTATTCTTGTCCCTGTAATTGTTAGCAGTATGTAGCACAAGTGGGCGTCACTTCAACAACATCACCGCCTATCATTATCACTGCCATCCACACGCGCCACTGTACCACCACTCGAGTATCGATAATTATGGATCCGCTGGTGGCGCGATGCACGTTCGATAGATTTCATTTGCACGAAATGGACACTCTAGTCGAGGAGCGGGCGGTTCACTTCAACCTGTAACGAGAGGAGAGATGGTATTGGAAATTATCGATGTGGTCACAGTGCATTTGTTGTAATGAATTGTTTGTAGTGCTTCTGCTAGAGAGCGCGATGAGCAGTGAAATGCGATGTTCATACAACTTTAAACGATACGCCTGAGGTAATCTATTAATTAATGGAACGTACTTTTAAGTATCAAAAATGTAATAATTTTCAAGGAAGTTGTGCTTTCAAAATGAGGCTAAGCTTCAATGATACTTGTACATAATAACTATTCTGTTTGCTGATCTCTCTGATACAATGTACTCATTCGTTCATTTTCTTCGCCGAAATGAAATCATCCGGCAGTTTTAGTGGAGTGGTGTTGAATGCGCAAGCTGCAATTGCAGGCAAGACAAGGCGTCTGGACCAATGATTATTCCCATCACTCGAAGCAGACCGACCCAGGCCTTTTAATGGAACATCTTAAAAGGCAACATAATATTTTTACGATCCAAATCGTAAAATGGCAACGGTGGTGGTACTACTCACCGAATGGAGCATTTCAATGTTGCTCCGCATTCGCTCGGTCCAGTATTTTCCTAAGCCACTGTTTACGCAAGATGCACGCTACTACGCATTATTGGCCATTATTTTAATGCCGAGAATTATCATTGGCGTTATGGCGAGAAGCTGGTTGCATCTTACTTCCGACGGAATGTTAAAACAGTACAGCATTGAGAGGGGCGCATATATTTCGTTTTATTCCCTTCTTGCCCTCCTGCTCTTGCCACCGGGAATAATGGGGTATACGAAAACATGGAACTAATGCTCTCATTGCAAAATTACCATCGACCGGCGACTCTCGCTCTCGTCTGTTGATGCTGTCGAGAGCTAATGTTTCTAACTAATTGTTTCGCAGGGAGGTCCTTTTCCGATTCGTTCCCTTGGGGCTTTCGTTTCCCGGTGATTGAAGTGCCTTTCGGGCGCATAATTTTACCGGGAATCCTATGAAACGGAAATTGCATCCTAGCAGAATTGGTTACGGCCATAAAAATGCTCAATTTCATCTTCTCTCCGCCGCACATGGAATCGGGAATGGAATGTCTGCAAAAAATGACCACTCTGTAACGAGCACGGTATTTAACGTCAGTACCAGACGAACAGTCCCAGCTATTCATTGTTTACCATGATGCTGCCACTGTGAGTGGGCCAAAAATTATGAATTTCATGATGCTGAAAATGTTGCAAAACAAGCAAACTGGGGTGTGCAGTCAAGCTGCTACAAGTGCAAAAACCTCGGAGTGTCCCAAGTGTTCGCTTCCAGTCCACGGAGCTAATCAGCACAAATCATTCATGAGTTGTTTGGCAGGATCGACTCCTCAGGCAAAACCTATCTAGGGCTGAAGGGCTCACCATCATCACGAGCATACTAGTTGACCTCCCGGATTCTCTTTCTATTCCGTTCCCAAAAAAGCCAAAGGAAAGAGCATTTTTGTGAGTTTTTCTGCTGCCTTCGTTTGCAATTTATAGACATTTTATGGTAATTCCGGGCGCAGTAAAGTGATACTTATGTATACCAAACGATTCGGATGCGATTTACTGCCACCGACCTAGGGCCGGTTTGGCTCTGGCCCGATTGGTTGCACTGGTCAATTCTTAAATGGGCACTTCAACGGTTTCGCTCGCCCTTCGCTAGAGCGGAATTTGCGCTGCTAAAGCGCGCGTTGCCAGTGGCTAAGGGAATGAATGTTAGTCGTTGGTTTCTCGGTGCTGGTTGGTGGTAGCTGGATGACCGCTTCAGGCGGTGGCCCCGACATTTAGTATTGCGGGAACATTGGGGGGCCCACAAGATATATTTGATGGCTTCCTGGATTCGCTTTTAACATGGTGTTAAACGATTCGGGGTCGGTTGAAGGATCGCTTATCCATCAGAAAAGGGCTGCACATTCCGTTCCATTACATCCGCTACATCTGGTGCCGGTCTTCGCTCAGGAGATGGAAAATGGTCGTAGGAAAGGCAGTTTTTTTTGGCGAGTTCGCACACTTTCAGAGGATTAACACGATGGTGATAAATAACAACGGTGTGTTGTGAAGCATTATCACATTATTAACTTCTTGAACCTTGCCATCGTCATCATGCGATGGTTTATCGAGGCATTCAAGCTGCCTTCAATATTGCTTTAATGCGGAAACAGATAAACAAACAAAAATGGAACGCCATTGCTTACTTGAGGCTTTTGATTAGTGTCAACAATTTCCGGAGCCAGCATAGAAGGTCACGCTAACGTCGCGATAAATCAAATTTCCGCACAAAACATTCAACATTCCGATATGCCCCGTGCGCACCACCCATAGTTCCATAGATTGGGAACATTTGGGGGCCATTTATGATTCCGACTTACGTTTCAGCAAATTAGGCTCGTTTCGTGTTTCCTGCTTTCTTTTGGGTTTGGGCCGGAAAATTTATGGAGTGTGAAGTGCGAGCACCTCGAATTAGTCCTGGTCCATGGTGCGAACGCTATCGGAATTCAATTGATTATGATTAACGGCTGTAGGAGGGTAGGTTCTTTTACTCCCGCAGCATCGCGTGCTCCCATGAGACGCACCAGGAAGTGGAGACCGCTTTGCTGGGCTTTGAGCATCTCCCGAAAGTCCATGCTCATCCCATTGGGTGGGATCCATAAATCAGCATAGCAATCAATTATCCCAAAACGGGAGGGTCAATTAAAGGGCCAGAGACTCCCTGTGGGCAACGCGTCGCGTTTCCGGTTGCCAGGATTCGTTTGCTGGTTTCATGGGCAGCATTACGTAAGTGGGTGCCCCCCCGGTATTTGGAAAATCATCAATGGCTAGCCGTGATTCGTTATTCTATCGAGAGAATTTAGTTGATGGTGATCGTGATTGGCAACATTTACATTTTTGCCTGATTGGAAAACTCTGATTACGCCGCAACACTAGGCAATCGAAGAGCTGGGGAATCGAAATGGGGAATTCATATCGCTACATATTTACTCATTTTTCGTACTTTTTGCTGCTCAGTGGACATAAGCTTCATAATGCATGTTTACTCCTCGCAAACAAACGAGGTCACATTACGAGCAATTAGCCCCTTTCTCATACCTCAGTGTCACTGCAAATGTTCCAATTCTACAGTAGTACAGAGACAGCTCGTGGTTTTTGCTGTGGCCAGTATACAAAACGCAAACGACCACATTTCAACCGGGGCCAAGCGAATGAAACCATTTAATTATGCGGGATTTTCCCTTATTTTTCCTGCTACTCTTCCTCTCGTTTTCCCCGTTTCCCTTACCTAGCCGTTCGAGCACATTTAAAGAACCGCAGCCATGTGCAAAGGTTGACAGTGTTGTGGGCATGCTGTCGAGAGATGGATTCTCTTGTGCGCCCGGGATGAAGCGCAGACAGACTGAAGATCCTGGACGAAACCGCACGTCGTGGGTAATTAGGATGAATTTGCGTATTAGAAGCAGAAGCAGACTCGGTGGAGGAGTCTCGTGCTCCATTGTCGTGGCTTTGTGGCCACTCCCGTTTGCTGGATGATGATGCATCGTGACGTGGTGACATGTTTTGACTAATAACATGGGTATTACATTTAGCCTGCTTGTTTGTCTGTCAACAATTTATGCTCGCCTCGCTCTGCATAATCTGGAGTCTCGGCCAAATGGCGGGGCACATAATTCGTCAATTAGTCTGGCGGCAGAAGCAGACGTAGCTGATTATCCTGTGTGTATGGTTATGTCGCGGTTTACATGGCAAAATGATTTTTTTTTCTCTTGTTCTTCAATGCTTCAAAAAGGATGGCTTACGATTGTTTATCAGTAAAAAGGATGCATCTTTCTAACGTTCGCCTGATAGATTCATTATCATTGCTAATGTTACCACGCCAGAGCGCGCTTACTGATAGTCGGTTGAATCGTTTAAACGTACACCTAATCACTCTGATGGATTTGCATCCAGCATGCTTTCACCGTTCCGGCTCACCCGGTCACGTCCTGCCAGTTAGATCATCTGTCAACGTAAGCGCTAATTAAACGATAACAAGATCAACCGATTGCGCCAATAAAAGCTGGGACCGACGAAGGGAATCCCTTTTTTGTGCCAGGTGTGCCATACGTGCCGCTGCTGGCGCCTGGTTGGTTCGATTCACTGTAACAACTCGGCCATCGGCCAGCGGAACGTTGATTACGGGTTGGGCCACTTTCGTGCACTGAAACCGAGCGGGGAAAATGTGCGACAGGACGCCAGACAGCAGCAGCATGGTGTATCTGGCCAGGAATCGAAATCCGTGAATCACGTACTTTGCAGAAAGTAATAGCCTCGATGCTCTGCCATTACCGAGCTCAAGGCGGCCACGGATAGCACGTCGATTTTATTGCCACAGCGCCGGGAGACACAGCGGAGGAACAGATGGCTGATTGCCGTCGATGCTGCTGTGTTCATTAATCTGGGAGACACAGTTCTGGCGAGGATGTTACCTATTGCTTTTGATTCAATTATGAAACCGGAAGGCCATGGTGGTGTACGTTGAATTGCCTCTTCAGTGTACTCAACGCTGCACGTCCACGGGGATCACTAAAACTTGACGTTCTTTTTTCGACACTCTCATTAGTGTATTCCGCAGGCTTATTGTTGTGGTTTGGCTGGAGATCGGTTGTGGCGGTGAATTGAAGTGGAAATCACAAATTGCAACACCGTTGCTGGCTCCACACACATTCCATTACACCACGAAATGGAAATGTACCTTGTAATGATGGTAGCTGAGTGGATAAGCACGGATCAACCTACTTATGCTGTGTCCTTTTTTTTTTACATTTTCCAACGGGCTTATGGGCATGGCGCACCTAGGTGCTGTTGAGGCCGGACTGTAATGGAATTAAAATTTCATAAATGGAAATAGGGTAGCCCTGAAAAGGGTTTTCAACACAGAGCGATGGTGTGGCTTTGGAGATGGAGACGCACGGTAAAGTGGCCGATCGTTACCGGGACCATTTTCATTAGGATTTCAATTAAAAGCAGCCGGCAAATGGACCGATCTGATGGCCAGGCCTGAGGGGGTGGATTCCATGGGCTCCATGGGTTACCAGCTCTTCGCTAAATGGGCGATTGTGAAAAAAAAAGTTTGAGTTTCAAGGTCGGGCACAGATCAGATGTTGCTTGGCCCGTGTCCCGTGGCCCAGTCGATTTGGATTGGAGTTGCTGTTCAGTAGGACATCATGAGATGAGATCCGACAGAGTATGCCTTACACAGTATTTGCAGCATTACACAACAGCTCCATATGCTTTAAATGGCATAGTAGACACCTGGTAGTGTGCATGAAAAGATAAGGCATTGGGCATGGCATTCAGCACAAATATGTTCACAAATTGTGGAGCTTTTTGGCTTCTGATCTCACCGAATGCTCACCTCAGCGGCGAATTATTAATGCCCACCCATTTGCATACTCTTTCCGGTTGAAACATTAATGTCTTTATAATGCATGCGGTTTTCGCTGTTTCGAGGTTTGCAGCAAGCGCTCGCAACCGGTATTATCTCACTTCCGCTTTGCCAACCAGTAAGTTGGCTGATTACGGGTTCTGCTTAGATCCCTTTTTTACTCCCCAAAAAGGCGCAAGCGATATCCATTTGGGCTCGATTTCTCTTCATCATCCAGCTCTCATTCTGGCAGCCAGTATCTTATTTTTTGATATTTATTGCAGTCACTTAAACCCGTTTAATCTCTCCCTTTCTCCCAGCCGGTGGCAGCCGGAAACGGAACACTTAATCTTCGTTTGAAGTTGCGACTTACTCCGAGCGAGATGGCGCTTTGCTTTGGTAGCTTAGGCAGTGCCTGTAAATCATGCGAGCCTGCGGGAGAAGCATAACAATTATGCGAAGGAGAATTCCCTGAACGGTATTATCCTTTTTGCCTGCAGTGGTAGCTTTGTAGTGCTAATCTGAGGCTCCGCAACAATTGTCTTTCTGGTGTATTGTGCTGTGTAGCAGAGTCCTTTTGTTGTGCCGTTTGCTCGAGGGAAAATATTTATCAAATGCTCTATCTGGTGGTGCACTTCGTTTGATTTGCCTTTTAATGCAATCTTTGTACTTGGCTTGAGTGACGCCAGTGAATAATGGAATGTAATAAGGGTTAGAACAATAGCATAACAATGTTTCTTGGCTATTACCAGGCGTAGTCGTTTGTGCTACTTGCGCCAATAACCTGAAAACGCCAAAGAATCAGTTTGTTTGCCCGCCTCATAATCTTGTATCCGTTTCGTAAATTGTTTTAAAAAAATCACGAAACAATAAACAGAGATTGCTCTTGTCTGGATCGTTCGTTTGCTGCATGTCTCACATAAAGCCATGCCGCGAAATCGCTGAAGCGAAGGAACATTTTTGGCCAACGGACGGAAACGGAGTCACGAACCAAAGTGATAGTGTTCAGCGACACGACCGAACCACGGCTGACAGTAAAAGGACAAGCAGATAGACAGACTCAGCTCAGCCACCGTCACGTGCCGATAATTTATAATAAACTTTTTTAATTAAATAATATCGAAGTACAAGACAAGGAAGCAACTATCAAAAGATTCCTCCATGCTTTGCACGTGTTCGCTTCGATTGGCGTTCGTATGGTGCGCATGGTTGCTGATGTTACTGTTGCTGTTCAATAACTCCTCATCCGTGTAGAACTGTAGCACATGCTGCGCTTAGCAAATGATCAGCATTCTTTTGGGAGCGGAGAAATGATTAAGATTGCTCGACACGAATCATTTCAAGTACACATTCTCGTCTCGCTAGCAATCCATAAAGGACAATTATTGCTTCGATTCATTTCTCTCCGACAAAGAACGGAAGGCGAAATGCGACACAAGTCCAATCATAATTCTCTTGTCCACTGAATCGAGTTTCGTTCGAGAAAGTTTGCGGGATCGAGCGTGCTTTTTGGGAACGAACGGATTCGCTTCGTAATGCAATGCACCGCTATATGTTATCTTTCTTTTCGACGCTTTTTGTCACTGAATGCAACGGAAATGGCAGAGCCCAAGAAGGACGATGAAAGTACCCGAAGACAATCAGATTTAAATTTGAAATTGCAGGCGAAGGAACCGCCTGCCAATATTTCCACTCACCCCCCACCCCCCCCCCCCCCCCCCCCCCTACCGATCGATCGGTAGCGATGCGATGGCTGACGGATATGACAATCGATAAAAAACATAATAAAATATAAATTTAGATTGGTATAGCCCCCTTTCCGTCGCAACAGAACGAACGGAAGGCAAATTGAGGCTAGGGGCGGTTCGCTGAGATACTTGCGATTTATTGGTTGCAGGCATGGAAGAAAGGGAATGTCCCAGTGTTTGCTGATTTCTCTGCCGCTTTCCGTACATTTGCTGCGGTGAAAAGTGAGTTTACGAGTTGAGTTTACCAACATTTCCTCATCCAATATGGGCTTCATATCCGGCGCTAGCTCATGATTGCGATGCAGTACTGGTGGGGGGAATGGCGACGAACGCGGCAAAACACAAAGACATAAACTTGAAACGATTTCTCGACCTCGGCTTTGGCATTCTAATTGGCTCTTGTAATCAGCTAGTAATCTACTGTCATTATGGTTGCTATGCAAGCTTTAAGGGAAAGGTAAACAATATTCCTTGAATTCCAAAATGGTTGCAAAAGTCGGCACAAATATGTTTGGAATTTGCGGACAATACATCGTTTCAGTTGAGAATTCTGTGGGAAAGGTATTTTGCGAGTTACTGTTTCTACATCTCAGGCGTTATTGTTTGTTTTAATTCATTAAATATCAAGTGTTTAGGTGAACAGAGCAATGACAAGCTTTTCCAAAATAGGATCATAGTAGCGTTCCAAAGCACGTGCCATTAATTTGATTGATAATTAGTACAGGATTTTACCAATCGGCATATCCTCACCAATTAATGAATACTAAATTATCTCCTTCTGCCCTGACCCTGACCAGCAGCTCACGTCGTGCTCCGGAATTTTGTGCAAATACCAGCGCGATGGCATTCGTGGCATATTTTTCCTGCAACGCGGTTCACCGAATTTAGGGTTGCATTTCCAAATGCTTTATCGTGCGGAAGATAAATATTTGTCTTTCATTATTCGAAATTTTGTTGCCGGTAACGATGATGATGATGGCGATATGCCGCTGGTTTTCAGGATAAGGGCAGCATGGTGGCATCGTTGGGTGAAATTAAAAACCCTCCGCTACCAGCTAGCATTAGCGAGTTTGTTGGTTGGCCAGTTTGATTATCTCTTTCCTTTGCTCATTCGGTTCGAGCACGAGATAATCATTGCAATTTTTGGAACGATTTGCCACAAACACACACGCATATACATGGTCATAAAAAAAATTGGTTACGCGTATCATGCTTTTGGTCGATTCTGCGGAAACTCGCCGGTGTTATCCGATGCACTTTTTTTTTGGTTTTTACCTTCATCTGAACCGTCCGAACGGTCCCAAGTTGTGCCGTGTCCCGGAACGTGAGTTTCAATATTACATTTTCGCGCATTCCCTGTGATATGCTAAAACTTTTGCATATTTTGTGCAAAATGTTCATGTTGATCGTTTGTTGAATTTTCCCTTTTTCACAATCTGCAAGCATAATGCTACCGCGTTTTTTTTTTAAATTCCCAAGAATCGAAGAGCCAAACCACGGCGCTGAGCTCGGGCAGGAAAAAGGACGAACATAGCCAACTTCATTGAGATTAATTCAGTTTGCGATATTGCGAGCAACCGGGGCAGTAACATGGCGCGCTGGCTTATCAAAATCGCAATGAGGTAGAAGGCGGAAAGCGCACAACGTGTAGAGGGATTACCGGTGGTTTTCGGTGCGTTTCTGTTCTGGTCCTTTTTCCGCCGTTCCGCCTTGAAACACACATACACACGTAGAGGGTTTGGGCGCTGGGTCAGCATAAGCAAACTCCGCGGTGCCGTGCTCAGCGTTCCCGTTTGATGTTTGTTGTTAATTTTGAATTTGAATTTTAATTGAAGTTGATGCATATTTTCGTTATTATCATTTTCCTCCTGGGTTGCCACCAAGTCACACACCCACGCGCTCACCCACGTACAGGTGTAACGCGTAAAAGTGTTTATTCGCATGCTACCGTGTTGACTTTATCCTTTCGATGGATGGACACTATGGTTGTTTTTTTTTGGGGGGGGAAACTCAACCTCTACTTCCGAAAGTCTACAGGAAAGCGAAACACTCTGCGGTGGTGATCTTACGTCCCCTAAACCGCAGGGCGCGTGTGGTTTTAGTGGAAAAAAATAAAAGTTTCCAGTGTTTTCCGCTCCTGTGAATGTTGCGCGGAGTTGATGAGGGCATATGCTTTGCATTTTTGTTGGTCCATACTTGCTCAACAAACACTTTCACTGTTTGAGTTGAGTTCGCGCATCTTCTCTTCATCTTTTGATATTGATGCATGAGCAGAATTTGAGAAGCAGCAGGCAGGCAGCAGGATGGCGAGGCTGCCGATTTTCCACAAGCCAAAGTTATGCGCGGTACGAATAAAAAAAGATCTTTGAAGTTTTGGTTTTGCGATACACGTGCTGCTAGCCGACTCTTGCTTTTTTGCTGGAAATCGTAGACTTTACCGCAGCGCATTGTTGCGGCGCTGTTCTACAAAATGGTTCCGCAAATCTCGTTAATTATGAAGCGTCTATGTGCAAAGCAAAGGACGGTGAGCTGTGAGATCGTGCCAGTCCGTGTACTTGACATTTAATCTACGCGAAGACAATCTTTGCAACGGATTAACCTGTGTCACGTGAAAAGAGAAAGAGAGTGAAAAGTCACATTTTATAAAAGAAAAAATACAATTTGAACCACCTGCTTCAGCGCAGCAGTGTCGCCACACCGCGGGCAGTGTGCTAGACAATTCAATTAAAACCCAATTCCCTATTCAATGTTGCCGTGGCTGAGGAATTCCCTCCAGTCGCAGCCAAATTTTACCTAGAGTGTCAAAAGAGTGAAATGTCTTTTCGGAATCGTTTTGTGCGATTCTTTTTTGGTTCGTTGTTCCCTGTTCTGTCACCTGCACCACACCCCTCCCCTCAAAAGCATATTTACATTTGCCGTGATTTTTCGCAAACATCTCCCTAATGGGCCGTAATGGATGTGAAAACGGGCGAAACACACCAAGCGACGTAGGGAAGGAAAGCTTTCGCCTTGAAGGTGGCGACGAAGAGGCTTTGTAAATTGTATAAATCCCTCCACAAATAATTCAGCGCAAGTGCAAACCAACGGCACTAGGAGAGAGAGAGAGAGGCGTAAACGGCGTGAAAAAAGCGTGAAATCTAAAAGTACGCAATGCTGGGGCAATATACCACTGAGAACCACACCACCCGGGTGCCTCCGTTCTGTCCCGCATGTAAAGGGACGGTTAAGAATATGAACCAAGAGAAAGGTGCGTCTCTAGAAATCTAGAAATCTTCTCCGTGACCGTACCGAATCGTTGACACACCTGATGCAGAACCGCCTCCCCGGTGAACGTGTGACTTCGTGAAAGATTGAGATATCTTCTTCAACGAACATTTCTTCACAAGATCCGTCGGAATCCGGGGAACCGAGCGATTCAATCGTTCGGCCCGGAACCCCGGAAGGACACGGACGGGAAGGGAAAAAGGTAATTTATGCACCAATTCCTAATCTCAGCGGCCTACGAGTGGCGCGGAGTAAGTTTTTGCTTTTACTTAATCTTTCTGCTTTCTTGCCTTCTTGCCGGCTTTTCTCGTTATGGTTGGGGGTCTGCTCGCGCTTCATCGCCATCGCCTCGACCTGCTTCTGTCCATTCTTCCAGCTCCTGTTTACCTGTGTTTGGTCGGTTGGTGTTGATGCGAGGAATCAATAATCCTTTGCATGGGGTTTTGCTGGAAGCTTTGACCATCGTAAGTGGAGTGGAAGAAAAAATGAAAACCAAAGTCGGCCCCTTCTAAATCCTTGGGATGTGGCGCAATGTGTTTTCATCATTTGAGCCCTCAGATGAGCTCGGTGTAAGGAGGAGGTGATCAGGTAGGTTGAAGTGTCCTTTGATTGTCGGGTATGAAAGATTTCACCGGGTACGGACCGGTGAATTGCGAGATTGGAAGTAGATCCATATTGTGCTCCCGGTGATCAGGTGGGGCACGCAACCACCGGGGAAGCTTTACTGTGCAAATGGTGTACTTTCTCACAACGAAATGATGAACCACTCGTACCACCAGGACGCTCTTGAGGTGCGCCTGAGATGATGCATTGAATATTGAATCAGATATCGCTACCATTCGGGGGAATAGTGTGGTACGATCCGTGCGAGGATACGGAAGGATGAATCTTATGATCGGAGTGGAGTTTTATGTGGGCAGTGTTTTGCATATGGCCATGTGGGGTGTGCAAGGTGTGCGCAATATACTTGCTTTGATCCATCGCTGTCGAAGCGACATATTAATACCGAGCCACGGATCACGAGGCGTTGGAGTGTAAAATTCATTTGAATAAAGCATCGCCAAGCGGAGTGTTCACAGTGATGCTGAATATGCTGTTCTGTTCCGGCTTTTCCACTCCAGAAGATTCAATAGATCAATGTCTGTCCTTTCACGTCAGAAATATTCTGATCTTACGACGCGATTTCTCGAGATTTTTTTTGCTTTTATCGATCTTTGAAAGTAAGCAGGAACAAAAAAGGAAGCTAAAACGTGATAAGCTCCTATTCCTACCTCATCCTTCCAACCTGTGCAATCATGGCAAGCAACAAGCGACACCCCAAAACACGACCGCTTCAAGCGTGGAGTGATAATCGACGAGTATCGGCAGCAGTAACACGAATCATTGAAAGCAAAACTGCGCTAAACCCGATCGGCGTCGATAGCACGGTCCTGGATTGACAGCAGCAGCACCAGGGAACATGCACATGTGTCCCTTCCTTCCTCGCGTTTAACGTCGCACCAATTTCGCGATTCATAAAAAAGTCAATGAGCCGAGTGAACGCCTCAGCAACGCTGGGGTGTTTCTCTGTTCTTACGACGCAGCAGCAGCAACAGGAAGAGCAGCATAAAGCGCCACCGTGCCTGGCATCTTTGAATGCTCGAGGTTGTCTTGAATGGAACCGGGCGTCGAAGCGGACGGCAGTCGACGGTCGTACTCGTGATGGCGTCCCACAAAAAAACCGGGCGTGTACCGTGAGCGCACCAACTGGTTTTGACGTCGTTCGTGTGTCGCAGGGGTTTTTTTGTGAGAAGACGTTTTTTTTCTCTCTCGCTTGATCACGCCGCGCCACTTGGATCGCGCGAGATGTGATATAATATGCGACCGTACGGCCATGCCGTTCGGGATGTGCTTGTTCATATATTTATTTTTTCGCTTTTGCAATGCCTTTGAAGAAAGGCTTCGTTTCTCGGTGCTGGTGCCGGGTTGCGAGAAGAGGTGAGATCGGTGCTGATAGATCGACGGACCCCTCGGGTGTACAAGCGAGGTGTGCACTTGAGGACGTCGATAGTGTTGAGATTCTTTTTTTATCTTTCATATGCATACGTGTGTGCGTGTTTTGCGATTCCGGGGACGGTTCGCCAAACGATTATGGAGCGCTTCCGTGCCCCTGAGTCAAGTGAACATGACAAACCGCCTTCCAGCGTTACTTGAGGTGCTCCAGCTACGGAGGAGGATTTTGTGTTCTGAGCAAAGAAAACCTCTGGGGATATTAGGGATCATGTGTCGATATTAATAATTTTTGGGACCATCGTGTTTGATCAGTCGTTTGCAAACACAATATTCCAAATCCTTGCCACCAGACGGACGGTTTTAAAATGGTCGAAGTATAATCTCTACACTTTCAGGCATGTTTGAGATAAATGGTTCCGCATATCTATGTTCGTTTGAAGAACGATCGGATACTTAAACAGAAATTATAAATTATGTTGAATCCTTAACTCAATCACAGTGTCCAAACAAGACGCTTCTTGTTTGAACTTTTTTACCACTTTTTACGGATGCTCACTGTAAAGCCAGGTGCACTAGTAGTGAAGCGGAACCACTACAAGGTGCACCGCTTAAGGGCCTATCAACGGCAGCAGCGCCTTTTTCCCTCGCTTGATATGCCTCGAGCATATTGGCAACGTTTCAGCGGCTCCCGGGCTGGAGCATTTGATTTATTGCGCGGCGAGGTAGCAACAACAAAAAAAAAAAGACTTGGCCAACTTTTGTGTTTTGGGCAATTTCTCTCCTCCCAAAGGTATCCGCTTCTTTTGCTTCCTCGTGAGCACACCGACCAACGGCAACCGCTTGAAGGATGTATGAAGAGCATAAAACAAAGCATAAAAGCCACGGGAGACTCGCTTCGCCAGTAGCCAACAGAGCGCCAGTGCGAGCATCGGACCCTACTCCACCATATACTCGATCATGAGCAAGAAGGGCGTACACAAGAGCATGTACGCACCCCGCCGTTCACTCGCTTGGCTCGCGACTTTCAAAGGAAAGCTCACCGTCCCCGCCGGGGGGTCGGAAGGAGCAGGAACAGCAGCAGTGTTCTTAAAATTTGCTCGATTTGCTAAAAACACGCTTCGGGCGCCCGTGGAACGCAAAAACACAACCCAACATTTTCGCACGATATGAAAATGTTCGAAAGAAAACTGAACAAGCCAGGGAGCAGCAGCATAAAGCATAAAGAGCGCGTAAAAGGACGCACGGTTAACACGGGCGTACAGGAAACGAGATCAAGATTGATGAGCAGCTGGCCTGGTTTGCCGTCAGCCAAACCGGGCAGCTCGCAATCGATCGATCGAACGGCAGTGAGCTTCTTGCAAGCTCCAGTTTCGTGAAGATTTCAGCTGTTTCTTTTTGCTTCTTTGCCTCCCTTTCGTCTCAATCCTATCGAACTCAATCGTAGAGGCGAAAGAGAGAGAGAGCGAAGAAGAGACCAAAAATCCTTCCAAGCCGCGCCAGAGCTATGCGACCGTCAAATCTAATCGTAATGGATGATCCGGCAAAGGGTTCGATGAATTGGCAATCTCCACGGTCGAGCACGAGACCTTGCTTCGGTTGGTTGCGCTGCTCCGGCTCGAAGCCCGTCGAGGAATGATTCCGTTTGAATGAAAATTAATGGCTGCGGTGGTAGCTGGTGATTTTGTTCAGCTGTTGTTTTTGTTTTGACCAACATCACTAGTGTGTAGCTCGGTTTCGAGGAATTTTGGAGAACCTTGTTCTCGATCGGTTTGATGTGCTGTCGTCGTCGCTGGTGGCGTATTTGAGTAGAAAAAAAACGGCAATACGAAATCCCTTTGAAGTCATATTCGATTTGTAGTTATGCTTTTGCAAACAGTGCTGCACATTCCATGCGATGGCTATCTGTCTCTCTTTACCTTCATTTGTTATCCGAGATTTAAGTCAACAACAAAGCAGTGTGCTGGTATGCGTGCTTCTGTTTGGAATTCTTATGCAGCCATTTTAATTAATCTGATTCCCTAGTAAGGCCCTAGCACCTTTCGCATTATTGCAGCGTTACAGTGCAGGGCTGGTAATCCGATCAGTCAACATTACCACTGGATACTGTTATTCGATGGAAGTTCTTATCCGGAAAGCGTTGCATAAAATCCCATTATGATAAGATTATTATCACTTCATACAACGGTCGAGTGAAGCCCATCTACTCCTCTCGCTGTATTCTTTCAATCGGCTTATACCGTTAGGTCCCACAGTGCCCTCGTTGTGTAAATACAGATTACGGCAGTACGTTAGGGAAGATAGAGGGACCACTGTGAGGTGATGCTGCACAATGTGAGGGATGTGCATGCATGTAAAACAAAAGAGCATCATCTGGGTCAAAGTATCTGAGCTGCTCTGGACAGAGTTCCGCAAAATGATGATCCTTCTTGGACGCATCGAATACTGCAACGTAAATCTTTTTCCCACCATCGATAATCGGCTCAGCGGATGCAGATACACCGGTCAGGGCGCTCCGAGGATGGAATCAAACAAAAAAAACTTTAATTAACAAAGAGCGCGCGAAACACCGTCCGCTGGGGTACTGTCGAATGTAAATTTTCATTGCCCGAGGCCAATACAACCGTGCTCGGTGCGACAGAGGGGTGGAAGATGATGCTGCACTACAACGCACGGTATGTGCGCGGTGTGTAAGAAGCTTCCGATCCTTTCAACCGGATTGCACACCGCTCAGAAACGTTTCTTACGATCGCTCTCCTTCTGAGTTGTGGCGTGCGGCGAGTCCATTGAACCTCGCGAGCGAACTGCGTGGACAGAATTAATGACTCCAGGAATGGCACCGCTTTCGGATTGAGACCGACCGGTTCGACTTGCATCGGTTCTCCGAGCCGCCAAGAGCAGGAGAGGATGTAATTATTTCTGCCGGACAGCCACTATCTTCCTTCCAGGTGCAACTTTCATGCGTGTGCGTGAGCGAGTGGCCAGCAACAGTTCCAATCACACCGTCAACCGCCGCTGGTCAGCAAATGATTCTGCTTTCCCACGGCTACGACGCACTTATGGTGCCGGACAGACACGACGACCGGAATCCGGCCTTGCGGCCATAAATCAAACTGATCATCTTGGCCATCAGTTCGACCGCGCATCTCGCGCCATCCAGCGTGTGTTAGGTAATCGGAGGAAAATCAATAGCAGAGCGCTCACTTCCGGTCCCATCTTCCTTACTGGAAGTTCAAGGTTGCACGCAGCCATTCCATGCGTCCTCTATGTCATCCCCAGGCCAGCAAACGACGAGAATGTGCTGGCCAGCGAATGTCCACTGCCCGGTGGCCAGGTGATGGCCCCATCCGTGGACCGTGGACAATGGCTGATGACAGTGGATGGAGATTTAGCATAAATCGTTGCCCTCCCGGAGCTCCTGGGCGTAACGCTGACGACTGTTTGCCTGTGTTCTTATTCTGAAATGTAAATCCGGCCATCCCGATGATGGGATGTTGATGTTGTCTAAGGTGGCAGTGGTCTTCAGTTTCTCCTTGTTCCAACTAACCGACCGACTTGGTTGACCCGCTTGGTTGGCGGCAACTTGGGTGTTCGCCAACGATGCCTAGTTTCCGCGGAACAGCAACAGCATCTGCGTGCGAAGACGGCGTGCTGAGTGTGTGGTCCCAACTACAACCACAACTCTCGCAGACTCGCAGACAAACGATCGGTAATTAATATTTACCGACATTAAGTCGGACGTTTATGAGTGCGGTCCGCGCGAAACTCCTCGCCAGACAGTCCGAAGTAGGGAAAGTGGGTGGCGCGTGGAAAAAAAAAATGTAAATATCGTGATTAGAAGTACTTGTGGCCGTTTGTCGTTAACTGACTGCTCAACTGGTTGCGGTGGACGGTCGCTCGGTGTCTGGCCGATGTGATAAGATTGGTTTGGGGTAGTGGCTACCGTATTTGAAAAAGCAAAAAGGTTCATTAACATGCGAATGAAAATAAGAAAAAGCTGTCGTTTCCGTGAGCGGCGGCACGCAGTGTGGTTGGCAAGTTGGAGATGATGAATTTTAATGTTGGCTGTGGTTCGCCGTGGTACTTGACATTCGAAGATGTACAATGAATGGAATCATCAGAAGTGACCCAAAAACATGGCGTGTCTGAGTTCTTAAAATATTTTCAGCAGCCCTTGTTTTTTGCTCAGCACGCAAAGGATACAAGGTGTGTGCCGGAACAGGCAGTAGCTTCGTGCTGTAAAGCATTCATGGTATGCACGGTCAGGTTGAAGCGAAATGGTTCTAGATTAACAAAAAAAAAATAGTTATCCTTTGTTTGCTAATTCATGGAAAATCATGTTGCAATCAAGATACAAAATATCTTTTATTTCTGCACTCAAAAATTATTAACTGAATGTCTGAATGTTTTTTCGTCACCACGTTCATGGACAGATTATCGTTTTGCAAAACAAAAAACCTGAAATTGCGATAAAAAACCAATCACATTATATTCGCAATGATACATTCTGAATTGAATGATCAACACATTCCTAGTAAATTCATTTCAATCTACATTGCCAAAGTCAGCATGAAGTTGGTTTGAATTGCATCGATGATTGCGCCAGTGCGCAACATATTGTTGGTATTTTTGTTGACACAGAACGAAACAATTCTGCACACAATGGTGCTCATGAGAGAATGGCAATTGAAATCCTCCATTTCTCAATCCTCAATCCATCACTTTCACCACGCACCGTACGCAGCCCCCGAGGGGGAGATGAAAAGCCAATCATAAAAGAGGATGTGTTGATGAATTCTGTTTGTCTGTGAACCCGGGGGTCACATTGTGGTTAAGCCCACTCGTCACCCTTTCTCTCTCCCACCACCGACCACCACCTTCCTTATAGGTGAGCTGGAAAATAAATACGGCAACAAATAAAGTCAACTCTCAATAAGCACAGCCCGAGAGCCCGAGAGACACAGGACTCGTTGTGTTCAGTCGAACCATACCACCAGTAGCCACTTTGTAGTCCCCACGAGGGGGGCCTGGTGAGTTTGATCAGTGAAAGTGTTTGTCGAAGGAGTAAGGCTCTCGAGAGGTCACTAGACACACTAGAGGCGCTTCCTTTTGGGAGGTGGAGGAGACCGTTGGACGAGACCAGACAACGCAGGCCAGCATGCTCAAGCCAGCCAGATACCAAGGGAAGCTTGCTTGTTTTCCTATTGTCAGTCAATGTTTACCGAACGTTTGTGAGCAAACGCCGTTCGTATTTTTCTTTTTCATCTCCTCCGCAGGAAGATGGACTGCTCTGCACATGTGAGTGTAGCTGTTATGCTAGCTGGACACGTATGGCACTCTGGTTGTGGGTGTTATAAATAGAGGGAAGTGTTTTGCTTGCGTGAGCGTGTTGGCGAAAAGTAAATTTAATAAATAAAATTGAACAATTGACGTCAAGTAGCACTGCACTGCTGTGCCCATTCGGCGAACGAGTGGAAAACATTGACATTTGCCGCCCATAAACCAAGTCAAGTGAACCCTGGTGGTCGTAATAGGGAAAAAAGGCGCCTTCATTGTTCAACCAACGAAGCGATTGTCTTTTCTCGCAGGGATACTCTCGCTGTGGTGGCTTTGCGACATGTCGAAACGATATTGAAAATGGAGAATGCATTCCTGGAAACTGTGCGAAGTCTCGGAAGGTTTCTTCCGGCGTCTTTTGATGCACGAGAAAATCGGTCTCAGCGCGCCACTTCAACATGATGATATTACAGGGTTCAGTAGCAGCAGAAGCACCAGCACCAGATAACCAAGAAGGCTTCCAGCGTGGGTGTTGGGTCCCTCGACCTTTTGTAACACATTTGTCTCTCGCAAACCATAACCGGCAGCCTGCTTTCAACACCTTTTTTCTATAGCCTTCTGCTCCGCCGCTCGACGGTTAGGGGTTGGTTGGTAAAATCAATTTTTCACTTTGAAGAGAAGAGCGCACGTTAAAGTGAGATGTGTGGCCACCTCAAGTGACCAAACCGTACATCTTGTCGCCTGTGCCGTTTGGGGGAAAAAGAAGGTCCGATGCGCTGTTTGCCCGGAGGCTAAAAGGACACACTAGCACCAGCAAAAGAGAAGGGCACAAACACCCTTCCGACCACCAATGCTTGACTTACGAGCCGGCCCACGAGTCTGTGTGTTTGTTCCATTCCAAAGTGGGCAAATGTGCGACCGCACCTCCCTGCTAGGAAATGTCAGAATCAATTCCATTTCGGCACCCTGCAAAAACCATTGGCATTAATGCAAAAACGAACCTTGCCTTGCCCATCGGTGGGGTGTGCTCGAGGGTTGAAAGAGGAGAGATCTGTTTGCTTTTCGGTGTCAAAATGTAATTATCGAAATTGAATTGCGGGGTTTTTTGTTTGGCCACCAGCAGCCTGGTTTGGCGCAAGCCCCAAGTGACGATGCCGGTCAACTGACCGACCACGGCGGAGAAGGTTAACTGGTTAACTTGGGCCATAAGTTGGCCGCCTAAAGTGGCACTCTGGGGATGCGGAATTTCTTGGCAGAAGTACTTTTTACCCCCCCGCCA
>NC_064877.1:83240646-83255646 GCF_943734665.1 Anopheles aquasalis
GCCGGCCGTGGCATGTTTGCAGTTAAGTTCATTTTCAATCAAAAAACAATCATTTTTTATAACCCAATTAGGAGCGTGGGAACGCGCCTCGCAGCGCCTCACTGGGCGCCCAGGCCGATTCTTACTGCGTTCTCGGCTCGTTCTTTGGCTTCATTTTTCTTTTCTCGCACTCCCTTACGACGATTCCATCCGTCGGTATTTTGTTTTACCCATTTCCGCTTCCGATCCCATCCTTTCGGTCTGGCTGGCAGCAAAAACAAATCAAACAGAATGCACAGAGACAAAATGCTGGAGAACGAGAGACAAGTGCTCGCTGGTGGCGGCGGTCTGTTATGTCCCCTGGCCGGGCCTCCTCCGGGCCATCCTTCCATTCCAGTTGGATATTATTTGAAAAATGTTTCCACTGCGCGCGCCTCACAAGCGATTCCCTTTCGCCTTCCTCTTTTCTGGGCGCCTTTTTATTTCCTTTTTTACGATATCCGTTCCATATTATGGATTTGGAATTTATGTCTATGTTTGGACCCCACACACACGCGCAGACCCTTTCCTTACAGTGAATCCTGTGGCCTGTGGCTTCTTTTGGGGACAGGAAAAACAAAAATTGGACAAGAATTGAACAATCCGTTCAGCTTCCGAAATCGAATTGCCCGTGCGACTTCCGAAGAAAAAGAACATCGCAACGGGGCGAGAAGGGAAGTAGGACCTTTCCCCCGCCGGGAGTGTTGATAGAAAATCAACACAAATCTCTAGCCGCTGCACACGCAGCCCTTTCGTTCTTTTGCCGCGAGATTGGGACCTCGAGAAAGGGTTTCCGAACCGGATTGGATACATTTTCCCTCCATTGTCTGCTTCTCAGCCATTGGCCCATTCCGATTTGTTTGCCGCCTGGGGTTTGTTTATTTATTATGAGAAATGTCACACTTTGCACGGCGTTCCATTAGGACAAGAAAAACACGAGCAACGCTGCGGGCCGCGGGAAAATTGTTTTACGCGAGTTTCCTTTTCCCGCGCGCTCGTCTCGAAAGCGACGACTTCATTATGCGCCTCACCAATGCCTAGCGGGGCATCTGGTCCGAATGCGGGCCCTGTTTGTTTGTGCAGTGACACTTTCGATGAAACGAGTTATAAATCAATTATTTTTTCATCTCACTTGATGGAAGGCTTGTTTTCACAGGACTCGCCCCGCACAATGGCATCGAATAATTTACAATCTTTTCTCCGAATTGTGCGGTACGGAGGTCCGCGTCCAGGACGGGAAGCATAATTTGTTTCGAGCAAGCAAAATTGACATACAACCTCCTCCTCGGTCTTGCCTCGGTTGCCTGCTGGGCTTCGCTAGGAATGTGGTTTTAAGGGGACACTCTTTCCATCTTTTCCTTTCGCGCTTCTCAAAAAAAAAAAGACGCTTGACTTCCACAAGCAGCCTTCCGAGGGCTGCAGCATATTGTTATGCAAGTTCTCTGCCTCTCTCTGTCTCTCGCTTTTTCTCTGATATAAATGAGCCTGTCAATCAACGGGAGCCATAGCCCAACAGCCGCAGCGTCACAGCGGGATACGCCACCGAAGAACCGAGGGCCGCCTTTGAACGTCCAGCCGGGTTTGCGAAGGCCTTCCACAAAAGGTCGTCTGTCAACCGAGTGCGAAAGGGCAGACGGTCGGTCGGTGTTTCACGGGGTTAAAATATGTCTTGCATACCACGGCCAATATTTCATAGCCTCCAGGCCTGAGAAAGTACGGCCGCGGTATGTTCGAACAGAAGCTTCGGCTCCGGCTCCGGCTGATGATGCACGCACGGTCACAATATTGTCACACCGTACCGTCACGTCAATCAGTGTACGCCGTACCGCAACACGAGTTACAGAGGATTTCGAAGAATTTGGTGGAAAATAAGTTCTCCATCGTGGTGGAGGCTGGGAACGAAATGGTGCGCATAACTCACGCATTGCGGCATGTCTGGGGTCTTTGCAGGACGATACTGTGTCCTCGCTGGTCCTGCGGGAACATACCTGTCGAAGAAAAAGGAAAGGGAAGAAAAGGAAATGATAGATCGAAATCATTATCGAATGGTGTTGTACAGGGAAATACGCGTGTCGTGGAAAACGATATTGATTGCTTAAAGAAATTAAAAACGGATCCAATGCAGGCCTTCCGTGAATCTTGTGAATGTCTATCAAGGGCCGACACGTCACAGAAAAGAAAACAATTACAACTCGGTAGCAATAACGTGTCACAGCCTGGTGCGTGTTGTTCCGTCTGTTTGTCTACTATTACATTTGGAATGGCCTCCCCGAAAAAGGGGAGGACAGACCGGTGAGACGATGTCTTGTTTTACGTCGAACATGCCCAGCATACACACGGGCGGAACGGAGACGGGCTGTAACATTCGAGCACTTCGTTAGTCAAATTTACGTTTTCCACCACCCACCATTACCGGGCGAGTGTTTGCCAGTTATGCGCCGGCATACTGGCGTGTGCACGTGTTCGAGTACGCACCAGGCCAGGCCTCGCCGTGTTAGCGTAATTTTCACGCACGAAAGCTGCCGCCACACGGAGGGAAATGATAACATATTGAATTATATATTCGTGTGGCTGTGTGGCGAATAAAAGAAAAGAAAAAAAGAATCGGGCGAAAGTGAATTGCGGCAAAGCGGCGGCAACAAAACAATGCCCGTGATGGTGTCCCGGTGAGTTGCGAGAAAATGGAGATGTTTGGCCAGAATGCGCACCACCGCGCGGCGATTGCGTGGCTGGAGTAAAACGAACGGTGAGCGAGTTTATGAGGGGCCCATCCATCATCACAGCTGGAGGTGTGTGTTTCCGTTGCCGATCTTTCGGATTCGAGCCTTTCGAGGATTCACATCCGCCATTCGTTGCACGCCATTTCGGGTGAATTGAAATGTTGAATCGTAGCATAGTACCGAGCATAGTGTGTCTCAGGATTTGTCCAAATATTTCGTCAAAGATGAAAACAATCGTACAATGTTGGTCACTTCCAGTGTTACTCCTTCCAGGCTGTTTTGGAGCTTCAACTCTTGTAAAAGTCTTGGTATGAAGGTAGCAGGAATCACGATAAACCCGATAGGCTGTAACTGATTAATCAACTAACTTTGCCCAGTTGATCCGACATGATCCAGAGTCAGAGTAATGCCCCGCAGTGACGTGGCCGCCCGCACACCGCGCCGCGCACCAAGAACAAGTTAATGTCTTGTGCTCATCAATAAACCTCATCGACACTGGGGTAGAAAATAGTGTCCATGTTCCACACTTGATGAACGAGGCCTCTGGGCACGTCGGTTCGGTCAACGACAAATCAATACCGCCCCGGGGTGGGCGCAAAACGATTCTATCATGGATGATACCCATCAGTAAGACAAGGCGTGACTCGTCGGCTGACGAGACTTGGAAATCGAGTTCGATTGAACGATTGATGGATTGAGCCAACACAGGGGTGGGGAAGAAAGTGTTTCCGGTAGTGTGCCCCCGAGAGCTGTAGTTCTGAGCCAGCATGCTGAGCTGGCACGAGATGAAGCCGGTCTCGTCTTGCCATCAAGCCATCGCCATCCAGAGGAAAGGGATCTTATCTTGACCATTTTCTTCTCCATCACCCGATAGTTGGCACCCGGCAGGCCGGTGGCAGCAATTTCCCTGTTTCACGATCAATTTCATTGCCATCGATTGAGTGTCACGGTGGTGGTAGTTGTCTGTCGATGTCGATGTGTCTGCTTTCAACCTAAGGCGGTGTGCAAATCTGTTCGAGAAGCATTAACTGACTGAGGATTGAGGTAGGAGTCAAGGGTATAGCTGGTGTGGCGTAAGAATGATCGTGATAAGCGAATGTGTGCATATTGTTAGTGTTTATGGACCCAATTGATGTAACATTGTTGTCGCGATAAGTCAGATGACACTGCAGCGCAGCTTCTAGAGCATTCTATGTTTAACTGTCCGTTTGCATGTAATGTTGGAATTAAATTAATTACTTTGCAACACTATTATCATGTACGAGATGTCCCATTGATTCCGCAGCTATCTAGTAGTAATCAGGGAGCCCCCATGCTCTAACTAGCCTCTCATTTCCTCGATCCAAACACCAGTTGATGAAAGATATTCTCCAACCCGCTTGCACCAGATGGAATGCAACGCAAACTCGAGTGATGATGGAGTGCGATTCATCAAACACAACCCATCGCGTGGACTTGGGTCATCATGAGTGTGCATCGCCCGTTCACAATTGAAGCACTTTTTGCCATAAAAACCTGTTGCCAATCGGAATGCTGTGGCAATGGTGCATCGGCTACCGTTGCACCGTCGAGCCAAACCGCGCGAACCTGGCACCCTGGGAGCTTTTAACAAGTTACCAACCCACGGATGATGATTGATGTGTCGGTAGAGAAGTGCTTGGAAAGGATCATTCACACAGCCTCGTTGCTGCTGTTACCGACCACCTGGGCCAGCCTGGGACCGGACCGCATTGGTCCGCAATTTGTTTATTGGATCGTAGCAGAATCGTCCACGGGAACCGGCCGGTCTCCATACGATGATGGAGCGAATGTTTGCGGTAATCACCGAAGCGGCCATGAGCGCTGGCAATGCCGATGCCATGGCCTGGCCGGTTTGCTGTAATTAGATGAAACTGGAACGTCATGCCCGGGAGTCCCTGGGAGCCAGATCACGGGCGAGCTGTTGACGGAGAAGCCCGACGATCCATCGATGGCACACGTTTTTGGCAATTTCCAGCCCCGATGGGGCCGATGGCTCTCATCATCGTCATCGCCATCGTCGTTGGTCCCGAAGGTGTACTTCAAAGTCCTCCCATCGCAGGGGCTAAGTGGTTATTACGCTGATCTGCCCTGAAATGATCGACACACGCCGCCACCATCACCGCCGTACCACGGATCGTCGGAACAAATGTAAAAAATCGTTAAAATATCCGTCAGCACCGATCGGTGATCTGCCGCACACCCGGCCAGCGATGGATGTTTATTATTGCTGGCGCAGCATAAACATGCAGCCAGGGGTCCAAAATGTGTGTTCGGGGAAGTAGAGGCGAGACGCATGACGTTTTATGCGTTGCACATGTCCCGGCAACAGTCCCACCGTAATTGGGATGCTGTGTCTGTCAGTGTATGTGTGAAGCGAGAGCTGATGGCAAACGGTACCTGTGGGACCCTTTTCCCAGCCTAAAAGCAAAGGAAACTCAAATTAGCCCCGACGTCCGTAGGGCTACCACTTGAATCGGGCTCTTGAGCGTTCGCATGGGGGATGGTTTTCGTCGCTTCGCAGCTCCGGTGATGGCACTGTCCTGGCCACACGCACGCACACACGCGATCGGCAGCTCGGTGTTGAAATTCTCACGCCAAGACGGACAGCTACGGCGATCCGGTCTTCTTGTACTTGCCGACATCGCGGTGACGACGGTGACACTGATACCACCGGGGTGTTCTCGGCTTTTTCAAAAGACGAAGGCAACAACCTACCAGGGGCAGGGCACACATACACCAATTAGTCGCCATTGAGTACTTGAGATCGAGCGCCAGCACAGTTTATGACCTCCGGTGCGGTGTCTGGTGGATAAGAAGGGAAATGGTTATCCATTTCCTGTTCCCTTTCGATTGCACTTCGCTCCAGCATCCACCAGATCTATCCAGTCAGGGACCTTGGCACTGAGTCGAGATTGGCCATTTGTTTTTTTTTTTAATTTGGGTCGTTTTTTTCGGTCGTCTTAAGAGATTGGTATGACGAGTAATGATGAACCCGGTCCAAAAAAATCCCTCAAGCGTCACTGCTGGGTCCTCTCATTACGGTTGGCTCATTTTGGAGGAATTTCTCCTTCTTTCAAAGTACGGAATGCGGTTGTTTGTTTTAACGTTTCCAAAAGTCCTTTCCTCCCTGCTGACGAATTATGATTGCAGCATTAACGAAAGAAGAAAGAAAAGACACAGGCCCACTGTCCGCTGTCCGTTGTTTTGTACTGCTGGATGTAATGTTTACGGATGTGGCATATTGTGCCAACCGCCAACCCACTCTTAATCAATGATTTATGGTGCCCATTTAACCACAAAGGGCCTGGTCAGGCCCAAACCCTGGATGGATGGATCCAGATATTTTTGTGGTCTAGAGGTTTTGTTTAGGAATGTTTACCGGAGGGAAAGGCTTTGATTAATTACAGCTTGTGAATGGTGTGGTCCGGTGGCGGATGAATGAGCACTTGTGCTGCTGCTGCTGCTGCTTAAAATAGACATTCTGGTGTTGGAATTGAATGGAACCATCAGATGGGGAGGGGAAAAGATGCATACCCAATGAGGTTGAGAATCGAATTCTGTCTAAGGCTAGAATTAATAAACATATCGGCCATCGATCCCGATGATCCCAGTCTCTTGCGGGCTCTATTTCCGACTGTCTTTCAGCTGCTGGACTAAAGCACGTGTACCACACGCGGGGCCGAGCAGATGAGCATGAAATTACGAGGCACATTCCCGAGCCTCGGGCGCACCGGATACCCGCCAGCAAGAAAGGACACCTGACCGAGCACGACCGAGGGAAATGGGAACCGAAGTTCAGGAAATGAAATACCATCCGGTTCGGAGTCGGCGTGTAGCGTGTGTCGCATCGGTTCCCGGTAACGGAATCTAATCGAATCGCTCTAATCTGAAGCATCACAGTTCAGTTGCTGTGTGTGCTTTCGGGCACTAGTTGGTGCCCCACCATCCGTTGTTGCTGAATTTATTGAAGTTGTAGTCTGTTTCTAACGTTTTGTTTCTGTTTTCTTTTCCCTCCTCCCATCCCACCGCGTTCCACTTGGCACCGGCACACAGATGTTTATGCCCAAGGCTCATCGGGTTGCCATCTACGAGCACCTCTTCAAGGAGGGTGTGCTGGTGGCAGAGAAGAACTTCTACGCTCCGAAGCACCCGGAGCTGGACACCATCCCCAACCTGCACGTCATTAAGACGATGCAGTCGCTGAAGTCGAAGAATTTCGTGAAGGAGCAGTTCGCTTGGCGCCACTACTACTGGTACCTCACCAACGAGGGTATCGAATACTTGCGCGCCTACCTGCACCTGCCGTCGGAGATTGTGCCGTCGACACTGAAGCGCGCCGCCCGTTCCGAACCGCAACGCGCCCGTCCCCAGGCCGGTCCGCGTCCGGATGGACCGAAGGGTGGCGGAGACCGTCAGGCGTACCGGCGCACCCAGCAGGCAAACCGGGGTGACAAAAAGGGAGACGTCGGTGCCGGCACTGGTGACCTGGAGTTCGTAAGTATTTGTGGGAGAAGGGCGGGGGGATGGATGATTGACCAAACCAAAATGTGAACCCCGGATAGTCGCGTTATTCTCGCGGATCGCTAATGCTTCGCTTTTTTTCGCTTCTTCCCTGCCCTTCCCTCTTTTCAGCGTGGTGGATTTGGCCGAGGAAACCGCATGTAAGACGATACGCGTTTAGATGAAACCGCAGACGTTCCAATTTTGAAGTGAGGTGCGTCCAATTGACCCCTTTGCGTCCGTGCAGTTCCACTTGTTGCGGTGGGAGTCGATGGCGAATGTATCGGAAGAGCGGTTAATAAAATGTCGGAAAACTAACCCAAAAAACTCCTGTTTGTCCGGTTCCAACTCTCTCCCTGTCTCTCTCGCTTCATCTCGCTCGATCGGCTCTTGTTTCTCATACAAAGTGTTTAACATACCATACCATATTAAGCTTCAAATGAACCTTAGCTAAAAGAGCATTTATATCTGTTCAGGTGAGTTTTCCAGTGAATGTTCTTGACATCAATCGCTGACGGAGAATCAGCCAGACGGAGTTAATTTTGTCTTCCAACTTAGATAGATACTAATTCCTATGTAATCTTGGAGCACTTATTGCTCTATGGACACAAAATGCCTCACAGTAAACCGGTTGCCTGGAAAAGAAAAAGAAAAACTAACTAAGAAAGGGCTGTTGGCGCGTTTTCGACGAATCAGGTTCGGGTTTTGTGGTTCGCCCAAAAACCAACGCATCCATCATCACGTAACTAATCGTCGTCATCATCCTCATCATCGTCATCATCATCAGCGGAGTAGCGCGTCCACAGGTTTGCGGTTTGCAGCGCAGCTAAAGCATGTGGTCTGCCGAAAGCGATCGAAGGCACTATCTTCGATGGAGGAAGCGCACATCTTGATGCTACTTTGGAGTTGGGCGTACTCTGGGAAAAGGACACCGAAAAGGACTCACGCGCTCCCCCAAGGGGGGCATTGAGGTTAGGGTTTCGAGGACTTTCGAGCAACCGAGCAGCCAGGAGACATCGAGGACCATCCATTAGTGAACGAACGATTACGGCACTTACTGCTAGAGCTGGTAGTTTGGTTTGCTTCTGCGGTTTATCGGCTCGACGACAACGACAAGGACGACGACGATGCCGGTGGCAGGATCAAACGTCGCGCCGCTTACACCACATCTCAGCATTACGCGCGTATGCAGCGAGCTGGAAGAACGTGACGAACACGAGTGCTTGAGTTGGGGCTCCCAATTCCCAAAACATTTACATTCCCACCCCTGGGCGGCGCGCCAGCTTTGAGCCAGTTGTCACAACATACACACCGGATTGGTCGTTCGGTTGATGGATGTAGCGACAGTTGCCGCCCGATTTAGAGAGTGGGAATTAATTAAACCCAATCCGAAACCAAACTGAACCGGGCACCTTCTGGTGGTGAAGTTGAGATGGAGGATTTTCTAATGCTGCTTGCCGGATTGACGGGTTGCCGGTGGCCGGATTATGTCACGTACCGAGCGCTATCGCCGATCGACGCCGCGATAACACATGCTTCACTAAACGGGACCGTGTGCGGTGTTCAAAGGGATTTATTTGGCAGGCCGCCTGGACAGCAAAAAATTAGTAAACGAGCGATGGACCGGTTGCGTCCAGTCGCGACGCACTGTAACCTGATCCCGATAATCATCCAAATATCTATCGGAGCGCGCTTGATACGTTTGATAACGATTTCAGTTTTCCAGCTCAGTGCGTTCGGCGATGAAGCGTGGATGTGGAAGAATTGGGTCGTTTTATCATCGATGATTATCGTCTTGGCCACCATTGGGATTGTGGGCACGAATTGTTCAGTTTCGACACTGCGCTATCAATCGCGATTTATTTTTTAATTAAGGAGCGCTTTTTCTTTGCAAGGCAGGACCAACAAAGTGTTTGCGTTTCTTTGTTGGTTTAGTGAAAATCCGCAAATCCTGCCCGCTATAAGAGAGCAAAATACTCTTTTATGACGAAAGGAACAAGCAACTTGAGAAGTAGCGAGCAACAATTTCCAGTCCTTTACATAAATTTCCTTCGTCCATTGAGCCGATGATTGATGGCGAGCAGCGAGCATGTGGGCGCCTCCAGTGCGTCAATGTGTGTTGAAAAGTCACTTTGAACTTTGTGTTGAGCGTGTTGTTGCGCCCAGCCAGCGGGGATGGAAACATGAAAATGGGAAAAACTTTTTTGTTTGCGCCTCACGAAGCAATCCCCCACCCTGCTCCATTGTGCGGGGCCACCAGGCCGCCGGTGGTTTACGCATAATGAATGAAATATTTCATCGTTTTACTTACAAGCCAGTGAGCCACAAAGGCATCCGGAGGCCAAATATTGGCCAGTGTTCTCCTGCATAGGACCGTGCTCGGACTTTTTAAAGCCATTCTGTAGCGGCTTACTTCCCCAAAAACACTAATTCTTCTTTGACGGCATCTTAAAGGACCACCAGCACGGCTTAAATCGCCTTACGAAGTTTCTCCAGTCTCAGCAGATTTTTCCGACCATCCCGGGCCAAGTACCCCTAATCATCCCGAGCCGGTAAGAACCAAGGCAACCAAGAAATCTATTATCGCTGTCATCAAATTCTATCGCCATCTTCAAACGATCGACAAACGATCAACCGCTGGCGCCGCAGTGACGAAATAGGGTGGCTTGGTTGGGAAAGGGGAGGGGCAGGCTTTATGATTATTTAATGAAGTCCAAGCAGCCGCCATCGTCGGCGACGACGACGTCGTTGTCGGGCGTGCCCACGTTTGCGCTTAACCGGCAAAAGCCGGCGCATAGTAGATGTATTAATTATAAACGATGTGGCAGTTGATTTTAATAAGGGCCGGCGGTTGGGTGCGCGCGCCTTTCTCTCGCTCACTCCGAGACATTGTGTCACTTGTGAGCGAGGAGAAGGGTTTGAGAGGGAGGGAACCGACGTGGAAGGAAGGAAACGCCAGTTGGTTCCGAGTGGTAGGGTTTCCTGCCGCGGTCGCCTAGCCGGAAATTAATCAAACAGAAATGAGAAATGCTTGCTTCTACGTATTAATCGTCGATTCAAGCCCTTCCGATCGAATCCAATTGGTTCTGTTCGGGTGAAAGTGTGTTCGTGGTAGGCGTTTTGCTGTTCTGCTCGAGGTTCTTTCTTTATTTAGATTCTGTGGCAATCTAGAAATGTGTTACCATGATAGAATTTCGTACGGCAAGCAGATCCATAAATTTACATTACCGTTTGTCTTGGCAACTTATTGAATGATTGCAATGTATTTTCTTATCAACTTGTTGACATTGAGTGGTTTTCAGTTTCAATAAACGAGATGCTATTGTATCACACATGATTTCATAACTTTAACATCGTACAGCAAACATAGCTCATAGCTTATCATAGCTTCTGAAGCTAAATGATGGCCTTTTGATACTAAATATCTGCTACGTTGACGATACATCTGCTAGGCCTCTCCTTTTGTCTTTTCTTCTTGTCACCGATAAGCCCAAAATAGCCTCCTTTCAACGCTCAATCACTTGACTTTTAATTAAAAACTTTACAAAATAGCTGGCCACACATTGTCCTTGGAACACAACATCCTTTGGAAAGCAACCAGATCCACCCAATTACAGTTCCGACCGCCATGGTGTCGTGATAAAACAAAAACCATCCCTTGGGCGGGCTGCTACAATCCTATAACTCCGGACCGGATTAAAGGTTCTCAAATTGCCTCACCTCGCACCGGAACCGGAACGGTTGTTGGCTAGATTTGCCGACCATCCATCGAACCCAATTTGGTGGTCCCCGTTCGTGTGTCAAGCCTAACGAGTTCAATCAATCGCAACAGCAAAAAGAAGGGGGTTTGGTTCAGTTCCGTTTCGTCCGTTCGAAGATAGCGAGCATTCCGGGAAATCCTTAGCATACGTGACTTGTGGCGATCCGGCTAAAAGTGTGACTCAGATCAGCGAACGGCCAAGAGTCCGTTTGGAGTGACGAGCAGCCAGCCAGTCAGCTGGAGAGCTGGAAAAAGTCCGTCGTGTCAAAATAATGGTTTCAGTGTTCCCTTTTGATGTGTCGTCACTCGGTCGGCTGGTTCGGGATTTCCGTGTTTTTTTTTCTCTCATTCACTCACTCACGCCAGGCACGGAATCGAATTGATTGGAGCACCAAGCCGGGGATGGTGGTTGACAACAGACTGACTCGTGCCCGCTGATCGGTCCTGATTGATCGGACGCGTGGTGGCAATATTGAATAAATTGTCCCTGCACCAACCAACCCGGCTTTTGCTCGTTCTGAACATGCGATTCCGGTGCGGGAAAGATATGTTTCACCTGGTCGATCCTCATCATCGCCGTCGCCGTCGTTGTCCCATCAGTGATGCGTGACAAAATTTAGAGCCAGAGCCTCGCTTCAGCAATGCAATGCTATTTGCACAGTACGTGCACGGTGTCCTGGCGTTTGGTATGAATAAAATAACTCTGCCCACACCACGCTGACCGCGTGACAGTTAACTCAAAATGCTGGCCGGAACCGAAAGAAAAAAAATTGAAACAAATTCCATCCGCACATCGACATCGGCGGGAATCGTTTGGGGAATAATTTTCCGATCCGAACAGTCCAGCAGGACGTACGGACGCCATGCGGCAAATCGTTCGATTTTGATCGTATTTTTGGCGCGCACTCGCACGGATCCAGGCTTTATCCGGGTGCGCGCGCTGATCCGCCGGTCTGGATGGTCTCTGGTGCCATCTGAGCCCCTCGACGGTCTAAAAGCTAAGGCTGGAAGGAGTCGCGTATATTGTTGGAATGGGATTTATGATTTTTTGTTGGATGCAAATACCAGGTCCCCGGCCTCGCGCATAAGCCGGTGGTATTTTCCCCGGGAATCCATTTCTGCAAATGATCCGCAGATCGGATCCGGTTTGCGGACATAAACGTAAAATAGCTTTCTTTTCCAACTGTTATTTTCGGTGGGGAAGGAGGGGGAGACTGATAGACCAGATACCCCGGCCACCAGATGCACACCGGAGTGGAACAGCATTTTCGATGCGAGAGTGTTTTGGATTCGCTTCGTTAATTTTTACACTCCAGTGCCACGGCCGAATCACCAGTTCTTCATTCTGGTTTTTTGGGGGGTGGCCGTGGAAAGAGAAAGGGAAGTTTGCGTCGCGCAGACACAGCCACTGCAATACTGTTTCCTTGAATCATAAACAGTCTTCAGAAGCTCGTCGGTCTATCTCTTGTGCCGTTCCGAGATTAGTTGGGTTGAAATTGTATAATAATCGGTTGGTCGGCAGGCAGGAAATTTGGGGTCCATCTTCGCTGATTGCATTCCACATTAACTCTTTATTAGCGGCAGTAAACCTGCGGTTTCAGGGTGGCAGGAAGCGATACGGAAACGGAATGATCTAAGTGTGTAGCTTATGGATTGGAGAGAAGTCAGAGAATGGTTCTCCTTCTCGGAGGATCGCTAGAGCGTGCTGTAATGCGATGATGAGCTGTTGAGCGATACGCACCGTGCCCATGGTGATTATTAGCATAAATGGAGGTTTCGCTTTAGGTACAGAAGTCCCCCAGGAGATATGATTTATGTAACGATCGTTCGTTTTTGGCCATCAGGTGAAATGAACGGGAATAATTTCATTGCAACGATCCATTCGCAAGTACTCTGGCGAATATTTGATGAATTCATTTTGAAAGTGCTGACAGTAGGGGCTTCTACTGCCTAAAATTTCAACTACTTCACTCAGTGAAAAAAAGGTACAAACATTGGTTGATATGTGGCTCGATAATGACCATCGCTGAGCGCCAGTTGTGGAAAGATACCTGAAAAGTCATTAGCAGTCGCATGCGAGTGTCATTACTCGTATCCGGCATTACCGACCGGCCGATGGCATCCAGCATCCACAGAAAACTTGCCCTGGAATCTGTGCGGGTTCTGCCTGGTATCATCAAAAATGAATCCAAAAAAGTTCTCCAGTTATGCTAGGCGGGTTCCATCGCTCGACATCCATCGGAGTTTTGAAATTACTCAGCACTCTAAAGCGCAGCCCGTGGTCCGCATGACGCGTCCGAAGGCGCTAGATGATCGAGGGGATATCGTTGGAATTACAAAGTTCCGCCCTGTGTGCATTATCGGCCTGTTGGCCCAGCGGTCCAGTGGTCACCGGAAATTCAACACACGAAATGACCAACTTTCGACGACCGCACCACTTCCGGGCATCGATCATAAATCATGCAACACGCTCCAAAGCGTTGGGGCGCATTTTTGGTTGGGATCAGAACGGGCGGCGGTTGGGATGTTGGGGAGCAATTTTAATGCACCCCAAGCTCTCTCTCTCGCTGCCCCTTTCGGTTTCGGGTTCTATTCTATGTAAGTGTGAGGGCTGCCATTCAATCATCCACAAGCATCACACCACCGGTTGTTCGATGCTGATTCAGCGCCATTTTTATCGGACACTGCAATTCATCTGCAACTCACTCCCGCCGAATGCATTAGCCTCATGGTGTCGGTGCGCGATTATTGAGATTTTTTCCATTCATTTCTCTTTATCGAAACTCGTCTTATCACACCAATGGGTACCATTCCATCCACCATGCTGCTTCGGTGCACCCGGCTGCATCGAAGAAGGGGCCAGTTTGCCATTCCCCAAACCATAAGTGAGTGATGAACGGTCTTGTGTGGTTCGAGTGGTGCCATCACCTCGACGATGGCAAAGATTTCACCCAAAAGTTTCGAATGCCTGACCATCCCGTCCATTCGTTTTATGGGAGTACCACACAGCGAGGGCATGAAGATGATGAATTATAAGCGTGCTTTTATGATCCTTCTCGATAGCACTGTTCACTTTTATGGATGTGCTGCATCAATAGCGCTGTAGCGAGTGCAGTGCACTGGTCAGACTAGCACCGGCATCATTATAAATTCGAAAGTGTGTACAATTGGGTGCACATGTTTTGTGCATAACATATGCTGCTGCTGCTTCTTTTTTTATGCTTTTATGTAAAAGGCCAGAGACTGCATTGCTCGCTTGCAATGGGACTCCCATGGCTACTCGATCACTGAGTGTTCGCGGTGGGTGAGTTTATAAGCAGCAATTGCAATCCATCATAAAATATTGAACGGATATTGGATAACGGGTTTGCTGCGTCTGCTTCATCCTGGCCGCTGGCCATGCTGCTGCAAGCGTCCATTCCGTTCGTTTTTTTATTGCTCGCACTTATCTCTCGTCCTCCACTTGGCAAATCGACGTTCCGGACGTGTGCGAGCGAGGTATTGCTGCTCCTGGTGCTTAGCCTTTGGGGAGATATTTGTCAGTTTCTTTTCAGCTTTGGCTTCCGCTGAACGAACGAACGAGCCAAAGACTGAATGGACCTAAGGGATTGGAGCATGGAACTGCTGGGATGCGTTGTAGAGCAATCGGTTGATCGATGATATCGAATGCATTTTGCCAGTTTGCTGTCGTCCTGGACGAGTTAGTAATCCGTTTGAGTGGCTAATTTTTGCTCTTAGCTATTATATCCCATAGAGAGAAGCATAAGTCGCGATAAGTAACATTAATGTTACGCGAAACTGGTAACCATCATAAATGCAACGTAGCGTGCCGATCATGTCCCTAGTGGCGCTAGACCGTACGCAGCTACTGGTTATGCTTTTTTATGAGAAGCAAAAATTGGTTTCAACCCACCAGAGCGTAAATTGTGCCACAGTGGACGTGTTCTGGTTGCTCACCGGTGTAAATGCATGTTTTATGCT
>NC_064877.1:83260646-83335646 GCF_943734665.1 Anopheles aquasalis
GGATTGGGCGTCGTATATGCGCAGAGAACAGGCACAAAGTTTGGTTCAATTAAATTAAAGTACACCCGGTTGAGAGGGCACCGACTTGGCATGTTCGTGGAACCGGGCACCGAATGGTTGGCGACAACATGGCCGACCATTTTTCTGGCACTTTCTCAGGAATTATTCCGGGAATGTGGGAACACGGGCTTTCACAGACGATCCTTTTTGAGGTTTGTAGGCTTCTGGTTGGAAAATTGGGAGCATCACAAACGGCAGCAACCGCCTGGTGGTGCCTGGTTGAGTCCCAGAGACAGTTCGCACGAAAATCCATCTCCCTGATATCCGAAATAAAGATGGAAGGCTGGCATGGATAGAACTCACTTTACAACGCCCGCCACTGGGTATGATCGTTCGCTCCGAATCGGGAATGGAAACCCAACTTGCCCGAAATGGGAAGCTCGCTCCGCTGTAAGGCTTCAGCAGCGAACGATCGGAGCTCCACTCCACACATTATTAAGCGAGGAAGCCGTCGCGTGATGGCTTCACCTTCCTTCCTTCCGGGAGCTTCGGCATCTGCCATGCCAGGTTCCCGAGCGGAATTGCTGGATTAGATACGGAGCGGTGCCAACCGGAATCCTCGCCTCCTTCGGTATCCGGATCCGGCGTGCACGCTTCATTGAATCCAAATATTTCCGGATTCCCATGCCCTCCACGGGGTGGATTCTGTGTCAAATCCGGAAGTGAAGCGTCGGTACTACACATGCCACAGCATAATATGCTCTGCGCGACCTGCCGATGGCACATTTGCTGTGTGTCTAATGGTGACCTCCGGAAGAACCCCCGCGTCACTGCTCGCACCCATAACTCGATTAGAAGCTGTTGGACCACTTGGCTCTGCTTTCCCTGTTGCAGCGAACGTCTCTCCAGATTTCTGGATGTGGCTTCTATGGATGGAACTGCCCAATGGCACCGTGCAGGGGGCGGTTGGATGAAATCTTTCTAGTTTCACTTTCAACACGTGCCAAAAGTGGGTTCTTAAACTTCTGACAGCGACCAGCAAAGGTCGGTCGACCCGCCCGCTCCAGTTGATTCTCATTGGCAGATGAAGCTAATCCACGTCACGGCATGTTGATGAGGGTTTCCCTGTTTCCGGTTCGTCGCATTTGGCCACTCGGTGAATGTTTTCCATGAGATAAGTTCATGAAATGTGCCTCTGTTTGTCTTGATATTTGATCTTGTCTTGAAAATGTCATAATAATAGGTAAGAATGTGTTCAAGTAGAATTTAATCGCAAAAAAACCCTCTAATTAAATGATAAATCAAAATCTCCGTTAGTGGAAGATCCCTCGGTTCCATCTTTAGCGTGCGACACCTTCAACTAAATTTGTTTTTCATAATTTCCTCCCACCGTGCTCATCCGTGCTAATGGCATATCGCGCACGAAACACCAGACATTTAAAATTCCATTAAGCGTGTACGGAAATGCGAGCCAACAAATCCGGCTCTAGAGGAGCACCATTTTATGCCCCTTTTTGGAAGGCAATGTTGGTTGCGACTTGCAAAAGTGCTGTTTCGTAGCCGAAGAGCTAAAGCTGTATTTCGTTTTCATCCGCTTGCCGCTTGCACACTCATTAGGAATGCATTGCGTTTGTTTGTAGTAATTTTTCTCTTTCTGTGGAAGCCGCGAAAATCCGTTTTCGCAGTTGGCACTCATAAATTCCACTGCTTGCGGGGCTCTTCTTGTTGGCCTTGCATGAGTTCCATTCGTTCTTATTCGCTTGTTTTTCTAATGAAGCGATTTTTCAACTACAACAAATGCAATCTACACATTTGAACTGCTACACTCGGGCCTCCGGTGGCCCAGTTGGCTCCGAGCACCGAGATTCCCTGTATGATATGGTGTACAAGACCGGCACCGGAGCTCGACCGGAGCTGCTGGTCGTAATTTGATGCGACCAGGAAACGACCGGTGTCCCAACAAAAAGGGGTCCCTCAACCGAAACTGAATATTAATTTCAGTCGCATTGTTTCACCGGCGGCACCCGAACCCCCGCCATCGAATGCACTGCACACCTTACTGTTGGCCACTTTAGATGGGTATGGTTCAGAATGACGCTGCGAGGCCGATAATGCTGGACGCCGCTGCTGGTGGTTTGGTGTTCGAGCCAGCCGAGCAAGTCGGCGCACAAGAACAAGCCCAACAGGAGATGCATCATTTGAGAGACGCCCGCAAAGTGAAACAGAAACGGTGCTGGATGTGCGAAACAATTCGCAAACGCTTGGGCTTGTGCTTATGCTTTGATCTTTTCATTCAAAAAGCAAGTATGCCAGCCTCGGTAAGATTAGCGTTCCGTTTGGGGTGAGAATCCTGTTTTTCTCTCCATAATGCTCTATTTATGAATGTGTGGTAATCATGTCCTAAAGTGTAAAAGTTGAACTTCAAAAGACGTCCGCTTTGAAGCACATTTTACAACCATCGTTAAAGTTCTTCTGATGGCGACTGTTGCTTCCGTTGGAAACATTAAAATGTGACATATTTAGCAGAAATCATAAAATTTATGTGCACCGGCTCATACTACGCTTGTCTAAACGATGTTCAAACAGCCCATATCTCAGGGCACCATACCAAGTGTAATCATCGGGCATGACAAAGTTGACCCCCGTTTCCCACCATCACTTCGGGTCCAGGAGGCCATCATATGGGTCAATTGCCGTATATTAATCTCCATAAAAGGCTGTGACATTCGCCGAGGAATAGAAGGTAGCCCCACGAGAGGTGCTGATGACACCGGTAAGCCAATTGGACTAGAGACCGTCGACTGCTGGCTCTAGCCAGCCAGAGTGATAAGAGACACTGCCGCCAAAGCGTATGTCTAGTGAAGATATCAAGTCACCTACTTGAATGACAAAAAAAGGATCATTCTGCTTGTATGTGCTCGCTGGTGCCGGTTGGCAGCTGCGGCGAGAATAGAAAAAACGGGGAAAAAAATGAAAAAGAGTCTGGCCATAACGTTCAGAAATCATTTTTGGCTGATTCCCAGGCGTAACCTAGATTCTCTTCCTGACTCTCTTTCTCTCTCAGTCTCTTTGTCTCTTTATTTGTCGCACCGACCACCGTTTCACATGAATATTTATGAAATCTATGCTTTGAATGGGCGTTTAATTCACCATCACTGCTTTGATACCAAGCTCCGTCGGGCCGTGTCCCGTTTGCATGATGAATTCGAAAATGGTTGGCAAGTGTATGGACTGAGCGCTGCACAGTACGTGGTTGGTGGTCAGCTGTGGCGAGCTGGCGTACCTGGTACTCACGCACGGACGTTGATTAAGCTTTCTCGCCTTGGTTAGGTACCGGCAGTACACGGGGATTTGCCGGTAATGATGCTGGCGGCGCTACTTCAATCAGCACTTCAGGGAGGAAGGCGCAGCGAGCGACAAACAGAGATCCGTGCAAGTGATCACCAAGAGCACGGCACGGAAGTGACTGATGAGTACACGCTGTACCGAGTGGTCAGTGGACGCTGATGACTCGATGACATTTGCACAGCGCGCTAAGCGCCGTGATGAACCTGACCTGAACCACGGTCTCACCAGTTTGACATTTGATGCCTTGGGAATCCGCGAATTAGCTTCATCATCTCTTCATACTGCTGCTGCCCCAGCTACTGGAGCGGTGCGGTGAGTTTAATTTCGTTGATTGAATCAACGCGTATCGCAATCGCGTGAGTCACCTGGGTAGCAGTCGAGATTGGATGAGTTAACAATTGCCAGCGCAACAACGCAACTAATCAGAATGCCTTCAGCGCCAGTTCAGGGCGGCGTGGTTGGGCGCTCTTTCGCAGGGTCTGATGTGCAGGGTATGTTGCCCCGTCGCTCGTCTTATCAGGGTACACATTTGGCGGTATTTGCTCTGCAGATGATCAGTAGCGCCCTGTCGCACACAACGCATCCATTCACTCCGTATTGTGTCTCCAACAACAACGCAGCCATTTTCAATAACAGCTCATTTCAATTAAACTCCTTCACCTCCGCTTCCTCCTTCCTCAATGCGCGAAACTTCGTGTCAGTTCGCCAGGCGGGAAAAACGCAGTTTCACACTTGAACGATGCTCAATGATGCGTTCTGGCACGCTGCTGCTGCTGTTGCGCCCTCCGAGAACAGAGTCAGATCCGCAGTGCTACACCGCGGGAGCACATTTGCATCCGCAAAACAGCTGTTTCATCGGCATGAAAACCGTTTGTCGGTAGCAATGGTGGCCTATGCCAATGCAATGGCACTGTCGTTATGCCTGGATGGTTTTCGATGTTCGTTAATTCGCTGTTCAGCAGTGGCATCAGCTGGGCGCGTATTCAGTCCGGGACCGCCGACAATCCCAAGGTCGCGGGCATGGGAATCATATTTTTATTGACATTCAGGAGGCGATGCGCAGCGATTGGAGGTGTGGCCGCCCTAGTGCAGTGATGTCGGTGCGTACAGCACACCGACCGCTGCTAATGATGTTTATGGGCGTTATGTTTGCGCTGGTGTGCAGTGGCTTTTATGTTTTAACGCTACGCGCACTAAGTCGCATCGTCGGCAGGGTGGCAAATTAAATGGAACATAGTGAGCAGCATGTGCCAAACCGCACCACTTCACCATTTCACCGCCGATTTGTTAGTTGGATGTTGCCGAAACACCTGTGTGTCACCCAGTGGTGGTATGCTCTCTCGAGTCACGAAGAAATATATTTGATAGGCCGGTAGGCCGGTGTACGCGTTTCCAATTACTAACGAGGGCCTCTAATGAAGGGCCCGGTGGGCTCATCTCGCAACCGAACGAATGATTGAACCTTCATCAAATTATTAATACGCTTATCCTCGTCTCAGTTGGTTCAACGACGACGTCCCAATCGAGAATGGATGCCACCGAAAGGACCTACGCCAAAGGACGTACATTCATAACTGTCACTTCGATGCTATCTTCTCTCACATACACGGTTCAACGACCTCTCAAATGGTGGCAGGGGGGGGGGGGGGGGAAGATGGAAACAGTGGAATACACTTTATGTCGCCACACCTGGCCCAACGTCACCGACGGAAAACGGTTTTGATGAAACGAGGCTCGCGCACGTTGCCAACATGACGCGTGTTTGGGGCCACGTGGTGTTGCAGAGTGGAGTAACGAATTGGGCGAGCTCCCTCTTTTTTGCCGTTTGCCGGTCAATAGTCGATTTTAAAACCTGGTGCCACGTTGAAGACGTGACGTGACAGTAACGAGGGTTGTCAACGGGGTTACTTCAATTCAACACCCAACAGCCGCCCCACAATTGCGTGAAATTCGATGGAGGGATGAGTGGCGAGAGGAGCGGAACGATTGATTGGTGAAGGTGACGTTCGGTGCGAGCATGTCGAACTTGTTTATTCCTCGGGACTCGAATGCGAAATCGTTTTTCTTGGGAAATAAAAGTGTCAAATGGAATCGGTTCGTTGGAAATGGAAACGTGAGGCGTGGGGTTTAGGCTTTCGAATGCACTGCGGCCCGCGTATCCGTGGAACGTTCTGAGAAACAATCAAACAGGGTCTCTTTACCGCATTGCCGAAACGGGGTGGAATTTGCGTGAGCCGAAGCTATGTGTCAACGCGCAAGGATCGAACAAGCTTTTGTTTTACATTTTCTGCGAGGCAGCGAGAACTCGTATTTTGTTCCAATTTAGGATGTTTCGTAAATAATTTATCAATAGTTTCTCAGAAATACATGTAATTGGAAACGACGATCTTGTCCTTTTTGCAACCTTATAATCTTTATACCTGTGGCAGTTTTGCGGACCATTTTATATTTCGCAGCAAAGCACAATGTACATTGCTGTAATTTAAATGAGGCACCGTAATTCAAATGAAGTGCAATTTTTATTTCTGATATGCGTATTTACTGTTCATTCTTATAGGTAATATTTAATCATCCGATTATGAATGAAGCAGCTGAAACTTTATAAACGAATCACCGAAACTAACTATCCGCGATCAAGAAAGGGATTCAAAGAAGATTTTTGAGCACGCATTAAGTCTTCCGTTATGGGTAGAGAGGACGTGATAAGCTCAAATTGAGATAGGGTGACTGTATTGACATTGATTGGGAGATAGCTGGAACCACGAAATCGACGACGAGCTCTATCGTTAAGGATCAGATTATGAGCTGGTGAAGTACATTCTTTATTATTGAATTTAACTCTTTCTTTTTAAAACAATTTTATAATGCTTTTTATTCGCACGAAAAGCAAAACATATTAAGTTGTTCGTTTTCTAAGCAATTTTCTGACAAAAAGTCCATACATGTTTGAATTTTCCACTATAATTCGATACTTTATCCACCCGACTTCAAGTCCGCGAGCAACATGCTGGCCACTGTTTCTGTAAGAGCAATATGAGAGCAACCTAATTACTGAACCAACCACAACGGACGCTAAGGACGTCGTTGCCGCATGTTCGCGCGATTGTTGCGTGGTTGGCCATTTAGACTCCCATTTTCTTCCCATAAAAAGCATAGTTAACGCACTTCAACCCAGCCGTGCCGAACCGATGCCGGTTACAAGTAAACGGTTGGTTAGCATACTGGCACCAGCCAGGTGTTTACCATCTCCTGGGGAGCGTACCGAGGTGTCTTTAAGATTTTATTATTTAATTAAAATAACGCAACCGGCAAGGTGGACACCTACAGAACACCCAAAACCGGTCGATGGCTTCTCGGGTTGGGTTAAAATTAGAACCACTCGACGCTCATTTTGGCCTCCCCAAAAAGTTCCTCAGTGTTCTTTGGCTTTGAGAACTACTCCGGTCGGTAACAAGGGAAACACCGAGTGGGCTGGCCATAGGCCGCTCTCAGTACGTCTTCTGCTGTCGCACAATCACCATTGACGTCGTCGTTGGGCTTCAACCGGTGAGAATGGTTTCGGTTTAATTTGGCCAACGGTGACAGCAATCAGACACAGCAGCAGCATCCCTACAACGGACGATATCTGGTGAGCGAACGGATTACCAAAGTCCGTTTCGAAGTGCTTGCGCGAAGGGATTACAAGCCGAGGGCTGTGGCGCCTCCCTGGCCGGGGGTGTTAAAGTGTGAACACGCGGTGTCTTCCCCAGATGCCAAAACCAAACTAGCGAGATGCTCCACACATGGCCAGCAATTAGGACAAACGAGGGCCTAAGCACCGCTGGGCTGGGCTGCGTTCCGATTACGGTTTGTGCGAGTTTCGGTATCGCGATCCCAGAGCGGATGGTGCTGATGGTGTCGATGATAATGGAAATCCGGCTTAGCGAAGAGGGGAGAGGGGGAAATGGGCCAACAAGAGAACAAGAGTGCGCACTGGTACGCGGATGCTCTTACACAACTTGTCACTTGGCAGGCGGCAGTGAGACTTAGCCTCTCCAGGCAGCCAATACGCCAAAGTCCAGTGCTGTCGACAAAAGGACGACCTTCCTGAACAGATTATCCTTCCACTCCCGAAGCCTATGCTCTTGGGAGTATTCCCGCGCGCGCGCTTTGATGTGTATTCTGGCCCGGTGCCGGGACGACATGGCCGGTGTCACGGTGACAACTATTGTCCTCGGGAGCAAAAGGAAGTGTAAATGGACACTAAGCTCCACTTGAGCACACAATCGTGCAACCTGCTGGACCGGGTGGTGGACTGCTGCTAGTCAACGACTCTCTCGACTTATCAGCACACACGGATCGGACGGACTCTCTGTCTGACCGACCACCGGACCTCTTGACGGCGAAAACAAACATGCCCAACGTGTCGGAATGAATACGTCAAGCCACTTCAACGAGCCCGAGCTGCAGGTGGAAGCCTTTCAACGCCGTACGCGAGCGAACGAATCACCTGTCCGGCCGTGCTTGGCGTTTGGCGGATGCAAAAGCAATCAGGAACACCCCGTGGACCAGGACGCAGGACGGGCATTCAAATCATCCCCCCAAAAAGGGGAAACATTAATTGGAGCAACATCCTTCCCTCTCGTTCTTCTCCAGCACTGTTGGTGTTTCTTTGATTTCTTAAACAATGAAACAAGATACGAGCGACCCTTCGCCGTCGTCGATTTCCGCGGTTTCATCGGTGGCTGAGAGCATATAATTAGCCTAGCCTCCCCCCTCTTTCATTCTTTTCGGCGTGTCAGGCGGTGAAGCGCAGGCCCGGGTAGATCCCGATAATTCGAAGGTTTGCCGCCATGTAATTGGGGAGGAAAGGCAGCTAGTTTAGAACCACCAACCAAGAAGGAAAGAGACAGGGCCGGTGACAACCATCTAGCAAAGGGCGTCTGCGTCGTGTGAATCTTTGCGCCAACAGGCAACAGTCGAGGATTTCGGGGCTAGACCAATTAAATGCTTAAGAAAATCTGCTTACTCATGCAAACGCACCCCCGGGGGGCAGATCAATTTCTTCGATTGCATGCCTACCGTGGTCGGGAGCGATGATGGAGCGTGCAGAAGGCCAGTTCGCGCCAGTGGCCAGTGACAGCACGCGGGAGCAAAGGAATTTGAGTTTGATTTGGGTTGGATGCGCCACATCAACCGTAATCGGAGGATGTATCGAAGGTCAGGGGCTGAGGCTGGGGCTTTTGTAAAATGTTTTATTTGCCTTGTGAACTGCGCTTTAGGTACAATTAGGCGAGAAGGTTTTTGGGTGGAGAGATATTGCGTGACTCGAGGTTGTTCCAAAGCAGCACCAGGAGCCTTTTTTCCCAGGCTTTTTCTACCAAATATATTTTTGTCGTAAGTATTGTCAGTTATGCTTTCGAAGATTTCAACAACTTTCTGTTGCCCTAATATATTTTTGCCACCGCACAATGATCAAGGCCTTGATTATATTTATAATTTCTTGTAGGCGCTACTAATCTTTGGAACACCTTCCACTACAGCAAGAAATCTATTAGTTTAAATGCTTCCTTCTTATGATAACAAACTTGTAAAATTTAGGAATCGAAATGATTGTACCATTGACATTTTTCAAGTCTTTTGAGGAAAATGTCATAAAAATGCAACCAAACAAATGCACAGCACAGATCATGCTAGCGAACATCTAAATACGAGAAGCTAACTAACTAACTAAGCCTCATGTTACACCCACGATAAACCGGCAAAACGAATTGTCGCAACCAGAGAGCATTTCATTTGGCCGCTAGAATGGCCATTGTGCTAGATAGACAAGTTGGAAAAGCAGTAAAAGAGAATGGCTTCCCACCATCGGCACCAAATTGGTTATCGGGGGAAAATCGATCAAAGCAAATAGCGAGCCGTGCCGTTTCGTTCGTGTTTTTCATTACGCGGAACAATCTGCATGTGCAAGAGCTGAGGCTGAGGTGGAGGGACCATCGCGCTTACTTTACGCGGCCACGGTACCGTGACCGTGTGAAAACACGGAGGCAGCTCGTCCATTCGATGATTGGCGACGATGTTGCCGGAGCCACACTGCTTGCTGGCTTAGCGCGTTTAGCTCCAAACACACGGCCTGTGGCCTGCAGCTTCCCTTTTATTTCTCTTCTTTCCGACGAATCGCCAGTGAGTGTTGGGCGCACACGTGTCCCTTTTTGGGGGGGTACTTTCCCTCGGAAACTCTCTCGCGTACTGATTCGTTTCAACAAAGCACCGACCGTCGATGCACTGCGGACACTCGAGCGGCTTGTTGTTCAATTAAGAGCTAAAAGCATAACATCGCCGCCCGTGAAGCATTCGGATCTACGGATGAAAATCCCGTGCCCGACGGATGGTATTTTCCGCGGGGAAAAAGGGCTTTTAATCTGATACGACAATGGCCAGCGACCGGCGTTCTGGGTCGGCTGGAACCGACCAAACTACGTAAGAACAAAAGCGAGAACATACATTCGACCGCGATTGGGCCCCGGGAACTCTTGTTAGCAATAAAATGCAATCAGCGCGTGTTCATCAAAACGAGGGATGTATGTGAGGGATCAAGAGGGATGGAAGCGCATAGCGTACGGACTCGGACGCCTCACAGAACCCTCGCTCCATTCGCCAACAGCAGCGGCATAATCACTTCTTGTTACAATGAATGGAACGCACCACCAAATTCCCTCTCGCCGCCCGAAAAACCAGGTCGCCGGCTTGTTGTTTGGCTGTGACGAGCGTACCGAATCATATTTCCGCTTTTCATTCCATGATTACGATTTAATGTTTCGACAGTTTCTGCGCTCATCTCCTCTCTCTCTTTCGTGCATTTCGTTGTGTGAAACATTGTCGGAGAAGCGTTTGCTTACCTTTCGGTGGAAGATTCTCAGGTTACTTCGTCGCTCTAATCACTGAGGAACAAATAAACGATCGGGAGGTTTGTGCGCTTAGCAGGATACGGCACGACCGCTCTCCTATTTCGCTTTCCAATCGTTTTACACACCGTATAACATTTCATAATCCGCAATCGGACACACCAGCACCACCTGCCACTGGACACTTTGCCGAGGGTGTCAATTGAGCCTTCTTGGGGTTTTCTATTTTCCACACTTGTACGCTTCGCGTGAGAGCACTTTACCTGCACTGTAGATCGCCTACTAACGGCTAGCGCACTACTAAACACACCAAGGACTGGCCTACTTTACACTCGACTGAAAACGGTGTTGCTGGAAAAGACGACGATTTCACGGTTAAAACAACGGAACAGAACGCGCGACTGGTGCGCGTGACAATAACGACGTTGACACCGGGAAAGGATAATCCGATCTGCAATTATTGAATTACACGTTGAACGCAGTAAAGCGAGGAGACGCAGGCCGCAAAGCCGCATCCATCCTGTCTGAGACACTTCAGGAAGAAGGTTCCATCATCACCACCATCATCGTCGTGGTCGACAAGTCAGCTTCTGCCTTGAAAGGTTCAAAACAAATCGACGATAATCCGATCATTTCTCTTCTGGCGTCTTTTTCCCGATTTTCTCTCGCTTCCTCCACGGCACACCTGGCCAACCGGGTGGTGTTTTTGCACCACACCGTTGGTGTGACACACATACACGGACACGAAGAACACGGCGTGCATAAGAGAGGCAGGCACACTGCCGCGACCGAACCGCATGGCGCTTTGTTTGAAGTTTCGTTCGATTGACCTCGGCAGGGTGCCACCGGCAGCAGCAGCAGCAGGAACAGCAACGAGTACCTAACGGTTGGCCCTTTCCGTTTGTCGTTTTCCCCGGGGGAGGGGAGAGAGAGAGAAAAAAAACCGGGGGAAAAACGAAAACACCAAAAACGGTCACCGAAGCCACACCGAAAATTTATGATTTCGTGCCCGCCTAACGATTATTTCTTAATTGTGCCACCGACGGTTTCGACCCGAACCGAAGCCACAGGATTACATGATTTCTGATTCTATTATCCCGATCGCTGTGTGATTTTGTTTGTTTTTGGTCAGGGCCAGGGTGGCTTTTCACACGTGGCGATCACTGATCCTTCTCCTTGGAAGGTGGTTTCCGTTTGATTTAAGGAAAGGAGAATGCACGCACGACCACAGCTCAATCCACGGGATGTAACGCCCAAAAAAAAAACGGTTGCACCGGAAGGAGATCACACGCGCACCCTCGCGTCGCGCAATCGAATTCGTGCGCGGTCCCCGCGTGATGCACATAAATCAATTCGTGGCCGCGACCAGCGAGAAAGTAAATATCGTATCATCGCATCGTAGATCCTCGAACGCGCACGTGTGTCTAGGGCGCTGATTAGGGGAGGGAAAAGGGATCATAAATCGAAACACAGGGCGCACAGGACCGGAGCGAACAGATAGCAGGACCAACCGTCAGCAACCTCTCGAAACCGTTCCGGTTCCGTACACTCGACTCGACTCGATGGCTACCTTTATTCGCGTCTATTCGACAATCGACGTAACAACGGACGCACACGTTATGCTACACCACATACGACAGCACCTGCGGACGGTCGCCTCTTCCACTCGGAAGCCGAACTGAAACTGAAACGCATGGAGGAGCATGCTGCTTGGCGCGAGTGAAGGGAACCGGTCTGCCGGTCGGACTCGGTTCATCCAGTTCGAGAACTTGTCGTGCGTTCTTTAGCGAAGGGCAGCAGCATAGCCGAGAGAGCATAAGCAGAAGCATCGTAAGCATTAGAACGTGAACTGGGAGGGGTTCATCCGCCGGATCGGTGGTTGCCTGTTCACTCGGAACCGCATTCGGCGTGCTGCGTTTTGGCTGAATCACCGAGCCCGAGCAGCAGTGCAATGGAGGTGCATATTTTAAACAATCAACGCGGATAAAAAAAAATCTGGTCCCGTGGTCTCCCCCGGGGTTTTGTGTTGCCTTTAGAGGAAGCGCGCGCGTTCTAGTGCGGAAAGGGTGCGCTTTTTCAAGGGGTTGTGACTCAGATGGTAGGTTTGCGTAGGGTTTTGGCGTTTTTTTCCCTGCTGTTGTTGCTGTTTGTGTCCTCTGCCAGCAACTCCGGAGGTCTAGTTTCATGCTCATCCGCCTAGTGTCCCTCGGGAACGAGGCTGCAGTTTGAGATTTTACTTGGTGCATTATTGTTGAGGAGGAATTGGCGAAGGCGAAGAGGAAAAGATGGGTTTAAACAGTGGGACATGGCCGATATCGTGGTATGGTGGAGGGATAGACAGCCCGGGGGCGAGCGAGGCTTTGCAGTGACGCTGCGTCATCGCGGCGTTGGTTGTTTGTTTTACGCCAACTGTGCTGTCGATACGCCTGAGGCGCGGGGATTAGTGGTTTATTGTCGCGCCAGTGTCACCGTGGTTCAATTTTTGATTGGAAATTTGCATGTTTGCATTTCGGTTTGATGGTTTGATTTGTTGGGGAAGCACAGCAGTCGTTCATCATTCCAGTTATCCGGTGGCATTGATTGATCCTATTGAATCGCGAAATCAGCCAGAGATGGGAAGATACTTTATTCCTGGTAATTTTAAATAATTTGGCAGCCAAATTAGCAAACAGTCCTAGTTGACTGCCCGTCATGGATGTGTCATCAAACGACCTAGAAAGCTAAATATTTGCGGTATCCCAGTTAGTCAATTCATTCCAGGCAGTTAATAGCGGTACCATATTCTACTGTTCAAAGGACACCCAAATATGCACATCAAAATTAGCAAATTTCATACACAAAATGTAATAACGTTGATCCCAGAAGGCGTTGTTACCTCGTCAGTACATCAATGAAAGGATAATCCTGTGCTTGCAACGTGTGCTTGTAATGTACACATGCCAGCCCAATATTACACAACATATTGACAACGAGCATACATTGTTGGGCACAATGATGAGCTAGTCAACATGCTTTGATGATGATGAATTACCAATTTGAAAGAAAGGACATCCACCGTTTCCAAATCGTATGCGTGACAACGAACTGGAGAGGTTCCGGGAATTTTCCATATCATCCAGCGATCACGGCAAGGCAGCAAATCTCATCACTCGTCTGATAACATTTGCGTCCGGATTCGGATTAAAATTCGCCTGAAATTCTCCACGGCCGGTGCAACTAGAGAAAGGCTACGTCAGTCGTTTCGTTTGAATTGCGTCGAAATCTCACCATCACCGCGGCGCGTCTTTTGATCTTTTTCACAAGGCAGATAACACTGAGAGTCCCACTCCTCCTGAGAGGGGTATGTTCAGTAAATTTTTACGATGTATCAACAACAACGATTACCTCGGGAACCCTTTTTTTAAGCGGAAGCTGGAGTAAAACAAACACAAGGGATTTGTCACCACATCTTGGTACAGGAAAGGGACCACGAGCCGGAACACCGGATTGGTGGAGATTCTTTTCGAAACAAAACCCATCCCTGCATTCCGGTTTAACTTTCTGTTACTGTTCCGGCGAAATTTCTGTGGTTCCCCTGTGATTCCTAATTCCCTCGATTGAAATGGTTCTGGGCGCTTCTGAGCTGCTTGAAGTTGGATAAACTATTTCGGATACTTTTCGTTCAAACTCAACAGGACACTGCGTACGCGTACGCGCACCCCAAATACAACTTGTAGTAACGAAATACGGAAAAATGCTTTCACTTTGCTTCTATCAATCAAACCGGTCCCCGTTATATCCCTTGTTAGCAGACGGAACCACTCCGTTTTTCGGCCCTGCCATCCGGACATCCGATATTGACGCATTCTTTCGTCCTTTGGCCACCGCCCCGTGTTGTCCACCCCATTTTCCTATCGGAAGGGCGGTGCGTACGGTACGACGCAATAAGCACGCCTTTGGCTCCTGGAAGCGGCTCCTGGTGCTCGAGAAAATCCTCTTTCCATTCGTCTGCATTGACGGAAAGGAAAGGTAAACAGTGCAAGGGGAGCACAAACACAAAGGCCAAACCCAAAACCACCAGCAACCGGTCGTCACCGATGATGGTGATGGTGATGATGATGGGATAATCGATCTTTTCCATCACAAATTGATCGCATTACGACGCGTCGCAGAATGGCGAGCCGGCGGGTGCTACTACCCCTCGAATAGGCCAAAAACCTTTTCAAATTCAGCGAACCAACTGGCCAGCCAAGGGGTGTGTGTGCGTGTTGGGTTGAGACAAAGGAGAATCAAATAGAAATTGCGCATTGTTGGTGCTCGCTACAGATCACAATCGCGACTAGATGGGCCCAGGATGATGATGATGATGATGGTGATGCCCTCACACTGATACGCACGGCGAATGCAAAACAAACAGATAGATACCAAGCCATCCAAGCGGTCTCTCTTTCTCTCTCACAAACAGAGACGGGAACACACGCGGTGTGGCTAATAAAACGTTTACATCCCGTAGCATAATTTATGCTACCGCGCACCGGGCCGGTTTTTTTTTACTCCTGTGTGCGGCAGGACAGATGTGTGGCGCATCACGTGCAGGGCCCCGCTGGCCGATCCTGTTTTTCCCTCATTTTTCCCCCTTTCAAGCTCTGCGCCTCTCTGCGCCTTCCCCCCCCCCCCCCCAAGCCACTGCCACGCACCGTGGCAGGCGGAATAGATTAATATTCGACGAGCGACAGGACAACGGTATCCTTCATCATCGTTCGGGCTGTGGCCTGAAGGGTGCTACAGACAGGATCAAGCAAGCTTTAGGGCTCCCGTCTCGTCACCGAAAGGGGACAAAACACTAAATTGGCGCCCTTGTCCTCGGGCGAACGCGCGTGAAAAACCAGTTCGCACGTCCATTGCAGTGTGGCGTTGGGCGCACCACATGCTCCTCGGGCGGGTTCGGGTATTCGGTGTTCTAGCGTGGTCCTCGTGGTCCATTGTTTTTGGCAGTTCGCGAAAACGTGCGCCATAAGGCCCGGTTTCTACTGCTACTAACCCTTCGCTCGCGATGGCACACGGTCGTCGTCACGGTCCGGTTTCCCGGCCCTGGACTGCGCTGGACCACACCAGCATAGATCGTTCGATGCTGCGATGTTGCTCTAAACCGCGTGCTGTGCGAGCGAGCGCAATGAATTAGTGAAAAGGAGGTGCAGGCCGCCATAATCGTAATCATGTTTCGTTGGATAACGCACACCAAGGGAGGGGTTTCGGATTACCAACCGACTGGGGGATGGTTGGCAAATGGTTGGAAAGGTTACGCTCGCTTTCTTGGTGCTAACGGGCCACACTACGATGGGCATCAGTACGGCTTTTCATAAACAGATTTCTTTCATTTCAACACGCGCAAACAGAGAGAGAGAAAGAGACGAGGATGGTGCGTTGAAACATGTGCAACGCATGTTATGAGCACGCATAAATGTATCAGCATGATCAAGGAGCAAAGCAAAGCGTATCCTCGGGCTTGGCTGCGTGTGGATCGCAGGTCAAACAACAACAGCATCACCACCAACACCACCAATCATCTCATCCCGTCACAGCCGGGGTTTCCGGATGGTGCGAAGCAGAACGGATAAGAAGAACGAACCCACACACGAAGCGATGGCGAAGAACAAAAAACCTCCCAGAAGCTTTTGGCAGAGATGGAGAGGCGAGGTGCATGGAAAGGAAAGTGAAATCCTTGAGAACCAACCGGTGCGCCAGCCCTGCCTGCCAGTCCCTACTGTTGTAGAAAAGGGCTGTGAACACGGATTGAAGTTCGTTTGATCCTTGAAGGCAGCCACGGCGAGATGAAGATGTATTCGGTTGATAGGCCGTGGATTGGGACGTGTTCTGATCCCGGCGGTCCGATCCTGGTCCTGGTCCGGTCACCCGGGAATGCACGTGTTTGATGAAATGATGAAAAGTATTTGCAATATTAAATTTTACGTCCAACGCTGGTCGGCCCTGGATGGTGGATGGTGTGGTGAGGTTAAGGAATTCAGGTCGGGCACCCGAAGGTCTTCGGGTTCGGTCGAGGATCGGTTTAGTCACGCGGTGAAAATGAAGATCCCTGCCAACCGTACCGTCCTTTCCTTTTCATTCGCAACAACGGACGGTGAGGACCCTTTTTGGTGAGGAATCTGATGCCGAGATCGAAAGATAGTCCAACACCTACCACACTTGGTGGCACCGGTGTGACACCGGTGGTGACGGATTGCGTCACACACATTGAGCAAAAAGGGATCTCGTCTACCTTTGACTGCATAATGCCGGCTTCCCTCGCCGGATCCCTCGAGGGTTCATTGGAAATTCGATTCGCAAAATTGGTTTTCCAAATTGACACAATGACGCCGTGATGCTCCAATCTGCAATTGGTTAGCATTGGGCGTTGATGCGTTTCTTCTTTCCTGGAATATTTACATTCCGCGGCTCATAATCGAAATCCTTTTCTGGTACAATTATTTGCCCCGTGTCAACCCGGACCCCGGATGGCACCGGATCGCTGGTACCGGATATTATCATTTCGTAATTCAATTTTTTTCTTCGCTCTCTCTCTCTATCTCTCGACGAATCATTACCATACGCGTGATTTGGTGTGATTCCCGGGTGGCGGCGGCGGCGGCGGTGCGGGGAGTCAATATTTGCGCAACAATGTCGACCTGGCCTCGGCCGGGATAGGGCCAGCGTCAGCACACCTTTGCACCGTGCACCATCCGGGAGTCACGGGAAGGCATTATGATTGTGAACATAAACCTGACATGCGTCACTGGCACAAAAGCCATCCTCATCCCCTCCCCCGAAAGCCAGCGGTGGCGTGTGAAGCGTGTGATTGAAGATGCCAATGTTTGAAGAGGCTCGCCACTCATCAGTGTCGGTGGTGGTGGTGGTGCTGCGAGTGTCACCGAGGCCGACGGTGCAAGCAGCCTAAGCAAACATCGGATACCATCCGGGTGGTGGCTTTTCAGGGAAGGTTTAGCAAATGGTGTAGGACACGTGGCACGTGCCTCTCCATGGCTGTCAGTATCAGCGACAGCGTCGACAGTACGTCGATGCAGACGATCCCACGCGTACCGATAATGCTGATGATCGTGACGTGTGCCGGTGTCTGCCAACCTGGCTGCCAAACTAGCAAGCATCATCAGCAGCAGCCGATTCAACGGTGATGATTCGGTGTTAGTCAACCGATTAATGTTTATTCAATGAAGCGCAGGTCGGCAGCTCACCGGGAGGCTCACCGGTAAAGCCTCCTAACTCCTGGCACGCCACCTCGGCCACGGATCGAATGAAAAATGTGATTTGCGCACCCAAAAAAAAAAGAAAAAAGAAAATAACAACACGCGGGACCCCTTTTTCCATCCCGAGCACAGCCGGAAGTGCGACGCGAATGTGCGATGCTGTGAAAGTGATAGAGAGCGAACAAAAGGGAGCGAGCGAGCAAGTGTGTGCTGTCTGCCAATGGCTGCGATGAGGATGTGTTGATCAGTCACGTATCACTTTTCACACCACTGCCACGCTGAAAAAGTGAAAGTGAAGCGGAAGCGGAAACGAGACACGAGACGAGATGATGCGCTAATGAACAACCCAACTGCGAACGATCGTGCGCGCACGATGTGTAGAGCGTGATAGGGAAGGTTGCGGGCGCGGGATGTTACATTAGAATTTTAATTTCCATGCTAATCCATAGATGCTAGATAGCGGGTTCCCAAAAAGCGGGCCGGCTCCTCTTCCCCTCTCCTCGGTGGTACCGTGAAAGTGTTTGCCTTTGTTGCGAGACTGCGAGACAGCTACGCAAGCTGCTCTGGGTGACTCTCCGGGGGTTACGGGGCCCTTTTTCACCGCCTGGCGATCAACTCACTGGTCTGGCGGAACGGCACTTCTTTAAAATTTTGTTTGCCTATTTTGAATTCGTTACGCACCGCACGCACACATAAATATACGTAGCATCACGTCCCCTGACAGTCGCTGGCGTGCAGAGATTGACAGGATTCACAAGTGCAATCCCACGATGGTGCAGGATCGTACTCGCACTGCTCGCCGCCTGATAAAAGATGGTCCCCCATAATGCTTCATAAGCCCTGTGCGCCATGTTGGAATCGGGCCAATATGAAACTGAAGGGGTGACCGGAAGACCGGGTTTGACCTGAGATTAGAGACGGTACGCCGGTACGGTTCGTCGGCTACGGTCGGTTGGTTTGAGATTAAAATAATTAATTCTTGTTTAGAACAACATCCATGGAGCGCCCATTATGCAACCGTAGATCATCAGCTGATCTGGCGTGCGTGCGTGGTGCACAGTGTCCATGGACCTTCGCTTTGTCGGTGTTTTTTGGTAACAAACTGGTTTATTCGACGGAAAGTGAATACATAAATGGATGAAATAGTGGTGGATCTTCTCGGTTAAATACATCCTAGCCCTAGTGCTTAGTATGCTAGAATAATTCTATGAAATTATGAAATAGATAAAGTTATTGAACAACATTTTACAAATGGTTCATTGAATAACATTTCCATCACGACAAAACGACACGACACGAGGATAACGTTCTTTCCGGGAAAATGTTTGAAAATCTCCACAGTTCAGGTGATTGTACGCGTTTCTATTTAGTGGAATTTTAAAGTGTATTAACATTATCCTTTATCACAGAAACTTATGTTGGAAAATTCGTGGAACCTTTTTATTTGACATGTTTTGTGACCATTTCATTTGCTCTGTTACTGACATATCCTATGAGTTCTTTGATTTTAAATGGTTATCAATAGAGCATGTTGCATGACAAGCAAAAAATTGTGTTTGAACTGCATTCTCGTTTCAGATCTTTGCTAATGCCACCACAAATACCACAAATTGGTTGTGAGGAACCGGTTTAAACATTTTCGAATGAGAGAATACTGTATCGGAAAATAATTCCACAGCATAGTGCTATGTTTCACATTCATGGAATAAAAGGCATAGATGGTATCAGTAGCAATTAATTTACACCACTGGCTAAACAAAGCGATTCCTAAGTCGATTAAGATCAAACACATGTTATCATCTGCTCTATTGTAACTTTTTTAACAGATTAACAGCAACAGTTTAAACGATCTCGTTAAATTGCATTTAAAGCATCCTTTCTAGGTAAGCTGAGAGCAAAGTTAAGTAGCTAATTTGTTTCAAATTTGTTTCCCCACCCGCTTCCTGTATTACAAACATGCCGCGGAAAAAAGTTACTTTTCCTGGGGCACTAAATTTCTGTTTTTAATCCACTGAGCCGAGAGGGCAATTTTCCTGGAGATTATTTTCCTCTCCACGCTGGCTTTTCCCCCCCAGACGCATAACCGGCCAAGCCTCGAAACAATGTCGATACGTGGGTCACGGGATCGTATTATAGCGAGCATATCACACATTAATTCCGACAATCATGCGAGTGTGAAATTAAAAAAGTGCTCACCCACCCACTACTGTACACCTCGTCGTCCCCAACATTTTCCCACTTTTGCTGTGCTGGACTGGCTGAATTTTCCAAAAACAAAAAAAGGAAAAACGTTCACAATCAAACGCTGAACCGTGAAAACTGCCTGACCAGGCGTGCGATTGTGCGTACGAAAAACGATCCGCCATCGCCACGGTCCCTTTCCAATGACCAGCTCTCGAGCTGGGGAAGGAAGTTCGCAATCTTCTGCTGCCTGCTGTGGAGGTGCGAATTGCAAGCGGATGCCGAACGGTTAAGAGAACGCATCTCTCAAATCACTTCCCCTCTTTCGGAGTATTCGGACCGAGGGTGGAAATCTATTTTTCACGGATCAGTGCAGAATGACGGCGCTTCCGGCGCTTCCGGCGCAATATTTCGAATTTGATACCGAGTCCGAGGGCAGAAGATAGATGATGCACGGTAATGCGAACGCGTGTGCCGGCGTAGTGCCTTCAGCCGTCGAGGTATTAAAGGATTTTTAAGCGCATCCAACGGATGCTGTCGCTGAGGAGGGTGCTACGCAAACAATCTTCACAGTCTTGTCTAATTTTGCCCGCCTGAACCCAACTGAATGGTTACTTTCGAGGAAAAATAGACTGCATGATCAGCAATAAAGAAGTGATTTTTTCCGCTACTTGAACGCCTCGAGTGGGCCTCGAAGCAGTAGCATGTAAAATGCATCAAGAAATTTGCATAAAACGAGCCCCATAGTCGACAGTCGATTGACAGCCTTCGCCATCCTGTCTCATCTTGCGACAAGTGGCTGATGATGTACGAAGCGGGCAAAATAAAAATGGTGGAACTTCCAGCCCAATCGTTCGACGTTTATCCTCCCTTCGCCCGTAGGGCTGACTGCAACCAACCGTATCATTGCAATTATTTGGCATAATCGACAATTAATTGGATTTCGATGGCGTGAGTCACGAGCCATGGGTTGGCGTGCTGGTCACCGCGACGAGATTGGCGAGCCAGAAATTCGTTAATCTTTCATTTGTCACACAACTGGGCACCGCGGAGCGTCGGATTCAGATTAATGGATCCTCGCGGAGGAAGCTGTTCGCAAGCGCAAGGTACCGTTCGCGGAGATAACGAAGTTAAGCCCAGCGGCAGCGGCACATTATCAGTGCGGAATCAAGGGCTACGGCGAGTGGCTTCATGTCCGCCAACGCCGCCGACAATGATTGATTACGTTAATATAAACTTATGACCAGTCCCAGGCCCAGCCCAGAGCAGAGTGAGGGCACTTTAACTGTATTAAAAATAGGAATTCAATCACGGCGTAAAAGAGGTGCTCTATTCTTGGCTGCAAGATGGATGAGATTGGTGCCAGAGTTGTATTAAAATTCCAACCCAGTATTGGTGCCCTTCCATTATGGGTCTGGCATAGTGGATTGTCCTAAAGTCTTTAATCAAGTAGGACAAAGTACGAGCTCGAGAAGATCCTTGATATTGTCACACTCCAGACCGAACCCTCGCCTAACCGTGTTCCTATTCCCAATTCAAATTAAGCTCCGAACCGAACGCGAGTAAACAAAGTGACCAAACCAAAGGGGTCCTTTGCCTGCCACAATCCAATCATCGGCCTCATTCCGTACGGCACATGCATTATGGCCAGAGAAGGCCAGAGGGCTCCCAGCGGAGTTGGGCCCTGCCGACGAAAGCGCAATGACTCTCCCAAACCGCCGACGAGTCCAGGGAGGTTTTTCGAAATTTCGAATTATTAATCCCAAGCTCTGAGTCAGTCACTGGCTGGCCGCACTGGCCGGACTAGGATGGATGAATCAGCAAGAAATTGATTGAAATCGGTCAAAGGGAGAAGGAATCAGGAGCACTATCTGGGGCGCAACGATAGCAACAAATTGGCAAACCGGCCTGGGGGTCCAGGGATAAATTGGGGCTGCTGCCATGCCCTGCCCAAGGTCAGTCCATTCTCGGGGTGAGGAAATCGTGTTAACGTGTTTTCAAAACTCACCGAACCATGATTGATCTTCTGATTCCGTGCTGGCGATGGCGATGTGATACGTGAGAGGATGCTCGCCGTGTGGATCCACTGTAACCGATACGCCACCTTCCATTCCATTCCTACGTCCACTTCCACGCCTTCTCCCTCGCATGAAATAGCAAAAATCAAAACCACCAGTTGGCACACCGCCCACGGGTATCCGGTTAGTCCTTATCGCTTCATTGGATGGTCGAGGCGGTATCTGGTGATAAAATCGGTGTTACCGTCGACACTTTGGCACCGAATCAGGGACGGTGTGCGGTACGCTCTCACACCAAATTAACAACGACGCAGAGTCTGAGGTACTGAGGTGCAGAAGGGAAGCAGCAGCAACAGCAGCAGCACAATGTGGTCGCCACACCATTATCACCGAGGCGAACATCTTGAGAGACAGCTGCCGTTCGCAGCAGTTCGTCCAACGTTCGGGGAATGAGCTGGATCGCTGAAAGTCCCGTCCCGTCGTCCACCGACCGGCATGGAGACATTCTTGGCAGTGTATCTGGCTAGCTCGATGGACTTGCGTGCTGCGAAAGTTCGTCTCTTGATTAGCACCAAGTTCTGGGCAGGAGCGGGACAGAGATAGGTCGAGAGCGCTCCAAAGGAAAGGACCGACCGTGCTTGGGTAGTCTGGCGGTGTGGCCACGCTCTACGCATTTCAATCAGTTACGTCGACCGTACAGTGGATCAGGATAACATTCTTGAAGGAATCTTCAAAGCGGAGACTACAGACACGGCCATGGAGTCCCAGTGCGGTTGAGAGACTGCTACGGTGATGGCGCTGGAGAGGAGAGAAAGAGTCGCTTCTCCGCACACTGGGATCCCAAACGTGGGCCGAGGATCAAAAGAGAAGGGGAGCGAATTTTCCTCATTTTTCTCCAGCAGGTACCAGGTTCTCTTTGCACGTGCGTCTGGGTGTGCGTGTACAAGCGTAAAAGGAAGTGAATACGCAAGTATAACCAAGTTAACGACACTATTTCCGTGGACCTACCCTGCGGGGCGCCACATCCTCACATTCGCATCCTCGGCGAGCAGGAGAGTCACCGAGGGTTTCCGTTGAAAAAACCTTCCTCCACCAACACGAATGAGTGCTCCAATTCCGTCCCCGTAAAGTCTTTCTTTCCTGCTTTAGTCCTGCGTCGTGGTGGGGAGGGGCGAAAATTTTCATTTCAAATGCTCCTCTCGAGGACAGGCTTACGCTCCCGGACCAGGATAAAACTCCCAGAAAACTAGGAAACTGTTTGGGTAAAACGGGAAAATTGGCCTTTGTCGTTCGAGCCTTTTTTCCGGGGGTGGGAGATGCGTCCTTAAATGCGGAAAACCGGGTGGCCCACGTAGTGGTGTGTTGACCGGTTTGGCATGCTTTGCCGGATTTCCTTTTTTTTTTTTTTAGGGTCTCCAGTTCAGTTCGCTTCCCACGGTTTCACAACGAAGACTCGAGTCGGACTAGCAGGCTGTCTGCCGGCCCTTCGGTCGAGTTCGGTGGGCTTCCATTTATCGCAAGTCAACCGGAAATGGTGAGAGCATGGAACGTGATGGACCTCCTGCTGATGCTGCTGCTGGTGCTGGGCCGTGGTACTTCGATTTTAACACAATTATCTCGTTTTGCAATATGAATATTCGATGGATTTTTATTGTTTGCTCCTCCGCTTTCTACGATCATCCTTTTTCTGTTCTGTGTTGGATCCTTGTCTTCAAATGGGGCAAAAGGTTGCATCATGAGCACAGCATGGTTTCGCTGAGAGTGCCCTGAGAGTTCGTTCATTGGCCTTTCTCGATTGAAAAATTACTCGACACCGTTTCAAGATTTTCGTTGCCTTCAAAAGCCGCCCACTAGGCTTGTATGTCGAGGTATGTATTTCTCTCCTATCGTCCTATCGCACTGGACGGCATTGAACATGATACATACGCGTGTGGCATCACAACGCACGATAACAAAAACACGGCTCGCTCAAAAACAAGTAGAACACATGGTCGAGGATGTTCTGTTCTGTCGCTCCCTTCGTTTCGCTGTCGGTTTCAATTAGGAAGCGAACGGAAGGAAAAAGGAAACAGCAAATGAATTGGAATAACTCAATCAAATGAAATTGAATATATTTAATTAACACCGGCAGTGTGGCAGAATTTAATATGTTTTGTGCCTGCTTTGCCATCCACCGTGTTATCAGTTGAGGCTGGTAATTGGGAAATTGAAAAAGTAAGCTGTTGTTTGTTGCATTTCAACAAATATGAACAGTGAAGTGATGCATTTAAAGGTCGCTTTTTTATTTAAAAAAATACAATCCAAAAGTGCTGCTGGAGTTCACTTTGCGATTATTGCTTAACCTAATATTTGCTAGTACAACACATTGCTTACTCGACTGCTCGCTAGCAGATACTTCCGTTCTAGAGCCCCCTAGTGGGGCGGTGAGTTTTTGGCACAAAAATCCACCACAGCACAGCCAACCAACAAAGCAAGAAGCATCCGATTTCGCAAAATAACTCGCTCAACATCGTTAAGCAGCGTAATGTGTGCACACAACAGAGCAAGAGCAAAAAGATGCTAAATGACTTATGCGAAACCTTCTTTGCTGTTCGACGGCTAAACGGAAGCGGAACTTGTACTCGAGGATAACCACTACACTGCACTGTGAGAGTGCACCGTGACCGGGGGAATGCACTTTTCAATTGTTATTGTACGGTCGTAAGCGCACAGCGGGAACGGTGGCCATCAAATCTTGGCGCTCGTCACTGACAGCCCGTTCTGGTTGCGTCCATTAGTCGCAAGGCAGCAGCAGCAGCAAGGAAGACACCGGAGCATCAGAGAAAGACGCGTAAATACTCGAGCATTAACGCGGGAGAGGATGAAATGGGTTCGGGAATCCCGCCGGGGGGCAAAAAGAAAACCCGTGGCCAGTGTAATCCGCTGGAATGGATTGCATTTCGCTTGCCAGTGGGGAAAGATCATGGCCATAAGTCATCGCAAGTCACTTGGGTCGTGGATTTTTTCAGGTTTCCCCATTTTCTCTTGACGTTTACAGTTGTCATCGGCTGCTGCTCGGAGTTCTCTGTTCGGTGTAGTAGGTACGATCTTCACTTAATGTGTCCGTCCTTTCCATTGCTGTGGCGTTTTTTTGGTTTTCTGAGAGCATTTCAATTTTTTTAAGACAAGTCTCTTTCTTTGGGTGTTTCAACCTGGTTGCTGTCATGAACCCGTTGAGGATTGCGCGTGAATGACCGAACAGAAACAATTAGAGAAATGACTCAAGCGCATCATAAATAATGCGACGAAGCATCATCAAATGATGATAAACATCGACGATCCAGAGGTCAGCCGAATCAACATAAATTAGAAACGCTCGAAAACCATTTGCTTGACCAACACTTCTGTGTCGCTTCGGTGCGTGTTTCTATCTAGCTGAGCTCATTTCCTGTGTCACCGTGTTCTGAAGCAAACAACCTCTCTCTATCTTCGATCAAAGCTGCGTGACTCGGTCAAGCGAGGCGCACGCCGCTTAAAGAAAGGGCCCGATTGATCCGCATTTCTTCCGGTATGGCGATGAATTATGCGCGCACACGAGCGCCCAAGCATGGTGACACACCAAAAGCACATTGACTCTCGGCCAGGGCCTCGCCGGAAATCGTTATTAGTTCGCCCCTGATGTCTTGGTGTGCCTGTGACGAGCCTCAGAGCTCACCGGGGGCACTAGAATAAGGTGCTAATCCATTTCACTTCTCCCAATGTGTTCCATGATCTTGGTCTTTCGTTAAATGAATCCACATTCAGCCACGTCCCAGCACCTGGCATCTATTGATGATCAGAGGAAACGGAAATGGGTTCACTGTTGGCTTCACGGGCTTGCTTGCTCGGAAGAACGGGTTCTGAAACGTGTTGGATCCAGCTGTCTCTGTGGGCCAGAACAGAAGCTAGAAGAGCAGCAGCTTGGTTGGGTTAATTAATACTGACCGGTGTCCATCGATAGCCGGATAACGCAAAGTAATAAATAAACGCAAATATGCTAAAATATTAAGCAAATAATACTTCAAATATTGTACGTCCGATTTATTCATTTGTAACTCAACCGAAAATATTTTTTCGATTTGATAGTTCATAATTGATCCTTTAAAAAAGATGGAAAAACATTGTGATGCTTTGTCTGTTTTTCTGATCCTGGAACAAATGTGTCTTGTTTGATACAATTTTAATTAATCCAACTGGATGGTTCAGTAATCCTCGAACACGACAGGACGCGGTTGTAAGTGATGTTCAGTGGAAACCAGAGAGAGAAAAAAAAAACATTGTCCGTTGCCATTTTATCATTAACAATCGCTCAGCATCCATTTGCACCGCAGCAACACATTGCAGCATGTAAAGCAGCCAACAACTGATAATTAAAGAGGAAACTTATTAAAGTCTGGACATTAAATTATCACCTCCAATTCAACCAGAGCGGTGTGTGCAAGGCTACGGAACCATGTCGCCGACATAATGTGGGATTAAAGTTATCATAAATAATTCCTAACCACCAAGCGGTCAAGCAAATCCCAATCCAACACCACCACCACCAACGGCGAATGGGTTGCGGTGTGTGCCTTGCATTGCCCCACCGGGTTCACCCACTTCAAGTTCTACCATTCTAGGTTTACGGTTAGCAACGACGCACATTGCTGCTGCTGCTTTTGCCATCCGTTGGTCCAAAGTGTTTCGAACAAAATCCTTTGTCAAGAAACGAAAAATGATCCCCATAATGTGCACAATTAAACGAGCGCCAAGCAGAGAAGCAAAGTGCCAGCCGGCTTGCCGGCCAGCGGTGACCGTCTTTGTCGTCGCCATTTGCCGCGCGGTGTTCGTCGGCCAAAGTCTACCGCCGCGAGCACCTTTTATTAAAAGTAATTCGCATAATTTTACCGCAATGACACAAGAAGTGTTATCATGGACTGCCACCCACCGTGTGGCGACCGCGCACCGGCTCACAACCATCGATTGGATTACCCATGACCGCTGAGTTCCGTGGCTGGAATGTATAACTCCGGAGCTGAACATCATAACCTGCGGCGAGACCCAATACGGTTAGCATTAAAAGCTTTAAAGCCCCGTAGGGCCAACTGCTGACTGGTGGTTTGTGTTTCTTAAAGTCACTCGCTGCTGGCACTGGATTCACGTGACGATCGATGAGTCTGTCGATGGTTTGCTTTCGATGAAGTCGACTCTGTGCACCGTCGAACAAAGTCCAGTTGATTGCGGACAGCGTAAGGCTTCCGGGCAACTCCCAAAATAAGGATACATCCCATCCTGCCACTGCTCCGAACAGAACCCAGCCTAACAAGATAAGTAACGTAACGAAATCTTTGTCATCCACCCGCTGCCAACCCCTGGAACGGTCGGTTCTGGGGACGATGGCAAAGAAAATTGCATTTCACCGGATGGCTCCTAGCGGTCGCACCAGTTGAGCAACGAAATGAGCTGCGTCCGCTTCATTCTTACTGCCTTGGATTCTACGGGGATTTGGCCAAGCGAAAAGCGAAAAAGGGATCGATAATTAGCTTCCTTGTTGTACCGAAAGCATATAGGGGGGATTGAGCGCTGGCGTGGAGCGCCCGGCCAGGGAGAAGAACTTTCAACGGCCACAACGTGCCTCGCTGCGAAGCTGAAGGTGGTCAGTGGTGGTCCAAGCCCGGTGGCTAATTGTAGCGAGACTTCGGCGTAGGATCATCATTAGCGAGCACAGTCGCCACTGTAGTAACAGTTTGATTTCACCGACGATCGAGGACACGATTTTCATTGCAAGACCGAAGCGTACCTTGCACAGGCCTAGAATGGTGAGAGAAGGACGATGAAGATAATAAAATGAAGCGTTAAATTTATCTACCCAACGATTTCTCTTACAATAGAGTTTCCCCGGTGGGTTGGATACTGTCACTCAGGATGAAAGCTTGTGTCATTTCCGGGTACCATAACCGGTTTTACTGCTGCTGATCGTGCAATGTTGCACGAGCCGTAACGAGGAGCCCCGAGGAAAGGATTACAATTTAATTAACCAACCGAGAAACGGAAACGGAAGGTGTACCAAAAAGTGGTACCCTCTCTATCTTTGCTCCATCGTGTCCAAAATTGCAGGATAAACGCGCAGGTTTAAACTCTTAATTAATCTCTTTCTTCGAGTACGATTGGTTTTTGTTAGAAAGTAAAGGAAAAACTTGCGCTGGACTTCTTATGCGCCCGAAATGGTGCAATATGGACTGGGCCTGATTGAAAGACTGTCTTGTCTTTTCGGTAGAAAGACAATGTTCATCCCCTGCAACCCAGGTATACGGCGTTGAAGTTTGTCTTTTGCGTTAAAACAGTAAGAACCAAGCCTCTCGTCGGCTGCAAGCGGACCACGTGGTAGCGGGAAGAAACTCCGGCTCCTCTTCATATCCCTCTCTGCCATTGCTGGCAGCTCTGCTGCTTCTGCTTCGTTCAAGCCCATGTTTGAAGATTGTCGGTTCTTAGGAAAAGTTTTGCGCAACCAGACAGGAATTACCGGGACAATCCAGCACCGGCCTAGCAGTAATCCTGGTCAGGATCATGAGGAGATCGTGAGGGACGAACTTTGCCGTTGAACACGCACACATACGCGCACAAGGTTGGATGAAACAATCGAGCCAATTAGAGAAGTGTTAATTGAAAAAGAGGCCTCAGGTCAAAGGAAAAACTCCACAATCAGGTGAATACCAGGCTGATGCTCGGTTGCCGATGCAAGGTTTGGATGATGCAGGTGGCCGCTCATTAGAAGACAATCGACATCTGACGGCTTATGTATCGTGATGACGTACAATGTCGCAATCACAGACCCTCAATCCTGTTCTTATTGTGTACAAAAAGGTATCGACAAGTAGCAAAAGCTGTGTGCCTTTGGTTGTAGATCAAATAGAGAGAGAGAGTGAAAGAAAATGTGTGGACTTCGAGACTAGCCTGTTCGCTCGACCGCATAACGACTTTGCCTCCGATTACCGCGACCATTTTGCGGCAGGTCGTCATCGCAGCCATACAATCAACCCGGTGGCGAGCGAGCACCGACAATTCGTTGACCGACCGGACGAAATCGATTCCAGCATCCAATAAAAACTCAAGGATCCGTTTAACAACCGATTGAAGGAGGAAGGATCTCGGCGACCACAGCGACACATGTCGGGGAATTTCTCATAAAAAGCTCTCAGACGGCGCGCTCGGCACGCCAACGTGCACCCCTTTCCAGGGTTTGCGGGGTTTCCGAGCTGTAAACGCGCTCCCCCAAAAAAGCGCGTCAAATTCCTTTGTGAGAATTGAAATTTTATGAAGACCAATGGCCCATTTGAAATTCGTGCCATTCGTACGCCTTCAATGCCACGTGAACACGCTAAATCGGTCTGGCACGGTTCGCGCAGTCCAGGAAAGGACATTTTAGAAAAAAGGCACGTGCCCGTCCGTCCAGTTGACGGAGATCGGGAGTGTAACTCAGGGACACAGAGGAGTGCTTTCTCCGAAATTGTTGGCCTGCAGTGGCGCGCCATTTCACTTGATGACCACCGACGCGCCGTTTCCTAAGCAGCGATGGAGATTCGCGAATTCGCTGGAGCGTTTTCCAAGAGTGTGGATCAAAAATCAATATTATGCTTCCATCATTCGATCGTGCGCGCACTTTATGACGACGTCGTGGCCGCTGTGCAGTTGAAAGGGGAATTCAAAAAGAGAACGACCGAGTGTGGTCGTCTGACCCCCGGAGGTAGTATGTCTCCATTTCACCGGACCCCCCACCGATATTGGGTCGTTTCGAGGCGATACAAACCGAGCAGCACTCTAAACGGTCCAACCGGCGCACCTGAGACACAGGGAGAGCGAAGGAACTAATGCGCCAAAAAGGACATTCGTTGCAGTGGTTCCCTTTCTCCACATCGCTCGTCCCTTTGGTGTCCCGGTCCGTGCACCAGTGCCTTGTGAAGGTGGCCACGGTGACTGGACCCCCCCCCCCCCCTGGACTGGTGACTCGTAAAAGCTAATGGTCCAGCGGCGAGGTAGCCGAAGTGTGTAATCATTTTACGCCCTGCCAGTTGCCAGGTCCGTTTCTAGACGGTCCGATTAGCTTAGGCCAAGAGTTCGACGTCCAAGACCGACCAAGAAGTGAAAAGTCCACTGAAGCACTGAAGCGCGTGAACACGTTGAGCGCGTCGAGTGGTCCAGCTCGAGCTGAGTCCGGCATGAGCAGCAGGAGCAGAACGATAAAGGAATCAGAAATGAAGCAATAACACGTAATGCGTCATAATAAAATTCGCATAATATTTTCATGACAGTAACTCTTCAGTAGCCCTGGAAGGTGTAGCGCGTACAGGTCTACAACGGTTCCGAGTGAGCTTTTTCCCCACGGTAGAGCTGCTTACGCATGTAAACAGTACGGAGTCGTTAACGAAGAACACTCGACAGAGAAGCGATGCTCCCTCCACCCTCTTCGCGTTGCTTATACAGCAGTAGTCTATAGCTTATTTATGATGGCCTGATTACCTGGCCACAGACGCCATGTTATGCTGCGAATGCTGTTTGTTTTGTGTGTCCGGGGGGTGGAATACTCCCTCGTGGTCCCTTTCGCCAGCGGTTCGGTGGCGTACGTACGTGTCAATCGTGCAGGGAGCCGAGATGCGGCCGCGATTGGGTAATTTGGCGCATTTTGATGACTTCCCGGGCGGTACTGACTGCCTACGAACGCGCGGTGAGGGAAGTTTACATGTAGGATCATCCTCCTTTTTTGCCATACGCAAGTCGTTGACTCTAACACGCCATTCGAGCCCCCCTGGGGAATTCAGTAGCAGCCCCGGCCAGAAGGATGGCATTCACCGGCACAACCGGGATGTGCCCAGTGGTTCGTTGCTATGGTTCTATTGTTATATGGGAATTACAACATGTAACAGCGCTTCTTTGTGATCAGTCATCGTGCAACATTCATAATCACGTCCGGCTCCAAACTACATGCTCCCTCCCATGTATGCTCCTTCTTTTTCTTCTGCTGCTTCAGTCAACTGCAGAGCTTTTAAAAGGTATTATGTTTTATGCGCTCTCGAAGGCGCCGGATGTGTATCCCCTGCAGCGGAGAAGTCCAACGCCGACAAACCGTACTCCATTTTCACAGGAGTGAGAGTGTGGAGCGCAGTAGAAGCGGATCGCTTGTTGTCAATCCTTTGTTATCCTGGAGGCGACCACAAAGCAAGATGCTGGGAACACACGAAACCAGGAGGCGTGTGTGCATTTAGACGCTCACTTCCTCTCTGCCACTCGCTCTTCTGTTCGCTGCACTTGAATGGAATGTGATCGGGTGCTAGTCAAGGATGTTGCAACTTGCGTCCTCCTTCCAGCAGCTCCAGTAACCACTAGATCAGGGATCCAGGGCAGGAAACACAACACGGTGTTCAAGCAAGCTTGTCAACAGTCGACTTTTGCTGTTTGAAACCGGCACTGGTTGGCCTCCGTGACTTTCAAGACTGCAAGAAACGCTGCACAATAATGGCACAAGCCGAAGAGACTAAACGCTACTACGCTGACATGTTGCTTGCTTGGCGGGTGCGTATTGTCTTTGCCAGTGACTTTGCGGTTGTTCAAGGCAAGGTAAAGTTCAGTTGCTTGTTATGCTTGTTCGCCGGGGTGGTTGGTTTGCTGCGTGGAAATATTTGTCATCCGTTTCCGGTGGGGTGTGGTAGTAATACGCTTTTGTAAGTTATGAGTGGAATCGTATCGATATGAAGCGACGCAGTTCCTTCCATCTGGAACGCAACTTTAAATAAGCGGCCCTTGAGGCTTATCATACGTTGGAGAGTTGCTTTTTCCTGTTTTCCTCGTTACGCAAATGTTCGAGTACACAAAAAACCTTATCAGTAGTAGTAAAACCTTAGTAGTAGTAGTATCACAAAAAACCTTTTTACTTTCAACTTTCAAGCTGTTTATTAAAGTGTTTGATTAATGTTTGGCCAAAAAGAAACAACCTTTATCTGCTGCCAAATTTGTCTCGCAAGAGCTCCATCAAATAGGGCAACGGCCAACCCCTAACCCAATGTCTGTGCTCGGTCCGCTTCAAAATGAAAGAAATATTTCCCCCCGGTGACCGCTTAAAACGATACGGTGGCCACCAGTGGCCGGTGAGCGAGCTAAGGTGGCCCATCACAACACCCTTCTTCGTGGTGATCGGGGACATTGGATGGCATAAATTTATGAACTGCACTGGCCAAAAGGCAAACGGGGTGCTCGCGCGCCGGGATGTCAGGACGCAAGCTTGTCCAGTCAATGACTCTGAAAAGGGTACGCCACACACTCCGGCGAGCAAGCGATGCAATGCTCAATGCTCATGCACCCGAACCTTTCCTTTGGCACAAGAGGGCACAAGGCGAATGGGACCGAGAAATGCAAATAAAGCAACCCGGTGTGCTTGGTTGTCATCTTGCCCGGTCGCTTTCTTCGCTTCTTCGTCGGTGAAGTCCACTGCAGGGCACAGCGAATGCCATCGCCAGGCGCGCAAGGGCCATCGTCGAGTGTTGGAAGAACGTGATTCGAACGAGTTCACCTCAAGAGCGGAGTCGTCCTAGTCGAGGTTGGTGCTTCTCGAGAATGTCGGAAGCATCTTTATGGCCACGTGTGAGGCCAGTGTGCTCGCCTGGATTCCTTTCGCTAGCGACAACGGCAACACAAGCGACCGCGAGAGCAACCGAGCGAGCGAGCACTTACCTGCTACATTCTGTGGCACTCCGCACTGGCCCTGCGTTGGGATGCATTCCTTTTACTTGGCCGCATACGTGGTGCTGCATTAATGCAGCCGAGGAATTGCATTTCCCACATACACACATGCACACACGTGGATCGTTCGAATTCATTATCGGCACGAAATTCAAAAATTTCTCCCATCGTCCCATCCGGGTTTAATGGGTGTAAGAGATGGGACCGGATACAATCTGGAGGTCGAGACATGCTTACAACAATGGCGCACATTCGCTACAATAATCGACCCCGCGGGAGTTCGGTGGCACATCGGGAGGTTAATTTTTTATGTTAAATTGTTTCTTAAAATGGCATCCGATTGTTGGTTGGAGCGAAAAATGGATGTCCATTTCGGTGCACCAATGGTCGATACATTGCGACCCTCAGGGTCCCACCACTACTGGTTTACCTTCGAATGTCTTCGACACGGTCACGAGAGAAGCATCGGTGCAATTTGTGATTCAACCAAATTGGTCCCCCCAAATGCACTCCATTCGGTTCGGACGCGACGGAATGGGCTGTACGTGACCGAGCACGTGAACATTTTTATGCTCTTATGCTCTGTGTGAGGTAGCAGCAAACATACCCACGATCTGCATGCCATCGATGCCTGCAATGGCAAACATGGAACGTTGCAATGAGGATCCATTGCACAGGCATGCATTCGATGCATGCCCGAATGCATTCGAATGCTGTGGAAGTTGTGTGGCCCCTGCATGTTGAGCTGCCACATTCTTTCTCTTGCAGAGAGAGAGAGAGAGAGAGTGCTCTCTGTTGTGGTGTACCTGTTAATTGATCACTCGATAATATTACTACGTGCGATATGAATTGGTGGCGTATTTGAAGATGAATCCACCTTTTATTCGATGGAATTCGTAGAGCATGTTTTTAGGAAATTGCTTTGAAACCTCAATAACAATGCGTTATATTTAGATATTTAGATTTCCCTCAAGGCACATTCATCTTTCTAAACCAAGTTGTAAGAGTGTTTCTAAACAAAGCACTATCCAGTTGATGGTATGCAAATAGGTGAACATCAGCTCTCGGCAAGCAAATCCGATGATGCATGCACTGAAACCCTTTCCCAGTTATTGTTTGGCTACACCGGTTCTGCTGATGGGAGGTTTAAGATAGAAAATCATGTTTTCCTAAAGGATCTTTTGTGTTCGGTTTCGGCGAACTCGGTGAGACGAACCAATCGGCTGAAAATACTTTCGCACTATGGTTTCTCTCGTTGTTCTCCAGTATTGTGGTTTTATGTTCTAGTCTTGCTTTTTCTCACGAAAACGCCCTTTCCGACAACCACCACCAGCAGCAGCAGCAGTAGTTTCTCGTTGGTCCTTTGATCTTGAACGGACAATCTTTTCCATTCTTCACAAGCTAACCGGCAACACGTGGCTTGTATTCATTAGATCCCGTTTGTCGCTGGATTGATCTGGTGTTTCCAGAACTACGGCAGGAATGCAGAAACCATTTTCCACACTTTATTTGGTTCGTTTTACTATTCTTAGCAACACTACCCAGCTTCGGTTTCCTGTAGCGAGATCTTACTGAGCCACTAGTTGGGTTTTAAAGGTGTCTTTAAAGTTATTTTACAATTGATTAATTTCATTAATTTGATGTGAATGAAGTTTTCTCACTTGTGTGTGCCCGTTAGTGCAAGATAGAACTATGAAAGCACAAATATCTGCGATGCACCTGCCAGAGCACAGAGAAAGCAATGCGCCTTGTTAAAGTTACTTCCCTACATGTTCACATACGCGCTCTACATGCGCAGCTCAACCGATATGACGAGGGGGACATACCCGCCGGTGCTTCTCATCAAACTTTCGTAATTGATTGGTGGAGTTTTAATTATCTTCCTCGGCGCCGCGCCATTGCCCAGCATGGGAACAGTTAATGAAGTGCCGCTGAGACACGGTGCTCCAGACTGCACGAGTCCGTGTGTTTCTCTCGCGGAGCGCCACATTATACGGAAAACCATTTCATCTCATTAACATGAACATTGTTCTGTTCTGGGAGCAGCAGCAGCAGCAGCAGCATCACCAGCGCAGTAGTAGCAATGGCGATAGCGTCCGCATTCAGAACGTTCCGAAAACGGTTCTGTTCCGCAAGGTGACATTAATGGCTATAGAGTTTCGAGACGGAACGGAACTGGAGCGACGCTCGGTGGATATACCGTTCACCAGCCAAAGTTCCTAATGAGGAGAGAACAGTTCCAAACGCGTCGGAGAAACGCAAATGGAGCGTTAGAGAACGGATGGCCAGCCAACCCTGGTGGCCTGGTGTTATGCTGCTGAATGTCACGTTTTCGGTGCCGGATTCTGTAATTGTATCATTGTGCGAATCGAGAGCGCAGCGCGGTCTTCTGCGATGGTTCGCAGAATGTAATTACTTACTATTTGGGACAAAGATTCCTTTACCTCAACTGGAAACTGTCAGCCGGAAGAACGGTGCATGATATCTGGAAGAAAAGGGGTGTAAAAGGAAAAACCAGACATGAACCAAACCGGAGTGGCTAATCAATTTAAGAAAAACTTGGGCTTTACATCCGACCCAGTTTGCTCCGGGAAGAATCACTCAGCATCTCGCGGTGAACGGGGAACGCGTTATCGCCGACTCATAACGATAATCCTGTCTTGCTTTGCCAGACAAACCACCGAGGGATTGAAAACCAAACAACTTCCTTTCGGTCCGACACCGAGCGATGCACCGCTTCAAGTGATTCTCGCTCCCTCCCTTGAAACCGGCGCTCTTCAAAATTTATGTGATTTTCGGTTGTGATGCTCCCAATTGTTGCCCTTGTTGTTTCCCTTGTTGTTGGTTGGTGTAAGAATGCAATTGGCGCGACGCTAGACCACCACCATTCATAGTTTCTCCGGCACCGACCGACCGAGATCAGTCTCCGATTCCGAGAGTGTCGAGTGACAAAGTGTGAAGACAGCGTGCGTGGTGTGAATGAAGTCGGCGAAGACCGACCGAGCGACCAGGCCAAAACCACCAGACACCATTACCTTGCATCCCTCTGACCTCTCTCTGACGGAGCCGTCAAACGATCGCCCGAAAATGTTGATTGTCGGACATGCTGCTCTGAGTTGGGCGCTCGTTTACATCCAGCAACGTTCCAGCCAGTATCGGCAGCATCGGCAACGGCGGTGGAACCATGTTCCCGCCGACTGCAGTCGCAGCCTGTGCACGAAGCACAAACGGTCGGGACAACAAACCACTTGAATAATTTCCGTATACATAATTCATAATGCACATCTTCGGACGAAATATGACCGCCGTTTCCGCCTTGGGAGAGGAGGGAGGAAGGCCGCGCTCTCTCTGTGAGTACGATGGGGGAGCACGATTCCTCGTCCATCACGCCTTTCTGCCCTCAATGAGGATGATTTCTGTACCATTCAGCATCATTGAGCTCTTGAAATGGATGGTATCTCTTCTGCCGCTTTAAGTTTGGAGCGGAGCGGAATGCTTTCAGCGGAAACAATTTTGAAACAACACTTTTTGTGAGATTGAATCTTTCAAAATTGAATATTTCGAAAGGGGAAACTCCCTACAAAACTGCTCCCAATTTGCGTCAAGTGTTTGTCTTCTACCATAAGATAGAAAGGAATAAAAAGTATCTCTGTCTATTCGTGGAGATAGTTGATGTTACACAATAAGTATGTCTCTGTTAACAAATCACTTGCAACGATTGGAACGTGTGAAACGGAGCTCCGTTCGTAGACCGTCCACAAATCGTCTGGTAATGAGACAAACGGATTGCCCCGGGAGCGTGATAAAACCTAAATCACGCCGATGACATCGCTGCAGAGGCATGGGAGGCCCCCTCTCTCTCACCCTGCATATCACACGCTGGAATGCGTGGCTGACGCAGACACAGGAAGTAGCCGGAACATTCAAACCGTGAAGCATTACACAATATTGACAAAACAAATGCATTGTTCTCATATGCTTCGTTTGCGTTTGGGTGCAGTATCGTCCCATTCACAAACTTGTACGCTTTGGAGACGTTTATACTATCATCTAGTGCAAGAGGTACCACAGTTATTTAGCATGGTAGCATACCTTCCCTTTCTACAATACAAATATTGTTTCAATTAAAGGTTCGATAGGGTAATTGGCCACTAAAATCGGTTTACATAACCAATGGTTTTGGTACAAAAATCACTCGACCTGATTGCTCTGAAACACTCTGGAGGAACTGAACGTCTCTGACGTATAATGAGAGTGCAATTACACTAATTGAAGGGGAAAACTAATTGAAATTACAAACCACTTCTCGCTACGAGACTCGTTTCAACGTCCAACGAAAGTTCTAGAGGTTCAACGTATGTGTACGCGCTAAGAATGTGCCGTAACCAGAACGTCAGAACGTGAAGCGAACGATAGCGTTGCCGCTGCTCATCGAACCATCAAATTACTCCCCCACCACAGTACACACTGACTGACCGACCCTTACACCCTGGCGCAGACTCTCATGCGAGTACGCTGAATTTATTGAATTTCCATTCCGAACAATTAGCCCGCTGACGATGCTCCAGCATCCCGTTACTGCAGGAGGCACGGTATGTGGTCAGCGGCAGCTCCTGCCAGTGCACTCATAATGCACATAATGTGCGCAATCCATCAGAGCTGACTATGAGCTATGGCACGAGTCTTCACCACCGTGGCATTCCATATTTCGAGCGAAATACCGGAGCAGCCCTTTGCACAACTCACGCGCTGCCTGAGTGTTCCGTCCGAATGGGCTGCACAACTGATAATAGCAAGGCTTGGTAGACCGATCGATAGCCAACGCGAAAGGCACGCCTGAAAGGATGTCTCTCTCCCCAGCACGCATTCATTGCGCAGCATACAGCGTCAAGGTGTTGAGAGGAGTAAAGATGCAGTGCCTCAATGTGGTTTCATTGTCTTACTGAGAATGGCTTTACTTATGACCGAGCTTGCCAACGTCATCATTACGTCAGCGTCGCGGAAATGGTGCAGCTGACATGAAACTAACGATGCAGATCCTCCTTTCAAGAGCTCGCCAGCTTGCCATTAATATCAGCTGATTGGCATTCTTCGAGCATTCTCGAGACGAAATTGGCGAACAACGGCCAACACATCTCATAACCATTCGAGGGTGAAAGTTTTTCGTCACTTCACCAGGGCGGTCTGCATATGCTAATGGAGGGCAACTATGTTTTTTTTGGTTGGTAGGATTGGGTTTCGTCTGGAAATGTTGTCTAACTGAGTGACTGTGATTGTACGCGAGAAGCTTTTGGCAAGATAGAAAGATGCTGGGCTGGGATTTAATTGACGTTTTTAGATACGAAAAGACATCGTTACATCCGTTTACTGCAACTGTGCATTTGCATGTGTGTACAGAGGTACAGAGAAAATAGGAAAAATGTTTGCAACATAACTAACACCCGTCCGGCACACCGAGAACACCACCAGGGCTTTCAACTTACTGCCTCGCTGGTTACGCAAACCGTCCAGTGCCGTTGCCTAGCTCCCGAGGGAGTTATTCCGAAAATGGAAAATACTTTCCACTTCCGGGCATATCCGTTCAACTCTCTATAAACAATTGTGTACGTGCAATGGTACTCGAATTGTTTTCAAACCCATGATGCTCGGCACACATCGGCAGCATTGCTGTCGATTACAGCGAGACGTAAGCGAGTCACTGTTCCGTACTCGTACTCGGTTTACGGTTTGCAAAAACGACATGCAGCAGTACCCGTTTACTCTGAATTTGCATGTTTAGAAGAACAAGTTTCTACCCAAAATGATGCCCATTTAGCGCGCTCGCTAGTTTGTTGCGAATATGTGCTTTCTCCCGAAATAAAGCTGCTTCGGAATAAATCTGGCGACTAAATGGAAAAGAAACTAAATACTCTCTCCCCCCTCCCCCCCATGAAATTCTGCAAAAAAAGTGTTGCACTCTAAATGGTTGCTTGGGTTTCAGATTACGAACGGAACGTGCATGCGCTAGTAGCGGTCGTATAGTAATGAATGCATTTTATGAGGTGTAACTTTGCTGAGAGTTTCCTCGTTCTACTTCAGTAGCCAGATGCCAATTTGCCTTGAGTCATTATTCATTGTTTCACCATTTACAGCGCAACCGGACTGCCGGTTCTGCAAATTTTACTGCAGTTCTCATACTCGGAAAGGCTGTTTCGTCCTATTTTTATTTTTTGTTAGATTACCCATAAAAAAAATTCTCCATACTTTTACAAACATTTCTAGGCGTTATCATCGTCACCCAAAACAGTCTCAAGCGCACTTCAGCAGCTGGTTGCCCTTCAAAAATGCTTATCAAAAAATTGAAAATGATTTATTACCAATCGCTTATCAGGAGTGGTGTTCAATTTGGAGGCTGAAATCACTATAGATTAGTCCAGCGATCGTATAATGGCTGCCGCTGAGCGCTAATTGTTTTAAAGAACCAACACACATGCCACATCGCACGAATGCAGGAAAAATGCGCTTTCAATCGTGCTAAATGATTTAAAGGGTGCCAAGTGACAAAAGGGACAGGGAACACGAACGGGCCATTGGAAACCCAACATCTCGTTGGAATCGAAAGCAATAAATTTTAATGAGTTCAAATCCTTCTGCCCACTCACTACACTTTGCTGCACCGTTGCCTCGCTGCAATCCTCTGTGGAATGTTGGGAATGCATTTTTTTAAATACACGATATTTAACATTTAATAACATCGAGTTTGTGTACACATTCCAGCAATTTTTAGCTTCCGGGTTTTGCCTTATAATCGTGTAATGAATAGTCAAAGTCAATATTTAACGATAACGATGGATGCGTCTGGTGGTTTTTAATGGTCTGGAATGGAATGGCTGACATATGATGTAATTCTCTCGTTAGAACATTTTCAATCAAATGCTTTCTTTCTTTTCGTGAACTGCAAATGATCGATACAGACACAGTAAAATAATTGCAAACTCAACATCATATGGGTTGTTATGTCAACCGTTTGATGTATCCGTTCAGTGGCAACGTACTGCAAATAATACTGAAGGGAACTACAGCAGAGGAATGAGTTTCAAACCGGGTACTAAATTGAAATAGACAGCTGTGTTAGTACCGAGTATCATAATGTCCTTTCAAACCAGCTGAAATGCTTTTCTGATGAAAAGTCGTGCATTTTCGCCTTACGCGAGTGTTACGAAGTTTCATAGAACGAGTCGCGCGATGCTGCTGTGCTTTACGCCAGGTGAAAGCTCAAACACAAATCTCCTTTTGCTGAACCTTGATATGGAACCGTTAACAGCGGGCGCCCGTGGCTACGCGCCCATCATTCGTACTTCCGATCTCACAATTATGTTGCGATGCATCACCATTAAGGTGGTAATTTGATTTACGCCATTACATTCTGCACTAGCGATGCAGCGTCGCTGATTACTCTATTTACAAGATATGTGTGCGTTGCCACACACGCGGCACATTGCACATTATATGTCCTTCCATCATCCACAATCTCCACTATCAGCCAATCAACGACCGGCTGAAGGATGTAATGCACGACGTAATACATTCGTCGTAAATCCTTTCTGCCTTGTGGCGTTGCTGTTGGCATCAATTTTTGCGATGATATTTCCATTTAGGAAGCTTATTGCGCTGATGCTGAACTCCCATTGATGATGGAAATTCGTAAACTCATTCGGTTCCCAGAATTTTTATCAAATGAACCAAGCGAGTGCATCTGCAATCCAGTGCGAAATGCATACGCATACTAACACTTTCCATCAATGCAACATAAGAGAAGAGAACTCGCCTCGAAATCAATAATAACCAATTTTACTCTTTGGTGCAGCGCTTGTGCCCGATTGCAGCAATCGTTTATGCGCACCCCAGGGCATTTTCCAATTTCCATGAAACACATGAAAATGCTCCAAAGGCAACGAATGTCAGCAGCAGAACGAAGCGTCGGATCTGTCCGCAGGCGTCGCTTAAGGATACGAAATGTTTACGGCATCTCTTGCGGGTTGGTAACCTGGGTCTACGACCACGAGATCCATTCTAGCACGCTTCTTGTGCTCGCACTCAGAACTCGATTTGAATATGAACTCGCTGACGAAGTGAACTTTAATTTTCCCTCGAGTGTTGGCCCCAAACCGCCACGCACCCAGGCCCCCCCCCCCCCCCCGCCGCGGGGGTGGCAATTTCCTCGTTGGGTGTCACCGTACCGTTCCGCATTTCATAACCTGCCCATAGCACCTACGGCACAGCGGTGGTTTGTAGCTGTTATGTAAATTCAATCAGAACTCCTGGTAGCTACGCAAATCCCAGGCAAAAGAGATTCAACGAGCTTACGAGGAGACCGAGCAGACAAGGGCAGTAAGGCGTACGGTTGCGGCCAGAGGAAGGATGAAAAGTTTAAAGAAGTATTCTGCTTATGCTGAAAGGGAAAAGGTGTTCAACCTGCCAACTGCTTGTTGTGACCAGCCAGGCAGTACTGCAGTAGTAGCGCGGATTGCACCCATAATGAAATCATCGTTTACGCTTCATCTAATCACAAACTATCTAATCAAACCGAGCTGTCCGCTTTGCCAGTATTGACCCAGAAGAGCTGCACCTTTCAGCTTAAGCGGAATCACTTTCGATAGAAGGCTACTGTCTGCTGGCGTAAGCATGCAAATCGCAATCGAAACGATGACCGTCCAGAATGTTCCTCCATCAGCAGTTAGCTTTGATGGAAAACTTGTTTAACCCACACACTCGGTATCCCTCGGCATCCGCCATTGAAAAGCCATGGATATCACCATGAATCCTGACAACACAAAGTCAACACAAACTGCACTCTCTCGCTCTCTGTCATTCTCACCTAGCTCGGAGAAATGGAAATCGAGTGGAAAAATAGACGATGGTGCATCGATGGAGTGTCCAGTGACGTGATGATCCTTTCCACCGATCTGCACACGGATGGACGGATGGTACGAGCCTTCCGAAGTCCGATGGGAGTTTGATTTGGTCGAAAATCACGGCCACATCACACTCTCCGGTCTCTGGCTGCCGGAAGTCTAGGGATCGGTTTAGTAGGACTCTTGGTCTGTGCTGGATGATGGTGCCTTCGAGAGCAGATTAGAAATACGAAACCGAAAATCAACCCCAGGCCGATGTTTGTTCAATCGGCATTCCGGTTGTCCACTGGAATTCGGTTAGCTGGCTGACCAAAAAACGGAACGAGTTACAGTTATGGTTCACCACCACTGGATAAACTTAATTTTGCAACATAAATAGTCGTAATCCATCGGTGAAAATTGGTAGGAAAATTTACATTACACTCCGTTTGCGGAGGCAAGAAAAGAAGTTTCCAGAAAGTCCAATCAGCCCACGAGTGTGTGCGTTGCCGGTTGCGCTTGGTGCCAAGTTCCTTGCGAGAACTTTGTAAAAATATATGAAAATTGAATTCTCAACTTTGATCACCACCCATCCAGCATATCAGCATGCCAGCAAGGACACCGTAGTGCCTCCAGCTTCGCACTGGATTACGAAAGAATCGACATACCTTCTGCACCGATGTCCTACTGACTCGACGCGCGACGTGACATGCCAGTTGTCCAACACTGGACACTGGTCGAACCTTGGACAAGCGCCCCCGGAGGATTCGGAAATCGGTTCGATATGCTCCGCTCCGCACTGACGGTTCCGCTACAGCAAATTCAACACCTCGAGGTGAAACAACGCAGCAGTGCCGACTTTACCGACTCGATGTTCCCTGGTCGTCCTGACCCCGTCCCGTTGGCCACCCTGTGCCCGGAGCTGTTGACCGACGACGATGCCCTGGGCTCATGATGCTCATAAATAATTCCGCATTGGCGTACGAACGGGACGAGCTTGTAATGGAGAAGCACGAGAACTCGACGAGAACCGATGGGATCTCTGGACAACGGTTCTGGATGCTTCTCTATCCGGTTCCGTTTTTCCTGTCCTGTTCAAAGAACGGAAACTCCGGTCCAGGGTTTGTCAGTTGTTTCTTGTCAGCCACCTGAGAGCGAAGGGTTCCGGGGCCGTGGTGTATGTGGTCACTTTGCAAACATGCTGCTGAGTCTGCTGGTGCTGACCTGCTATTCTGCAAAACCACTGACCGAACCACAGATCATGTGCTGGTTGGTTAGCTAATCGATGGGGCGTTACCGTTGCTGGGAAGGTGGTTGGTTTGGTTCGGACAAAAAAAAAAGGAAAAGCTCGAAATGCCCAACAGTGGGCAGTGGTCACTTGTGATGCGAAGTGATGTGTTTAACATTTAACTAAAGTGGCACAACATTCCTAATGAAATGGAGTGCAAACCACGATAAGAACATGCTGCGTTGGCAGCCGTCTTGGGACCTCCAATCAAACTGTTTGAATGGAGCTGGAGTTCGTGTTGTCTAGCTGAGCATCGTATAGACACTGTTTGTGGCCCAATTAGGCGAATAATGAATGTCCTACACCACTCCAAAGTGCAACCATTCAACCGTAATGTAACGCGGAGGATAATCTCGCTGAATTGCTTCCAACGCTCTCGGACATTACTCATCACAACGAACCGAGCATCGGCAACGATCACCACTCAACACTTTAATGGGATTATCATTGGAAAACTTTCTCTAGACTCTCCAGGCAGTCAGCGATACACAGCACCATCTTATCACCACGGATTAACATGCAACAACTTCTGACGATTCTGACGGTTGGCCCGGCAGGTTGCTTGGTTTCGTGGGATTCTGCTGAAGCCGCACGCTAGTTCATGGGCTGGGGAAGTGGAAAAGTTTTCGCGGGAACCACACTCAGCTCGCTCTAGCCGGCCCTTGACTAGTGGGGTTTAATGCGGAAAGAGTGCTGAAACACACCATCCGATCGGAAGGCTTTCCGGTAGATCGAAGCAGTTTGCTGAAAAATACGGTTGAGCGACTATTTTACATCGAAGCACAGCATTTAACTATTCTGAAAAGGGCTTTTTGAATTACAGAATTGGACGAAATTTGTTAATTGAAGTGGCTAGTCACTGGGCAATGATACTGTCCAAATAGTTGCTACTCTGTTGTCCACTTCATTTCGTTATGCAACGGTTTATGTAACTGCTGCTCGATGGTACGACTACTTGTCGACATTTTCCATCGTCCGCGCGTCGACAAAGTCGAACAATTTGTTCAGTGGAAAACCATAGAGCGAAAAGTTTAATCAAACGAATGTGCTGAGTGGTGAAAATAGGAGTTTTCCCTGTTGTTTTCCCACAGTCCCCGGAACCATCTTTCGGGGGTCAAGAAGTTGGGTGACAAAACAGAACATTCCAAAACGAAGAGAGCATAACCACACTGACTGACACTGACAGAACGGTGCAATGGTGGACGGGACGCAGCTTCGCAGAAAATAGGGAATTAGCAAGGTCAGAACTGAGCGTACGGTGGCCGGAACGAGATCGAGCACGTTGGGCAACAGTTTTGGGCGAGCGAGTAATTACATTACTGTGCCACTTGGACTACGGAGTGTCCTCCACTGGACATTATACGGTGCATTGCACCAACCAGCTGACGCGCTAGAAAGTTTCTCATTTTTGCCAATCCCCCGGGGGAAACGGAGGGAGCAGAGGTTAACAGAGATGAAATCATGGACCTGGGGCAGCGAGCACATCAAGCACATACTTCGCTCGCTAAACTTTGAAAACATCTGCTGCGGGGGGAGGAAGTATATTTTCTAGAATTATCACGAGCTGCTTCCGCTTCGATGCAATCCTCACAACGATTAGGATGGATCCCAGGGCAAGGGGATCAGAAGCCGTGACCTGACCAGTGTTTCCAGCAGAACGAACTCACCTCAAAACGATAAGCACCGTAAAGTCCCCGCAGCAGTAAATATCGTAACAGGAATCACCACGAACGCTAAATGCCTGGAAGTCAGGACTTTCTGTGTCCTCACGCTTCTTGAGGCCCGACCAAGCCCATGCATGCCGTAAGTTGCAAATACGCGACCACCGGGCCACACAATGACTGTCGAGACGCGAGAAAAGCAATTTGCATTCCAACGGAAAAATGGCTCTTTTTCCCCGCGCCCAGATGCACACCCAGACCACTGCGAACGCAACAGGACAACAACGACGGTCGTGGACAGTGGCTTTGCACCGTGGAACTTTGGGAAAGGATCAGCAAAGCAACGGTGGGAAAAAAAGGTTCGCGAAATGCTCGCAAAACATCCTTGCGAGTGCGAACGTCCCAGGAATTGGATTCCAGGCCAGCCAGCCAGCCAGTCAGAATGCATGTAGGATGGAAAAATGGGTGCACAGCAGCCGCAGTGTAGCGGAATGTGTTAGTGTTTGGCTTTGTTTTCGGTTGGTGCACTCGGCCACGGCTTAGCCTTCTCATCAGCCCCTCGGTCCCATTCTGTTGCTGACCCAATTACCCTCGATCGAAACGTGAGTAAGTTGCGAGTGCTGTGTGCGACAAACGGGGTTGAATAAGAGTTGGATGAATATGGGTTTGAAGTAATCTCACTAGCTCGTGGAGCGTGGAAAATGGAACGTTCTCATCCGAAAGGATTAAAATCCTCATCAAAATGCAGAACAGGATGATGATTCGCCAGACAGCTCGCTAGCATCCATTCACTCGCGTGTTTAGAGTGTATCCTTTTCGAACTGTTGCCTGTTGCTAGCTGTCTGTTCTGGCATCTCGCACTCGACGGTGACACCAGGAAAGTCCGCAAATTATGTCGAGAACATCCTGAAATGCTCCTCCGTTGTACCCTAATAGTAAGCTGGTAGCGTAGGAATCGTAAATCTTTCCCCTTTCGAATGGCCAACGTCCGGTGTGGTGTGGTCGGTGGTTGGTTGCTACCATAGCACCTATGCATACATGTCCCACATCCCATGGCGGGTGCAGGTAATTTTTGCAACAATTTAATCCCCAAACCGCCATCCCACCAACGTTGCTGTCCCTTCTACGAATGGAGCGGCGAGCAGCGTTATTTACGAGCAGCGAAAATGGCCATTCGGAGCGGTTTTGCGGTTAAAGGGCGGAGGGGGGGGGGCTGGTTTCTGGCTTCTAATCCCTCACTCCCTATCCCCCAGGGAGTGCCTTGTGCAGCCGTGAAATGGGTTACAAATCGGTGGAAAATTGGAGCACGATTGTGCCATTTGTTGCAGAGCATCAAAGCACCGGCGAGAGGCACTCAGCGCGCGATAGCTTGTTTGTTATGCTGGTTAATGTGGTGGCGTTTGGTTTGGTTTAGTCGTTCACAACTGAACGGCTTTTAGCGTCAATCAATTAGCTGTCCTGGTAGACTTAATTGATTTACTTTGGTGTTTAAGTAAGGGGAATTGTTGTTTTAATGCAGAATATTTGCCTTAAGGCTGCACTACTGGTCCTTTACGATAGTCCTTCCTTCAACAATCTATGTTGTATTTTGATTATAAATGTAGCCAAATGCAGTTCAGCTTCATCCTAGTTAACGTTTTGTTTTAATAACCTCATTATAAGTCCCTTGATCGCAGAAAGAAAAAGCCAATCGGCCAAAAAACGGAGCGTAGCAGCAAGGCATGATTGCCCAATACAACCGACCGATGGCGATGCCATGGTCGCGGTCGCTTTATATGGTACCATCGACCTCGGGAGGCGATCGGAAAAATATTTACACATTAGCAACAACCGACAAACAGGATGTTTTTATGTGCTTCGACATAAAGAAAAACCTCAAACTCCTGCCAGGCTTAATCCGGAGTAAAAAGACCCCGCAGGGTGTCCATCACCATCTCGCTCATCCGCCGTCAAGCGTCTCTAGCTGCGTTGCTGGCTCTTGGCACGATAACCGCACTTTGAGCGTTTCAATTTCAAACTAATTCCATAGTGACCTCACCATCGAGACGAAAATGATGGCTTTCTGCTCCATTAAAATGTTTCCTTTTGCGGTGCTGCCGGTGTGCATCGTAAAATCGACCCAGATAGCTACCGAGCAGAACTATCATCCGACTGGCAGTTCCGCTGGGGCGCTTTCGTTGTTGTTTTGTTGTCTTGTCCTGTCCGCTCAAATGATGATGTTTTGTGGATGTTTTTTTTTTACTACAGAATAGGGTAGACATTGCAAATGGAAGTGTATTTTGCATCGGATTTGTTATGTAATGTAATGTGTAATGACAGTACTCAATGAGGTTTACGTTAATTCTGGCAAAAAGGAGCAGATAAGTTACTGTAACCATTAAAAGAATCGGTGCCCTAGCTTAAAGAAAAGGGCATGCACATATTTTGAAGAGAAATGTTTTAGGAAAGTCGCTTTTATGTTGTATTTTATTATTAAGTAAAAAATCCTCACTGTAAACATATCGATACTATCTTTCAGTCCTGACTCTTTGGGCTATCAATAGGAAATCCGTGGCACATAAATGGCTGGAAACCTCTTACCTGACACTTTCCGAGCGCTGCTCGTGTGCTCAGCTTTAAGCTTCGATGGCTTGAATTTTCCAACCGATTGGTAAACCGGCCTGTGAGGCCATCGCCTCCCCATTCCTGTTGTGCATTCTATTGATTTCCCATCAGTGTCAACGTGAAACATAACTTCCATAACACAAACGATTACGATGTTAACATTTGCCAACGCACTGGGACTGGGAGTGCGAGCGGCGAGCCCATTTCGACTGTCGGTGGCAGCCGGGTCCGGTGGTAAAGGTAGTCTTCCGGGTCCGCCGAGGGATACGGGCCCGCCAGAACCGTAACCGTAACCGATTGTCTCTTTCCATTTTCCCGAGAAGAAAAGCCCGATACGAAACGATTGGCAAGCCCTTCGCTCCTACCTTCGTTGCAACCATTTTATCGCTTTGCAGTCGTCGTCGTGGTTGTCGTGGTCGTTGGCGTTGATCCTTTGGTATGGGACGTGAAGCGACAGAAATCGATGCCAATGATGCGATAGTGGGACGCGGCGCCGCGTGCGGTATGATGTCGCTCCTTTCTGCACCATCGACGGTGAAATTGAAATAAGATTTGCATTGTCGTCTTGCCGTGCACGGTAGGCCTAAGGTCCATTATGGGGGGCTACCGGTTTCAGCACCATTTGCCGGAGGTGTAGTCTCAGTGGCCGAACGGGTAATTTCGATTTCCGATCACGAGGAAACGGCCGCCATGCCTACCTTACGGTGCTGTCATGCGTTACGTGGCGCTAGGAATGGTAGAACGCATGCAACACAACCAAGATCGACCAAATTCGATTTTCAATAACCAGTGGGTGCGTGTAGCGATGAGGAAAAGTCAAAATTAAAAATCACAACCTCATTTTACAGCATCTGCCGTTATCTGTTGAATCGATGGTTAGCATGGACCTTCTCTTGAACGTTTCATTTCTAATTAATTCTCGTGGAGTTTAACAAAATTTCCTAAAATGCTTTTAACGGGCACTACAAAGAACCTCAGCTCGACCTACTACCACCGTGAGACCCCGATTTTATGCTGAAGAGTATGTGCACTGTGCAAACAACTGGCAGAACAGTCCCTTCCAGCAAGTAGTACCACCGGAGACAAGCTCAACGTATCGGGAATCGCAAATCGCGTCCAAACGTCGCTCCGACGGATTTGCAAACCGCGAAACCACCACGAAAAAAGGGCTCACGATTGTCGGAAAAGGTATCGCCGCAGCATCGCATAAGCATAAGAAAACATTCTCCACTCCACGGGTGAGGGCGATGACCAAACAAGCGCGATCCAGTGCGCGCGAATGTTTACACGCCGAGAGCGTGTATAAATTCAATGCATGTCGCTGACGCGGGCCCATTGTTCTACCGCAGACGATCACTGTCCGATGTCGCACAGTGGAACGACTCGAGGCATCGCCGATGACATAAGGCATTCGCTTCTATTTATCCATTCGCTGGTCTGCACGCCAAACAGCTACGTTTGCGTTTCGTGAGCGCGCTGCTGGAACGTTGAAAGTTCCAACATGAACAATGTTTACCCCACCAACATTCCGAAGCTGTCGGAATAGATAGCCAATGATACTACAAGTTCTCCAGAGGTGCTCAACGTTAATTTTACGAATCTCTCTCTCCAGGGCTGTCGCTGGAAATATCTTTAATTACATTTTCCAGCCAAAAGTTGCGGACCCACCCAGTGGCAGTGGCATAAAATCGGCTAATTTGTGTCTCGCTACACAACTCGAGCAACGAGCTGGGAAATTAATGTTCGCGTAATTAAATTGGCTTTTTTGCGATTCCTTCCTACCTAGCCCACCTATTTAGCTTTTGCTGGCAAAGCCATGCCGTATCGATTGACGGTACGCATCATCCGGAGGACGATCAGATGACTTTTGAAGCAAAACAGAGAGCAAAAAAGAGGGATGCTCCACCGAAGAAGCCGATGGGACTGAAAAGGACACCACCATAATCCGGCTCGGTACTCTCGAGGGAGAGAAAATCATAATTTATTGATGAGCTCCCGCCTCTCTGCATTCCGCTTGGCCAATTGGCTTTGATTGCCAGGGAAGCAGAATGCAAAGCATGTCCCCAGCATGTACCTCACACAGTCACGCAGCGTGCTACAGTTGTAGCAAAAAGGGAAGAATTTGCGAGTTTGTTAGCGGGAAAGGCCAGATCGCAAAAGGGCAAAGTATATTTACTTTTCCCAAGAATCCGCAGACTTCCATCGATGCGTAAAACGACGGTCACGTGGCGACGACCTTTCCGGACATTCTCCGGAGAACTTAATTACTTCCACCGCGCGCAAACCGAGAGAATGTGGACGCAACAGTCCGAACGGCCGAACCTAACCTTCCTCACGCTACTTCAAGCGGTGGTGGACGAACCTGCAGAAGACATCCTTGCTCTTGCTCCTCCTGCTATCCTCGAACCATTCGTTCGTTGCACGCGCGGCGCGGCTCTAGATACTTGCTTTGCTGGAGCTTATTTAAATTTACGACCCTGTTTACATTCTGCGTTCGATGCGTTTGTACAGGTTGCCGCTGGGTTGCCGTACTGTCTGTCGCATCGACCATTGAACCTCAATGGTGAGGTACAAATACGCCGAAACTTGTGACCGACCAGTCATAATTTTGCTGATGATCCAATTAATGCCCTTTTGTGTGTGAAGCAAAGTTCCTCGAAGAGTAATGAATAAGCTGGTCAATTACTGTGCGAGACATTGGCGATTCCCTATCAGATGTATAAAAAACAATGTCTATTCAACAGAAAGCTGTTAACTAAAACAATAGCACTGCTAACAAGTACATACCCGACCTCGGGCATCAGGACGATTATGTGCTTTCCAAAGAATTAATAGAAAAAATCAACGCAAACGATGCAGCCAAGTGTCAGGACGAGTTGATGGTCCACTGGTAGAGAAAACAACGTTCCTTTCACTCCGGATTTGCCCCGAGTAGTTAGCAGGATTTCCAACCGGATTCACTCGAGAAAGTATGCAAACAAAGCTTCTGCACACCGGAGTGGAACGAAAAATGGGAAATTTTTGATCGATTATGTAAATGAAATTGCTTAATCCGCCCCCAACACTGATGTTGCCTTTGATTCTCTCCGAAAAAAACCGAACAACACGCATCACGTCTTGTCATCGCCAGGAGCTCTATTCACACAGTTCGTCGAACTAGTGCTGTCGGATCGGAGAAAACAAACATTCCAATCGCTGGAAAAAAAAGTTCCTTTCACTGCTCCTTCATCCACCTCATCCTTCTCGTTGATGCTGCTGGATCGTTGAAGGACTGGAAAAGTTAATTCCAACTTGTCACTCAAACACACTCCGCTCGCGCTAACCACAAACCGTGCGTCGGGCAAGCACAATGTCTTACTATCGTCTGTCCTCAGGCTAGTGTCCTTCACCGCACGCTCGGCTGCTCTGCATATTTGCTGTAGGTCAGTGATCATAAAAGGCGCTCGAAGGAGGACGAGGTGACGAAAATCGATCAATTCTGAAGCGCCATTCAACAACACATTAAATGCCATTGAGCAGCAGCCTAGGTCAACACGTAGGAGGATGCGTACCAAGGCATTAATGATACTGTATCATTCCGGGGCGTCAGTCCTTGTCCTTGGAGTGTTATTAATTAGGATTTGGCGGACGGTCACGTGTAGCGTCCAATTTCTCAGCCCAGCACTTCGCCGCGTGAAATTAATTCCCAGTGTCAACATCCATCATCGAGAGCGTTTTCTGCGATTTCCGTCAGATAAATTGAATTCTTCTCTGCCTGGTGACCACCACTGGTGCTACTCTCCCAACCGCCCGCACACACTCGGATGAAAGCATCAGAATCAATTGTTCGAGCAATTTGCCACTCCCGTTGGACCCCGGAGGCTTTCGGTGCTAACGAGAGGAAAAATGGCCATCCCACAAGTCCTCTCCTTGCTGACCCTCGAGCCAGTGGGCCTGTCTGCTGACAGCTTCCAGGAAGTTTCGTGGCATGCAATATAAATCATAAATTCGATTTCGAACAAACCGCCACCACCGGCGCTGCCATGTGCGCCACCGAGCAGCTTGCGCGCCTTTCAGAGCGATTACGGAGCATGAATGGCAGCTCCCAGCTTCCCGGCTCGGTCACGTGGTTCCATTCCGTCGTGGTTTATCTTATTTTCCCATCGTCACAGGCCTCCAGACCTGTTCTGCCCAACGAACACTGAATGAACGTAAAGAATGGCCACTCAGAACAGTGAGCGGTTTTGGTCGAAACATTCGCAGGAAAAAAAGTAAGGAATCCATCCACTTCCCTCCCGGAAGTCTCCGACGGGCGAGATGCCGAAGACGGTTGAATATGAAAGCTTGAGCGTCTTCCCGCTAGCTGTCCGGTCTTCGGTGGGTCCGTTTCGAATAAATTTAGCTCCGATTCGCTTTCGATTTCGTTCCACGACTCGCTCGCTCGCTCGCTCGGTCACGCTTTACCAGCGTAAACAAATTGGACACAGCGGGGAGTGGGGAGCGAAAGCGGCGCCAATGTGCAAACGCAAATTGTCATTCAATTGACCTACCCCCCCGCGGACCATATTTTCGTCAAAGAATCGAGCTCGCGCTGCTCCCTCTGGAACATATTTTTCCCGGAAAAAAGCGCTGTCCTTAGGGATGGCGATTGTGTCCCATAATCGAATCCGCGACCAATCAGACACCCTACGAACTATATTTGGCTGGATTTTATCCCAGATGGAACCTTTCGGGAGGTCCTCAGGGAAGAATTGCTTTTTGGGGAGACAGATTGTCGGCATTTGATGGTGTTGTTCTTTCATTTCTGCAAACCCTGGGATTCTGCTAAGGAGCCGAGTAGCTGAAATCTGTGCTGTCCGGAAGTGAATCCCATTTTTTGGTAGGCGTATTATTGAATCGCCCCAATCGATCATCTCTCCAAGAAAGCCTCATGATGGCGGATGAGTTGTTCTTTTCATCTGCACGCAAAGCCTCTTTGGTGTTGTGGTGTTGAAGGAGGTGTTAATATGGAAAAGTTGCGGCAAACGCGAGCGTAGCGATAGTAGATTCAGATAGATATCAAAAAGGAAGCGAAATAATAGCCTTCTGAACACCGAAAGGAATCGGATGGAATGGGCAGAGAATAAAGATTCAATCTCAATCATTAGGCGTGGCAAGGGCCACCATTAAAGCTATCGTGGCGTATCGTTTCTCTACGATAGAACTGCTCGTTCTAGCAGAAGATCCTTTGATCAATCGTTTGTGAAAGAACGGAAAATCCAATCAGTGGCGCTTTGTGGACCACTAAATGGTGGATTTGAGGTTGAGCTTTTGAATCTTTTAAAAATTTTAGTATTAAAAAAAAACATTCATCGCAACATCATGAGCATCGCCTTGACATTGACACAAAAGCGATGCTTCGAGAAGCATTTAATGACGGCAACGGTTCTCCATACTGAGCTCAGCTGACTCTCTTCCTTCCTAAGGGCGAAAGGATACAAACTTTCACTTCGAGCTTAAGTATGGTCAACTGGTCGTGGTGATGCGAATCGCTACTGCAAACACGGTGCAGGGATGGCCAATGCCGTATTTTGTGTTGCTGCTACTTTAAATGCTGCTGCTCGCTGGCGCACCAGACATAAGTACACTAGTGTGTCCTCTCTCTCTCTCTCTCTCTCTCTCTCTCCGCATCTACATCCGACTGCTGTGCTGAACCACTTCCTGTGTACTCTAGTGCTCGGTGAAAAGCAATTGCAGCTGAACCACGATCCCGTGAAAGTCCGTGCTCAACTGTTTACTCATTATTAATATTTCTGAATATTGCACGAACCGACGCTTTTCAGTCGCGGCAGCAACACGGCAATCGTAGCTTATGGCTTTCGGTAGCTTTAAATGGCTTCTGACAGAGTCGCATTCTAATTTTTTGGGGGGGGTTTTGGACAATCCGGGTTCCAGTTCTTCCCGAACTTTTTCAACATCTTTTTGATGTCCTATCGAAATCACAAACTTGCTGGAAAGACAAATGAAAGGTTTTCGTTGTTGGATGTTTGTTTTGTAAATTCCGTGTGAGCGCAATGCGGTTGGCTAGCGTTTGTGGAAGAGTTCGCCAACACGCCAACGCCTCGTGGTACGTGATCAAGTGGCATGCACGAGTTGTACGGATTAAGCATAACAATATCCGCCACATTTACCAAGTCGACCAGACCGGATATTCCGCTCGACAGTTCACGTGGCTAGAACAAAGGGATACACCAATGGGTCGGAACTGCCGTTAATATAGTATATCATCGCTTGAAGTATCATCATCTCTTTATTATCCAAAAGAGCATTATTACTCCGACGTCCTGCTTGGTGACCAGCCCACTGTGGACAGGACACAGGTCAGCGTTGCAGTCAGCAGCAGCCAGGATAAAGTAACGCAAACGTCCACCATCCACCTCCTGCCTTTCCGAGCGTTCTGACCTCCGTTTGGCAAGGCGAATATGAAATTTAATGTGTCGGAAAGTTTTCTCATGATAATATGCATAAATTATGAATTTCCATCTTTCCCATTCATGCCGGACGACCATCCGACATTCATCCGGTACGCGCCTACACATGGGTGGGATTGGTTTGGCGCACCGGAGAGTCCACCTTCCGACCAGCGTCAGCTTTAACAGTGAATTAGATGAAGGTCACCTGAATGAGGTCAAAGGAAAACGTAATTCAATCCCGTAGTCGGAGAAGAAAAACAGAAAAACCAAGCGAAAAAGAGGAGAAATAATCAAAGAAAAATGAAAATGGAAATAGTGGGGCATGCAAATGATATCCTTTAACGGTATCCAACCCACCGTGGCCAGCACGACGGGGTACACCACTGTCTACTTCAATTACCCGCTGAACTCTTTCCTTTGCCGCGTGTCACTGCGGCATTGCTTGGACCAGGTTTTCGTGATCCGACGAACAACAGACCAAGTCAACGGATAGCAACATCGTTGTCATCGTTACAGCAGCATGGCTTACGAGTGGATTTGTCATACTTATCTCGACCTCGCGACGACCAGCCTTACCTTTCGCCTGATGTGGAGGCGAGCCGGTCAGAAAGCATAGAAATAGAGAAAACATAAGTGGGATGGCCTCTTGAAGGGAACGCAACCTTTTTTTTACGAAAACAAAGGTAAGACCGAGCAATCCCCGTTCGTCGGAACAGCACGTGATGGTGAGACCACGACAACTAGGTTTTTTTTATACTTTTTTAAACTTTTTTTCACCCATGAACCATCGCCGGAGGGACTGTCTGTTCGCTATCTCGAGCTGGAACGGAATGGAGGCGGGATGATTTTTGCAATGAAAAGCTCGATGCGCCCGTTTTCATTTCGTTATGGACATCACTATGACAAAGACACCGATTCGGATGGAAATTGAATCATTCTCAGAAAACGAGCGACAGTGCGAGAGAGAGAAGGATCATTCCAGATGTTTGCTGCAGCGAACTAGCGAGGCAATCCTTTTGATGTGATCCAGAGAAAACTGCTCCTATCCCTTCATCGAAAAGCATTTACATACGAACGGTGCACAGTGGTTGTCCCCCGTTTGGAATGGAATCCATTCGAGATTCCAAGAAAAATTAAAACAGATTGACAAACTAAAGATACCTGCCTTGACCCCTGAAACAGTAGCTGCCGCTGAATCTATTGGAAATGTCCTGCTTGCATTTTCTTCTCCTTGTGGGGAAGAATACCCCAAAGAGATTTTATTTTTCCTTGGCTTTCCTTTTCAATCCCGTCCCCGCCACATCGGGTTCACTCGAAATTAATTCCTTTCGGCCATGGTTTTGGCCTTGCAGCGGAAATTATCGCCACCTTTTTGGGGAAACTCGCGCCAACGCCAACAGCCTAATGACCCCTGGGATCGTGAAGTGGTCAGATTTTGGGACCGCCTTGCCGTGGCTGATGTTGGAAGAATGGCCAAGAAGTTACGCTGCCTAGAAGACGTGCGGAATTGTGTGGAAGAAAATTTATTTTCCTTGAGATATGCTTGTCTTCCTTCCATCCACACTCACTCGCGCGGTCTCTTCACATAAATGGCTAAAGGTAGGATGTGATGAGATCCTCTCGCCCACCCCACACTCCACACCGGGTGGATGGCACCAAATTATCTTTAAGAGATTCGCGCGCCCGCGTTCTTTCAAACACCGGCTTTCGGAAGCGCCACTTGAAAAACAAATTATACAAATTGTGAAGTTTCTCCACCACCAGGCGCCATTAAACGTGAGTCGGCGTGCCTTCTGTGGTCACGGGGAACCCAGGGGGAGAGGGAGGACGATCAAAACGGCAGGTGAGCGAATAGGAAAAAAAATGCAAAAGGAAGGACCAAATCGGTCGGCTGCAACCTTGACGGAACAGGAAAATGGCGCATCACAAAAAAAACCAGTGGGACCAAGCTCAGGAAGCTGGACGGATTATTTTCTTTGCATAAATTAGAGAACATTTATTTCAAATCCCCCGATTTCGAGGCCTGGCCCTGTACGCCGCTCGATGGCAGTGCGTTTTTCATCGGAAAACTTTTCCACCGAAGGTAGTGATGCAGCAACACGTATAATCGCCATGCCGTACCTTGCGCCTTCTTTGCATATTTATTGATGGTTTGTGTGGGTGGTTGGGTGGGTGTACGTGTGCGTTGCTTGCTCATTTTCCGAATGGAATTCTGTCGCATCCAACAAATCGTCGTCGGCGCAGAGCAGAGCAAATATACGAATTTGGTCAATCGGCACTCGATGGAAGTTTAAACAAATCTTCGTTTGTCGAGTTTGGCGAAGGACCATTAAGTCTGCCGGCCAAAAAGGCCATTCTGGTGCGCTCTTTTAGAAAAGAGAATATTAAAAAAATCGTCTGAAAGTGAAATAAATGTTGAAGACGTTTTGCCGGCCAGTGGGAGCTCTCTACTCACTCGACCTTGTGACAGAGTACGAGCGCACCACTGACCTGCTACCGTTTGCTGCCGCTGCAGGTATGAGAATGGCGCCAAAAAGAAACGATATACTAACGAACTGTGGTGCTTCGTTTAAAGAAGATGTAATTACTCATTTTTCCGGTTTTCAATTAATTTTCCACGCGCTCTTGCCAACTGTACGGAACTGACCGTAACAGCGAGTCAGAGCTACCGCAAGGTCATGCCATGTTGTGAACAGCGATCATTGAAAGAAATGTTATTTTATGAAATTATCATCAAAAGTTCCTAAAGTATATTAGCACATTTATCATATAAAACAGCTTCAATGTGTTGTTCCAATACTTAATCAAGTCCCAGGACTTCACACTCCAATCGATAGATTCTAGACCTTTGTAGTTATGCATTCTCGCACCATCATTAATATCTTACGGAACGATAGATTCGCGTATCATTATCGCTCCAACTGCCATCCTATAAGAAAAACTCTCAGTTGACGCATGATTTCACTCGCGATGTGCGTTAGGATTTTAATCATGAAGTGCACCGAGCACTACGATCCACACGCAAGCTGGTAGTGTTCATTGAATTTGCAATGCATTTCCCAAAGCTGCAACCGTGGTAAGCTTTCTGCCTCTTCAGGCACGTTGCTTTTAAAACGATGAAGTCCTGTAATAGGAGCAAGTCGGTAGTCGACTATGTTATGCCTGGTTGTTTATGTAAATCAACCGTAAATTTCTCTAGCGCAGCAAGGGCTCAGCGTGTCACGATTTTGCTGGTTGACACACCATTGCACAAACATGCTTCGCTGAATAAAACATTAAAATAAATAATCACTCATGCGGTCTGTGTCATGGATTTCCCGAGCAATTTCAGTGATGATCTGCAAACACACGGTACAAGCATAACTCCGCTATGCTTCGTGTGCGGATACAGAAATACATCAGAGAGAGTCTATCCCACGCGATACAAGATCTTCACGCGCCAAAGCATCAAAGATCAGCACAGATTAATCCTGTGGCTCGTTAGTGAATGCGAAACAAAGTTGGTGGATAATGTGGGCGAATATCATTGCACATGAGAACATGCGGCAATGAGTTTACCACACAGCGGTAGCACATGTCGAATTGAATTAATTCTCGGTAAACTCGGTGCAGTCAGCACAGATTACCAAACAGTGCGAAGGCAGTAATGTAATCTTATCATCCCTGACGCACGTTTCCATGAGACTGTACGTGCAAATTGAGGCCAAAAAGCGTCTGGTTTTTTTTCCGTCGACTCTTGAACAGTATATTATCTTTAACTTATTATATCATTGTGTGCAGATTCAAGGTACGTCTATTAAAGCAACATTCTAAACCCCAGCCTCCCGTTGACGATGTCACTCAATTTCGACTCATCTAAACTCGTCATCCTTGTGAGTGGAATCGCTCCACCTAATGGTTTCGTAGGTTTTCCTCCCCCGGGGGAAAGGTATCGTATTCGGCTTCATGACATTCGGTCCGGTTACCTCTCGGAAGTCGGATTCTATTTCCCGTCCATTGCTCACCGGTCATTTATTTTAATCCATCCAGACATCCAACATTCAATGGACGGTGTACAGGTGTACCCTGTGCCCTCTCTGCTGACTCTCGAAACATAATCAAAAACCCTTTCGAACGACCCCCGGTTCTTGGACGAGGTTTAGATTAGACGACGGGGCTTACGCAAATCTTGACCTGCTGCTCTTCGACTCAGCCCCCAAAACGCCTTCATCATATAAAATGAATACACATTGAATATGTTGCCTGGGTTGGATAAGTAACGTCCTTAGAATGGAACATCCCCACATTGTCCTCCGTCAGGGCTGGGTTTACAAACACCAGAGCAGTTCGGAATGGGTAGAGGTTCTCTGTCGTTGGAATCCAACCAAGAGAAAACCCTTACCCGGCGAGTAATTCACCTGCCAAACTCTCTAATTGAACTTGGTTGCACGTGATGCCAGGGCATGATTATTCTTCGTTGATTTCTTGTAAAGGAACCTTGTTCCTGTTGCCGAATACCGGTATCACTCTATACGAGAGAGAGAGAGAGCCTTCATTCGGAGACTTTCATTGCAAACGGAACTCGACACTATTAGCCAGCACGTCAGGGCGCCCTTCAGCCCTCTGTTCAGTCCAAGTGAAGTGGACAAAGTTCCACAACCAGCTCCACCAGCTGGTCCCACTCGTTCAGCACTGGTTGACGATGTTTGTTTTCTGCAAAAAGATGGCGCCGAACTGAAACTGAAAACTTTCCTCTCCTTGGCTGCTCCCATCGAGAACTGCCGGGGGTAACACAAAGTAACTTGGAAACAAAACAAATTGTCAAGAACTTTCGAAACACACGAAATGATCCTCCATTCGGTTACTAAAAAGGATGGGGAGAGAAAAGAAGGGACGATGGGGTTGTTTTCAAAGCCAATTGAATAGCACACAGCGACAACAATAATGATAAGCACCCTGGAGCGACCGCCCAAAACCACAGCCACAAATGGAATAAAATGGAAACAAATAGTGCACGCATGCGGCAGCGATGCAGCGTTAGCCAGACCGCTTGACTGGGCAGTTCCTGTCCCAATGACAGGAGCTTAGCCTGATTAAAACTTAGCTTGACGTTGCCACTGTAATCCAGGCCGGTCTTCACCGGCCCAAAACCGCTCCTAATCCTTCCATGCGGATGCCCTCTCATCCCGGGAAGAATGAGTGTCAACTTAGTAGCACAGTAGCTGTGGTGAGTGTTTCTTCATTCCTTGTAATTGCTGCATCATCATCCACAGCCCCACAGCTTCCCCCAAATGGCTGCAGCATATGTCCTTGCGCTTACAATTGGAGGCGCGTTCGGTGTTGGAATTGAATTTTACATCATTCACCGCACAGTTTGCCGCTCTTCCTTCTTTCATTCCTTCCCTGTTCTTTCATTAGCACACATACTGTCCGGATGTCAGCTGTCTAGAGGTTGCCACGGCGCTGTAACGATCACCACTGCTGGAGCAACTCGGCAATCGGTGCTGCACCGTACACATCGATTGCACCTTGGGTTAAGGAGCCCCCGGGGAGCACTCAGGCCATGTGATCTCGTAAGTGCCGGACAATGGCTGTCCTGGATGGCTGCTGCCCTTCATGGTTGGAAAGAGGGGGAAGGCTTAAGCTGCCAACCCACGCTGAGCCAATCATTCACTGCCACTTGACCATCCTCCCCTCTTCTCGGTCAACACCACCAGGAACCGAAAACAGTTCGGCACCCAACAGTCAGCAGCCAGCTTTGTTGCATTGCGCCACTCAACGTGTGGTGGCGGTGGTGGTTTTCGGGTCCCTGTACTCGATGCTGCGGATATTGTTTAAAGTCCCCAAACCCAACCACACACCCTCTTTTGGGGTGAAAATGACACCCTCAAGGTGAAGCGAGCGCACGTTGTGGTGGAAAAAATACGACAAAACCCGGTGTCCGGTACGGTGGAGTACAGAGGAACCACTTCGAGCGCCCCGTTCGAGTGGGTTCTGTGTGTCTGTATTTTTCAAACAGGGCAAGGGCACGGATTGTGGATACTTCGAGTGGTGGAAAACTGTACCACAATGTGTCTGAAACCGCTGCCTCTTTGCTGACGTTCTCGTTTCCCGGGCGTAGATGGCACACATTGAAGGTGCTGGTAGCCGCACAGCTACTGCTCGGGGGGGATTTTTCACTCAAGAAGTTTGGCACCGATTCCTGCCCCGGGAATACCCGGCGAATGTTCGGTATCGGAACAGATAAAACCCCAAAAACTATAGACTCATTTTTATTGCCAGCCAGTATGTACACTTGAAATCGGATGAGTGGCGAGGTGGTCGAGAATCGGCGATGCTGCGATCGCTCCTTTCGTGGCGCCACGATGATATGAGCCATTGTCAGCAGGAGGGGAGATACTGAAGAGGATCGTAAAATCGATCAAACATAAGACATTGTCCGGAAAGGATGAGCATCAGCGAAAATGCTGGGGCAAGAACGTATGCTTTCTATTGCTTGCACGCTGCTCGAGAACTGCATATAATGAGCTGGAGGCGCAAGAGGTCCTTTGGGTTGGATTCGTTTGAAATGTGATTGCATAAATGTCGAAGATGGAAATGGTGGCCCCTATTGAAGGGAGTTCAAATTATATTTAATTTTAAAGCGAATTTGTATGTTTTTCCAAAGAAACAAAAAGAAACTTCAAATGAAGCGCGCGCGGGCATTAATGTTTACGATGTCCACCGACCGATAGAGTCTGCGACTGAAACAACAAAACGGCAACCAGCTGTGTTATCAGCTCGAAAGCACTCGAACCTCAATGTTCCTCCTCCCGGCCACATTCACGCTAACAAGTGCCTGCCTGTTTGATTATGATGGAAACGATACGCGCCACACCGGCACACGATCATCATCAATTACGAAATCCCAAAATGGAATTTCCATCCGGAATGCATTCCGCCCGTCCCGGCAACGAGCACGAGCAGCACGAGGGATGCGCAGATTATGAATTTATATCGAGTGGCTTGGAGGGGCCCACTGGGGGCATTCGAGTGGCAGTGGCCGGGGCGTAAATGGATCACGAATTTCGGACGGAATGGATATGAAAAATGATGTCCATCTCAAATAGCAGCTTCAAGTGGAAGCGTATCATACCCGGTTACGGACTGTTGAGCACCGCCGGAAGCCAAAACCGACCGGACAGAACATGGGAAACACATGAAATATTGTCAATTCCTTCTGCTGGTGTTTTGTGGTCTGTCATCCGTGAATGGAGCTCTCTCGGTTACCGTTCGAGTTGTCCTGCTTCGTTTGTCCTACTTCGTAGTCCTCTGGGACATTCATGTGGGTTTTTTTTGTTGGGAAACCCCCTTCCGTGAAAACATTGATTACATTCTTCGCATCGTTCTAAACGAATGGCTAGTTTCGATTGGAATGTTCTATCTAACCATTCCAAACGAAAATGAATCAATTGATGAATGTCAAACTGAGATGAAACCAAAACGAGGGACGATTCGAGCATGAATTTCACGCAAAACTTAGCTCAGTATTTCCCACGTTGCTGTTAGTCACCGTAAGCAACGGTGTAAGTGGCCATAATGCTCCACCACGCTAAAGATCGCAAAACATGTTCATCTGCGGGTTTGCCTCTAGCGAAAGGATGTGACATCCATCGCAAAGGTACGGTTTCAATCACAGCACAGCTTCGCCTGGTGTGTCAGTGATGAAAAACAAATGCCCCACCACTCCCCTCTACCAACCAGCAATCCTGTTTCTGCAAAAGACACAGAACGGGGCCCACAGCTCTTCCATTCCTTCCCGGTCGCAGCGCGTGGTACAAATTGAAATTACTTCCGCTAAATTTGTGTCATCTGTATTCCGAAACGAGTTGCCGAACAGAAGTCGAAAGCAAAAGCAAACCAAAACAGAAAGAAAACATCCGAATCACTAGAACCGAGCCGAGCCACCGCCCCGGGTTTTTCGTCGTGCGCGAAAATGGGAGGAAAATCGGAATCCAAATAACGCAAAGAACCAGAACATGCTATCACCACCCTGCTTAGATCCCGCGCGGGCACGCGCACATACATAACACCAGGGGACGGAAAAGAGGACCGGAGTCTTAGAACAAAAACGAAGGAAAACACAAACACAGCGAAGAGGGGCTGACGTGGCGTTGTGGGAAAATGCGGAAGCAGGAAAAAGGAGGCAGTTCCCAGAATACGAAATGCGTGAAAGAAGTTTTCCTCTTCCTCCTTCTCCTTCCGTTTGTTGATTTTGTTTTTGTTTTCTGTTCTACTTCTTTAAATGCCTGGAAAAAAGAGTTGCCATCGCCTACTGGCAGTGGAAGCAGGAAATAAGAACAAGCAAACAAAGCAGCACTAGCAGCGATGCTGTGTACGGTTTGTAGCGCAATGGTGGCACAGTTGGCACGAGAGAACACATAACAGACGCTGCCACTTAAACTATGCTGCGCTACATCGAATAATGGGCCATAGCTCCAGCTGGATGCTGGTTCCCGTCATCTTAAAGTGTGAAAAGCCTACCGCCAGGCTAGGGAGGGAAAAGCTGTGCTTTAAGCTGAGCATCCGCCTCAAGGACACGGGCCGAATACTGGAAATCACTGCCGCGTCAAGGGGAAAACGAAGAGAGACGCATTTATTGATCGTTCTGCACGCTCGTTTAATCCCGACGATTGGCAGCATTCACCGGTTACCGGTACCGAATGGACAAGACACGCTCGTGATTAGGTTGTATCGATTGCGTAAATCATTCTAATTGATTCCGACTCATTAGCCAGTGTGGGCGATAGCAGCGAGACCACAACACCAACACCCAACGGCACAAATACAAAAACCAAATGAATCTGGATCCCCCCGCAAACACAATCCAGAACATCAGAACCTCTTAATCCTCGGCAGCATCGCACCACGAAGGGCGAGGAAGAGAGAGAGAGAGAGTGCGAGAGAGAAAGCAACGGTGTGCCAGTGAAAGACCAAACACAAATTAATCGATCTGTTATCGGATCGTCTGGACAGGTCCCGGAGCACTAGGCAGCAGAAGGGGATGGAAAGCAAAACTCATAAAAACCGTAAACGGTTGCCTTCGCCTTTTATCAATTAATCATCATTCGGTGAACGGCGAAAGCCACCGCAGCCATGGCCAACGGCGACCGCCGCGTCACGCTCACGATGATCGATCGGTATCGGACTCTCGTCGGTAGCGAGGCCGATTTGTCCACCAGCGAAGGATAATTTGATACCCCTTGATACGGAAGGGGGGGGGGGGGGGGGGGGGGCGCAACATAAGTTTTAATGACTAATTCCAGTGAACCGAACCGGTCATCAAGTGGCGCTACCCGCAATAACTGGCTGGCTGGTCAGAACCGACCGATCAGAGCTTTAATTAGCTTTACATTCCGAACATTTTGATTTCCAGTTCGTCGAAGGAGCCCAAACTGATACATCTGGTCATGCTCAGAAGACCCAGAGATGCGATCGATGAGTGGTTGCTGCTTCGAACTGGGTTAAGAGACCTAAAACTGGCTTTATTACCCTGTAGCATCGCTTGACCTTCGGGCTGGTGTCAAAACATGGGACTCAGTAGCGGTCCCGTGGTCTCCCGAGGGACGATCGTAAATCTTTCACGCATCAAAGACACGTTGGTGGCCTCCATTCGATGCGAAGAAAGAACCACAGACCACGTCCAGCATATCTCAAGTTGTTTAGTCAGCAACCTCTTCTGCATTTCCCCCTGTACGTCACCACTTTTGATGGTTTGTGATGCCTCTCGCAAGCAATCACTCTGTGGTCTACTTCTCTAGCAACCGATTTCGATGCAGGAATACCACGAATTTTGAATAATGATGAAACAGATTCTCAATTTCATAATCAAGATGAGAGAAGGCAAAGTGCAACCGAGGTGCCTCCTGCTTTGACCTCGATAAATTTGAGATTCGTTCGCTCTGTTGCATATTGTGCTGCATCGTCTGCATCATCCAGAGTATGCTGTGATTGATAGCGTAGCGTATTACCTTTCGCAAACGTCTGCTCGATTGCTTCATCGAATTGCCCGTAAACACGATTACACCGAAGCTAACGCTTGAGCTGAGCAACGGTTGGCAACAACATGCACTACCAATATTGCTTAATTCCATCCATGCTGCTCTTCCATCAGCGCATGCCGCCATCATCTTGGTTGTCCCCTTTGATGTCGAGTGGTCCGAAGCTCCGTATTCGTCTCGAATGCCGGATTGGTTTAGATTTTTCTCGGAGTTTTTCGTCCGTCCGCCAGCCCTGGCCGATACTTTTCGGAGGAATGTTGATCGGTTGCCGTGGCCCGGATCGGGATTGTATGGAGCATCTTTGAGCAGATGGTCCCTTCAGCTGCTACTGGCGCTACTGCTGCTGCTGCTGCTTGAATATGGATGAGCGAAACCATTTGCCACCATTTGCGGACCTTGTGGACCTTGGAATCGATGGATGACCCAACCCGCTACGATGCCCGTCGTCCAAGGCCTTGGATCAGGATCGAATTTCCATCTCGGGTAGTGTATAGCGAGTGGATTTTTCCACCCAACGACCAACCAGTGCCACCGGCTTCATTCGATTATTCGGTTACGAAGAAGCAACGAGTTTCTTGATGTCTTTCGGTTAAGGGTTGGATGTCGCTCGTCCGTCGCTTGTCCGTCGTCGTCGCTGTCGGGATAATCGGAATGTGAAATCGGGCGAAAGTGCTCACTAAACCACTTCACACTAGGCACTAGGCGTGTGCTATGTTGCTATGTTGGCTAGTGGCAATCCACTAGGACCAAAAAGACCGCGAGAAGGAAAAACAGTAGACAAACGCAACGGTTTCAAAGTGATCCATCCCATCGCAAGGATCACGTTTCTGTAAGCCGACCATTTTCATCATTTTGGCGGACTATTAAGCAGATCACCCACATACACAGAGAGTGCGAGACACCAGAGCAAGGTTCACTGGATCACTCGTAATACTCTGGGCACGACGACGACGACGACGACGACGACGAGGCGAGGGCAATGTCGATGATTGGCGGTGAAAATGGTTGTAAAATTTGCATAATTCTGTTGGGATACCCAATTTGGATTATTTCGATTCGCGCTCACCAAAGCAACGCTTTCAAGAGGTCCTGGCGATGGCGATACAAAGCAGGCGACAGGAAGGCACCACCGTATCCGAATGCAAATGGAATCCACCCCGAAGACAGGCTACTGCCGGTGATGTGCCGGTCCCGGTGGTGTGGCGTGAGCGAGCGTGCGAGTGGATTTTAATTTGTTATTCATCAAGGGGAATACATTTATCGTAGAATATCATTTCAGCGCAGACGATGAATTTAAAATTTGTTTTGTCTACTCATCTCGTGCGATGTGGCAACAGAACAGCTTTAAAATGCCGGGGAAGCTGCGGAAACCTTTTGGTTTCTGGTGTTAACTGTTTTTAACGTTTGGCTTTTTTTCTCACTCTACATTTTCATACCAGACAGATAAGGATGGTATATTAAAGAATCGATCGAAATGTCCATTGCATATGCCCAGGTTTGCATAGGATTAGGTTAATTCGGGCCAAAAAAAGGGTTACTTTTGACGATTTTTTGTGGAAAAACCATTCAACTTAAATTTTTCAAGTGAGTCTCATACTATACTACAACCTTTCAGAAATGTTTGGTTGTATTTTGAGGAAGATTTTTTGAAAAGTTTGTGCCATGTCAAAAGTTTTCGATTTTAGGCAGCATTTTGAAGTATGATGGTGACAAATTGATCAATGATCAAACCGAGTTCGTCGCTTTAACGGGCAAGTCTTTCGATTCGGACCGAAAACGATGCCCATTGTAGCCGTGCGATGGCTCATCAGAAAATTTCAAATCAATATTCTTTTCATAGGTTGCGGGTTTATGCAGGTAATCCCGTCGAGTTTTTGTTGAATTTCCAATTTTGAGATTTTTCGGAGCTTTGCGAAAGTCAAAAAGTGATGCTTTTTACCAGTTTTACCATATGTGATCCAATTGTCAAAAAATGTCTTTTTTAATATAATAAAATCTCCTCCTTCTCCGTCGTATCAAGCTAAGTTAAAGTTAATTCAAGCTCTCGAATAGAATAATGAAAGACTGAAACCGCAGACACTGGGTTGCACCACACGTCAACCACAGCAGAGAACAGATCCCAAGCCACATAAACAGCCACATCATTATCCTAATAATCGATTTTGAACCTCATCGTGTGCCCCTCCCTTTTCCGTTCCGCAACTCCACCAGATTGAATTGATTGAAACTCATCCCTGTAAAATTGCAAAACGATTAAACGATCGTTCGGTTTCTCCGTTCCATTAACTGGCTGGCTGGCTGGCTGGTTGGCTGGTTGACTCCTTACCACCCGAAATCGGAGCACCAGACCGAAATGGCCAATTACAAAATGGTTCGTTACCGTTTACCGAAAGCAGGCAGAGAGCAAAGACCAACGTTTCGTCGAACGGACGATTTGGCTCCGGCCAAGGATGTGACAACATATTGAAGCGAGATTGAACCGAGCAAGAGACAGAGCGAGCGATCTCCAGAAAGATAAGAAGATAAGACGCTTTGGACGTTATGGGGGCTAGAAGGGGACCGCGGGTGAATGAATTGGTAAATTCCCTCTTTTCCGGCCACTTGAGCTTCGATTTCCGGCGATTCGGCGACATTGAACTTTCACTTACGGTGGATTTTCGGGGCCGTCCGTCGAGTGGAAGCCAAGATGCAGCCGTGGCGCTGGCCCCTGACCCGTCTCGTCTAAACGGCAGAAAGGCACGTTTCCCCTCGTCGCACGTCGATGGTACTCACATCTCGGCTTCTGCGGCCAGCGCGAGAGCAGTCTTAAGGGATCTCGTTTGACAGAAGTTGTCGGCGATGCGGCGAGCCTCTTATCTCTTCGCCCATGGTCTCCGCCAGCGTGATGGGGCTGGTTAAGGACACGAGACGAGATGGCTTCCATGGATACGCATCGTTTGCGTGGCGCTGATGCTTATTGCTGCCCGGCGAAACGGCCCTCTCGAAAGGCCTCTCCACACCAGTTGATCGGAGACGATGGGGGCGCTCGAAATCCATTTCTCGATTGTTATCGCTCGCCGCGCACGAAAGCATCTTTCGAGTTGGGCGCAAGGATTAAAGACGTAAGCCATAACGGCCAAAGCCAAACGTAACGATATGATCGAGAATTCATTACCTCTCGGACTCTGGACCGATTTCGCAGTGAAGCGAGCACGCACCCACGGACAAGCTCGCCATTAATCGGTAATGGGGGCACCGTCATTAGAGTTCACAGACGAAGGATGGCACTGGGTTCCTCTAAACACCTCCTTCCCTCGAGTGGCATACCTTTTGCTTATCTTTAGAACCTGCAAACGAGTCTGGGCGTCTGCAAAGCTTCCATTAGCAGCAAGCAGAATTCCATTAGGTAGTACGAGGAGCAAGAGCATCCAATCCAAGTTCCAATTCGTAAGATAAGCCTAATGCGGGCTGCTAGTAAGCTTCAACTGATGTGATAGTGACGTTCGGCATCGCTTTTAAAATTCATAATCGAACACACCGAAAAGGTGGACCCAGTATCTGATTCGGCCAGTCCAACCCCTTCGAAGGAGTGAAGACTAAGTCGAAATGGACTCATCGCCGCCATTTCGTTTACCTCTCTACCTTACGCAATAAGTGATTTCCATTTCCAATGCATTCCTAGGAAGTTCCATTATGCCTACCAGCATCATCGGCACCACTAGCGAGCTACATCGTAATCTAAAATCCAATCCAATAGCAAGACTTCCAGCAGCACTTTCTCATCTTCGGCCAGAAAAAAAACGGGATAGCTTTGGTAATCGGCATGCACGACACTGTGAGCCGTCGCCTAATTCTAGCCTTTTCCTCTCTGATTTTCACGGGAAAAATCTCAATTTTCATGATCATCATAAGAGCTTTTAATCGGCTTTTAGCTCCGCGGCCTACCGAGGGACGAGTTATGATTTCCGTTTTATTACAACAACCTTTCTTTGGATTTTCACTTCCTAGGGCGAACAGAGGAAGGAAGGAAGGAAGGGTATGGTGCGCTCTAGTCCCCCCACTGGGACTGGGGAAAATCCGGGTGGGTCACATCCCGAGGGAAATGAGATTTTTAAAAATCCCGTAATACTCCCTACGACGGTCGCCTATGTCATCACAGAACTCGCGAGCCCTCGCAGGGACACCGAAAGTAGGAAATCACGTGGCGGGCGTGAATGAAAAGAATGAATGAAAATGAGGCGAACCCATTACAAGTTAAGCCACTTCGCGGTAGGGCTTTTTCCGGCACTGGCTGTGACTGTACCGGGCCATGCCATGGGGACCCTCACTTCTCTTCGTGATGGATCACCATGATTAATGCCGTGTGATGGTTGGTGCCGCACGACAAAAGCGCCTCGACTCGACAATGGCTCGATGGCCAATTTGCCAACAAAAGCGACGACACAACGTTGTGGCACAATATACCTCCCCCAAAAATGGGCTCCCCATCCTCACGGTGTATCCTTTCCGAGGGGCTGGCAAACTCTGAATCCGGACCGGATGGATGGTCTCGTCCGATGTCTCGCGGGCAAAATGGTGAAAACATTTCGAGATGTAAAATTTAATTAGCTTTCTCTCTGACTCTGTCTCTCGCTTTCCGTGCGCTACGTAAAGTCAAAGAGAGTAAAGGATCCCTTTTTTTATGTGTCTGCTCCGACTCATGGTGTGGTTTTTGGGCGCTCGAGAGTTTTTGTTATTTTCGTTGGCTCATTTCGTGGCGTTCCATCAAACTTTATGAACAGCTGGGCATCAAAAGGACTCACCACTACCAGCAAGCAAGCGGCTCTAAAAGCCACGAGCATGTAATCTCCGCTTAAAGACCACTCAATCCTGTGACCTATAGGGCAATGAGCACAAAAACCAAAAAGGGAATGCAAAAACTGATCAATGCGGTACTCAAAGCACAAAGCACTCGACGTGCAACAATTGCCCACTCCCGACCCCGGGTCATAATCCCTGCAATCAATCAATAATTCATAATCCGAAGCCGGAAGATCCGACCATCTATCTATATTTCGATTAACGATCTCTAAGCACCGTACTAACGAGCTCGAGCACGGATGTGAGCAGAATGTTGAGCTTTTCGGATGCCGACCGACAGTTGGCCGACAGTTGGCGCCTTTTCGATCACCGCAAGTGGACTCTGGGGAGGGGCCGTTTTTATGCTGCCTGGTGGGGGAAGGTGGCAGTGCTGCATGTTTTGCTGCTTGCTGATGGTGCCGCCTGTTGATGCTCGTGTGGTTGTGTTGGGCGCAAACAAGCGACCAATTGGTGGCAGCCATCGATGATGGGTAAAGTTTGTTGCTATCCAGCTAACCCTCGACCCCCCCCCCCCCCCGGGATAGTTACTTTAATTACGTCCATTCATCGCACTAGCGGGAGCTTGAATCAAGCTGATCAATCGAGCGCGTGAAGAAGCTCCTTTTCGTTAGTTTTTCCGTTTGCTACTTCCAGTCAGTGGCGCAAACAGAGCAAAAACAAGCTTTCCAAAAACCCCTCGACATGATTTATGCCGCGGTAATCACCTGCGCTTTGTGCGCAAATTCCTAAACTTCAAACCCTTGAGGGCACGCGGAACAGAAACAACAACAACAGCAGCCGGACTGACGACGGACGGACGGTGAGCTACCGATGCTTTGCCTAGTTGTTGTGGTCCACCAGCACACCCGAGTGCGAGTTCGAGTTCGAGGTGGAATATATCATTCGTCAAATAAATAAATTAGAAAACTTTTCCACTTACGCCAGCAACAAGGCTTTGCAGCAGGCTCGACGAACATCGACGACTCCTGGGCTGGGCTGGGCTGGCCCCCGGGATCAGGTCGTGGTTTACGTTAGTAACTCTTCACGCGCTTCGTTCGCGATCTCGGTCGGCCTATCGAACCGAGGTTGCCTAGTTGCGATGGCAAGGGGCCTTTCAAGAAGGGTCTCGAGAGGATCGCCTGAGGTGTTGTGAATGGGCGGACGGCTGTTTCTCGATTCCGTGGTAGCATTAACGTAGAACCACAAAGAAGCTCCCCCCTCACCACGACGACACGAATACGCGGAAAATCCAAAATTTCCACCCCAACGCAGCCTCCTCGCACACGTTAACGGCAGGTGAGGACCGTGCTTTCCATTGAATGGGAGGGAAAAGCGCTGGAAAATGGCCTTTCGAATTGTGTGTGCCTTCCTCTAAGTAAACTTGGCCACCTCGGCGCCTCCAGCCAACACTGTTTACCACCAGCGCAACAGAGCGTCACGGTAATCGCTTCCGGCCAAACCGGTGAGGCCTTCCGTTCCGGTGCGGCGCGAATCGCAAATTTAACGCTTGGCCACCATCACCACCGCGCTGCCACGTTTCGGGAATGCCTGTAACTCGCGGGCGAAAAGGTCTGTAACGCAAATCATCATCAGTTCGGTGCACGTGGACAGACCTCCGGGGAACAGAAATGTCTGTCGAACAACTGGTTCGAGCATTCGAACGATTCGAGAGGAAGAAGGAATCGGAGACGAACCCGCCCTACCCGCTGGTTTTGGTTCTATTTTTATTTGAAGAAAACGCCCGAAAAAACGATAACGAAGCCTAGCGAGCGAACGACCGACCGACAAAGAACCCGGAATCCGGAACCGCAAAAGTTGGCCATCAGCGTACTGTTTCGTACGGTCACGTCGGCGTACGCGGAAATCAGTTGTAAAAGTTTCGTTGCACGCGCCTCCGCGCGGGGAACTTCCGGGAGCAGCCTCGGTGAGTACAGAGTGAACGAAAGGCGGAAGTGGAATAAAAATAACATTCACCCGATGCCGGAAAATTGTCCTTCCAGGAGGAAGAGGAGTCGACGACGAGACCACGCACCGCACGGGCAAGGACGGTGATAATTAATGTTCTATTTTTGTTTCAATTAAGACACAAAATCCTCTCTCTCTCGGAAATGGCTCGGTTTCGAGGTTCGTTACCATCAGCGGACTGACAGCCGGCGGGAAAACCCATCATAAAGTCGCATGAGATGGGTTAGTGGGAACCAACGCGATACCGGAGAGAAATTTGCGGTTTGACGACCGCTGGAACCACTGGAATACAAATTGAATCGTCCCTCCCGACGGCCAAGCACCGAAAACCGTTCAGCGGAATGTATCCACTATTGTGTTCCGAGTCACGCCTTGGAATTGAAACTCAGAATTCTGTGAATAATCTTTTTAGCTTCTACGCCATTTTGAGCTCTAGATTGTTAGCACAATAATGGTATGCCGCAGCTTCAGTTGGTACTCCAAAGAACGTTTTTGCGCGAGAAAAGAAAGGCAGAAGAATCCCAAGAACGTTTACGTTACGGTTGCTCTAGCGCGAGTAACTCAACTACTCATTAACAGGAAGTTGTAGAACCACACCTTCGCGCTTTTTGAGGTTTTTTAAAGGACCTCGACGTACCGTCGGTTTACCTTGCACCGACAGTGGCTTTTAAAGACAAGTGGTCCACCAGTCAACGCTTTCCGGAAGCAGGAAAAACACCGCAATGGCACTGCAACCTGGTACGACTCGTAGAAAAAACATAAAACAAAAATGGAAACTGCTGACTTACGAATGTTATACCAAAGGAAACCAACGAAATGGTAAACGAATCGAATAAATCGCAACTTTTCCTAATGAGTTAACCAGTGGTCCAGCACCAGCGCCACGGAAAATGACGAGCCAGCGAACGGCGAAGGATGGAAAGCATCCTTTCTGGAGCCTTCCTACTGACGAGAGTGGCTCGTGGTTCGACACGGAGCCCGTCGTGGTCCTCCTGATGGGGTACTTGAGACTTGAGATGATTCTTTCACTTTTTAATGGCACTCGCTTCAGCTCGGCTCAGCTCCACCATCCTCGATGTTGTTCTTTTGTTCACGCAAGCCTCTCTCTCGCTCAAGTGAGGGCGTAACACGCACTAATGTGCGGAACGCGAGAGGCGCATGCATATCCGGTGAGCATAAATCAATTATTCAATACATGATTAGCAGTAAAAGGGATGCTCGTATTCAGCTTTTTTCATTCGCTTTTCTCTTAGAATATGGTGGAGGATGTGGAAATCGAAAAGGTTGTGCTCGGCTAAAAATTGGCTAAAAATGTAACGCACCATCACGAACGAGTGCCACATAATTCATGCCACTTTCATGCGACAATGGGGAGTGGGTGGCCAATTTTAAGGACTTCCCCACTTGAAGACTGCAGAGAGCAGGGAAGCCGCATCGCAACGTGTCAATGAGTCGCTCTCGTCTGGTGATGATGTAGCTGTTGATGGGCCCACACGCGGTGCTGGAGTGCAAAGTCGCGCACTGTCGCGACACGAATCATTAACCGGAAAGAACAACATCGAGCACTTCCCGGAGTAGCAGCAGCAGAAAGCGCCTGCGAGACAATAAGCAGATGCTGTCTCGGTGGCAGAAAGCAACTTTTAAAGAGGCCACGGAACGCAATGTCTCTCGATCCCCGAGTTTCCCAGCATTCATTAGTTGTTTCGCACGTCCTCGCCGGTGTTCAAAGGAAGAGAGAGAGCGCGTAGAGAGGCGCGGCGCGTTCCCCATCAACCGACGACGTGGCGTACATTACATACGAAATGTGCAGTTTATGATCGCTAAGCTGCCGGAGATGCGATGAAACCTACATGACAACACTTTCGGTAGCGCTGCAGTGCCGCCAGTTGGGCCACGCATCTCCCTCTTTTTCTCGTCTTCTCGGTGGTGTGGAGTGTATTTCACTGTTGTGCCAGAAGCCCTTCGTGGGGTGTGCTTTTGATGATGGAGCAACTCGTGAAGAATGTTCATGGGAAGTCGCTGCGGTAGTCGCTCCGGCTACCACTAGCAGGATTCGATTCAACACACATTCACGATGTAATCCGCGTCCTACAGGGATAAAGCTCCAGTCTCCAGTCAACTCACCCTAGAGTGGCCGGCTAGCCAACGGTTCCCCCGAAGTAATGCTCAGCGAGGTAGAAAGCGAACGATGCCTGGCTTCCTCATGATGGAGAACGTCCCTGTAGCTAAGGGGACGTGGGAACCTGGAGAACCGGGCCGTTTGTTATGATGAAGTGGAGCAGCAAATGCACACACGAGCGCTCAGGCCAGGGCAATCTAACGAGTAGCGAAGACTCCTGGCACGGCTACAATGTTCCTGCTTTCCACGGGGAGTTTTCCTTAAGAGAGTCACATCTCCATTCCGCAAATGATTCGCGGCCACAGGCCATCCGCACTCAGGTGCATTTTCTTTGCTTCGATGCGATGCGATGGAATGTATTACAAACCAGTCCAGTCAGTGAGCATAGATGAGCTGGCAGGATTGATTAAAACACGTGCTCTACCATCGCGGAACACCGGAGTGGTCCCGAAGGTAGTTATTAACTTTGCATCGTTACACCCTTCATTTTATGCTCGAGTGAACAATTTTGCAACAGGCCATCGGCGATGGAAAGAACGGCTTCCCGGTGGTAATATTCATGTTCATTTGATTTTGTTTGCCTTTTCCATAGAAATATTTACTTCGTTGCCTTTTGCCATCTAGCCAACGTTCTATTTTCTCTACTTTTCTATTTTTTTTTCCACATTTATGGTTAGTTTTGCCTATTTCTTCGTGTTGGATGAAGTTTATGCAGCATTTTTCATGACAATTTTCAGCTTGTTCACTATATACTTTCTGTTTTATATTATGTCATTCGTTTCCTGATATTACTTCCTATTTAAAATTGTGTTTTTAGCTTAGCATGCTTTGTAACTTATGGAACAACTTTTCTTCTCTAAAATCATAGTCATGCACTGGGTTAGTGTGCAGCTGAACAGATTTGAAACCAGCTTTCATGTTCCACCTTCTCTCCAGAGAAAATACACAAGAGACCACTGCTGCACCGGTGCCATCTGACAAGCTCACACGGCACAGGACATGAAAGATCGAAACATCGCGTAGAAAGCATAAACCTAGCCGCACGGTTGCCACGAGTCAAGTCTGCACACTGGCTCATAATCCCACCATGTTGCCAACCATTCCCCGTGCTCACATTAAATCCTACCACCGTTATCCCGTTCGTCTTTTGATAGACATTCTCTCTCCATCTCTTCATCTCTCCATTTAGCTTCAGACTCGCCGACACATAAAGTCATATCCGAGGGTCTCCTACTATCTCACACCAAAGAGCGGTCGCAAAATACATATATCACTGGGAAAATCTTTAAAAACAGTATCTCTTCGCTTTCCCTCTTCTTCTCCCGCAAAAAAAACAAAATACCTGGCGTCTCCATCGCGGTGCCCCGGCGAAAGCTTTGTCACCGCGTGTTGTGCTCGCGATGGTTGCTACCTTCAGCAGCAGTATCGGCGCACACCACCGAGCGGCATAAAACAAACCGACCGAAATCCTCCCTCATAAAGCTCGATAAGATTTACAACGAACCGGAAGGGAGCGGCTACGGGAAGGGGCTGCTTCAGGTTTCACCGTGAACTCCGGGGTCGACTCCAAAAGCCCCGACCTATACCGATTACCCGACCGCTACTGATAGAGAGCATCGTGGATCGTGGCCCGTGGTTTGTGGCAGGTGGCTGTCAGGTGTGTTTCGCAGTCCGCAGTCCGTAACGACACAACTTTATCTTGGCGTTCTTCGGTCCCGGGGCCAGGACGCGTGTAACGCGATGCTCTGGCGACCTACTGGCGACGCCACAGATAAATTCACTCTTCGGTACCGAATGGAAAACACAGCCAGCAAGGTGGTAGCTAATGAGATGAGACTGCTCCAGCTCCACGACCAGGTAGACGAATGGCAAACACAACATTTTCCTTCCCCCTCTTCGTTCTTGTTTTTTGTCTTCCAACTGGCTCAAGAGATGGCAGCGAAAGTTTTGATGCACTTTTGTCAAAACAAAAACCCGCCTTTTCTCCCCACGTGTCGCCGTTAGCAGCGCAGCTTTGATGGAGATGCTCTTAAGCCGTGTGACAGCACAGCACCGGCGACGCGAGCGTGAAGCGAAAGTTTCGCTCCATTTTCCAGCCATCCAGTTTCCACTAATGACACAGAAACAGGTTGCGGAAACGGAGTGCAAATGCGTAGTGCGCGGCTTGTGACAAATGGTTTTGGCGTCAGGCTGGGGCCAAGGTTCCGTCAAAACGGCTCTCCGGCTGCAGTCATCGTCAGAGAAAAAGGGGGGGAGAGAGAGAGAGAGAGAGAGTTGAAATGTCGCTAAGACGTCTGCGAAACCCCGGTGGACAGGGCCATAAAAGTGGCTGACAGCGGGGTATGATCCTTTGAGAGCATAGTTTTCTGTTTTCGCGCGAGTGAATTTATGAAAAACTTTTGCTCGCCGGACGGCGACATCGGCGTCTCAAGGCGTCTTCAAGGCTCTCGAATGGTTTGCCTTCATTCTCAACCTCCTAAGCCAGAAGCCAGTCACCAGATCCGAACCCGTTTTGTGCCACCGGGCTGTGGTTTATGCTCGCCGACAATCGACGCAGGCACGCACCAGCCACGTCGGGCGCGTGGTTGGTTTGGTGGCGAAGGTCGAACAGTTTATTACTCCCATGGTTTACGAGCTGCGCTGCGCGAAAGAAAAAAAGGATAATGAACACAACACCAATGCTCGCGCCGTGTCACAGTGCCGCCGACGGCCACATCGTGCTCGCGCTCGATAAACATGTTGAAGTAAATGAAGAAGCGAGTCCCTGCGGCTGGGGATGAGGTTTTCCATTCGACCGTGTCTCGTAGCCACGCTCCACCACTGCT
>NC_064877.1:83340646-83350646 GCF_943734665.1 Anopheles aquasalis
CCATTTGTGAGCACGTCCGCTGGGTGCTGGCTGCTGGCTGGCGCTTTAATCTTTCCGCAAATGCGGTTTGATTTCAATTTTTGCGTTTCTCAATTCGGCCTGGGGCATTTCGCGCATCATTTTTACAAGATTAAAGCTGTGGTGTAGTGTAGTTTTCAGTGTGGAACTGTGTTTCATTCTATAGCTTCACGAAAACTATTTTACTTATTTTATGTCACAATCTTTGGTGCGATTGATTTTGTGCTGAATTATTAGTCACATTTGGTCACTTTCACGAGAGAATCTTGGACTCAAACACTCAACTTCTTCTGGTCCACCAAGAGAACCAACAAACAGCGAACATACCAAAACGTATCACGCAATCATGCCACCAAAGAGATACGAACAATTGCCATCCGAGGGCGCGCCCGCGAGCTTTCACACGAGACACGCGTCCGTTGAAACCGAACCGACGGAAAGCACTAAGGCGAGCATCAATCTGCAAACCGGGAGGCTGTAGACCGAAGCACCTGCAACCAAACCCCCTGTAGGTCATTCATTTTCGGGTTAAGGATGGGCAAGGACCTCGAGATGGGATTCCTCTGCTACAGACTCCCGCGTGCCAGCTCGTGCTCGTTTGGCGTGGGGAGCAGGCGAAGCCGAAGGGGATCCAATTCGGATGAACTTCAAATCGTCGTCCCGATGCTCCCGACGAGTGAATCTAGTGAGCGAGCATGCGCGAATCTGGTCGCGAACGCGAACGGAGGAATCAAAACAAACCGCATCAAAATGCCGGCTGGTGGATGGAAGAAAAACTCAAAAAGAAAAGAAACATCCGATGCTCCGATGAAATGAAGGTCATGAAGCATCAGGCGCGTCGGAATCCGGAGAGAGGCAAATCGAATGGAGAGAGAGAGAACACGTTTGGTGGGACTGGGTCAGGTCATGTGGGATTGCTGCTTACCTTTTTGTTTTAATATAACATCGTTGTTACAATTTCATTTAACAAGTTAAAGTTATTTAAATGCAAAAATGAGATGATGTTTTTATGATGAAATATAAAGCAAAATACCAATTGAAATACAAGATAAAAGCACATGTAATGGTGGCTATCGTAGCCCTGAGTCACTTTTAAATTGTTATTTTAGTTAGATAATAAAATTTTTCCGTTGAACTGCATTACTATTGTTGTAGAACCTTTAGAATCGAATATTAAAACTATTATTTTTCATATGTGACACGTTAATTCGACCCTACAACTTAAACCAGGCGTAACACCAAACCTTAGAACACACATTCGGCTCTGAAACAGGAATCTGATTAAAGGCTTACACGCCGCGCCGTGCCGAGAGCAGCTAAATAATTGAAATTCATCGCCACCACTAATGTTTGACTTATGTTCGTCGAGGCTGATTTAATTTTATCTCCATTCTTTTGTTTTGCAACTCATCTCATCACGACAAATACTAACGCCGCATACTAATAACGCTAATTATGCAAAAAGCAAAACGACAGCCTGCGGCCACATCAACCACGCTTATCAAGCTTCCAACCAGTCAATCTTTGCACACTTAGCCCGTGGCGCCCCAGCCGACAGACACGTTCTGCAAGCTGTGTCAAGACACGGTGTGATATCTCTCAATCACTCGTGCATCGTACCATGTGCAAACGTTACATACGCTCGCAGACACCGAGTTGAAAATTCGGAAAATGTCTCCAACCACTTCCCAGAAACAAAAGGGAAAGGGTGTTGGGAGAGCAAGGGCGCATTCGTCAACATGTTGATTTGAATAAACAAATATCCATCCGTGGTCGCAAAACTTGTTGACAACAAGCGTGCGGCTAGTGTGGCGCTGATTTGAGGCCCACCCACCCGGCCAAACATGCTTTTTGGACCAACATTGTAATGAACTGACCACGGAAACCACAAAACTAGAGCCTCCCTTTGGGGGGGGAGGTCGCATTTTGATATGAAACTTTTCCTTCGACCACACAGAGAAACTAGCAAATAGAGAAAGGCTCAACTATGTTGGCCCCTATGCTGGCAGGGATAAATTCCCCAGAAATGGCTGCCGGCGATATACCTGCTCAGAAGTTTTTTGGGAAATTTATTCGCACCTCACCGACCAACCACCGGTACCGGCGCCACGTTGACCGAGTAGGTGTAGGCCACTGGAAGGCGTTGGTTCGTGTCTGAGAAGATAGTTTCTGCGCGCACAAAACGAAACCAAACCAAACCAAACCATCCAACCCGACGCTAATGGCCACGATTGCACACGCTTCACGCTTCCTTTCGCTTTCGCTCCGATAAGCATCTGGCTTCAAAAATCCCCCGGCGACGAGAATCGAAGAGAAGAAGCACGGAACACTGGCCAAAAGATGGGCGCTCCGATGGGTCACTCCGAGAGGCCCGGTGGTCAAAGTCCGTTCCCGAGAAAAAAAAGAATGAAGTTGTTGGAGCAGTCGACCTCAGAACATGGCCATGACCAACCAGTGCCGGTACCGGTGCGGTTTCATTTGGCACTAGTTTGTGTTTTCTCACCCGGAACGAGATTTTCAGCCAGCCAACCAGCTAGACCCCAGAAAACCATTTACAAGGGTTCGTCGTCACCGGGATACTCTGGTGGCTGACCAAGACGCACACATTCCTACACACTCGTGTACGCTTTGATGGACCTTCTGGACTGGAGGTTTTGTGGCGGACAAAAAAGGAAACCATTTTAAGCGGTGCATGGCGGTTGCGTGCTGAAGAGCGCTCTGCTGCTGGCTTCTCTGGTGCTTCAAGTTCAAGAGCAACACCGATGGGACTCCGCAGACTCTCCATGAAGCATTCACGCATCGAAGCAGATCGAGCGCACGAACGGGAACGGACAATCCGGGGGGGCAAGATCTTTGTGAGCTGCCAAACCAAACCGAACATATCACACTGCCCAGCGATGGGCCAAATCAGATTTTCATCACATTTTCACAAGTTTTTCCTGGGGAAACGGACCGCAGTGTCTGCTGCCCTTAAGAAAAGAGTTGGATTGAGCGAATAGCGCCATAGAACTTGGTGGCTACCGGAGAGCTTCCAAGTCACGTGTATGCTGGCATGTGTGTGTCACTTAACCTGTCACAAGGACGGGGAATTAATGGATTAATCAATTATTCATCTTAATTACCTTAACTTCTGATTTTTTCGCCCGCTTTTCCCGTGGCAATCCCGTGGCTTGCAGCGAACGGTGAAGGACGCATGAAAGATTCACATCTGGGCAACGCCATTGTACGCTGTAGCCACGTGGGTCGTAACGTGTCACTCACATGCTCTATTGTTTAGCTTGCTGGCCAAGCGGACGTGGGCACAGATTTCATTCAAAGCACTTCCACAGAGGTTCTTCAGGGACATGCTGGTACAGATTGAGAAAAAATTTGCTTGTATTTCGGTTTCTGGTTCTGGTTTGGGTATGGGTTCTATGTTTACCCATGATCGTTTTAGGTTGTCTATTTTCTTCAATTAAAAAAATCTAATATGAAGCAATGTCTTGTGAAGAACACAGTAGCCTGTAGCTCCAACATTTTAATTCTGTTTCGATAAATTTTCGATAAATTAGAGATCAGATTGCCAGTTAGATTTGTTTAGCTTCTATCTACAAATAGCCATTAGCTTGGTTTCCACGCTCGTTAACGAGAATGGTAATATTCCCATAAAGGCCTGTTCACATCATGCTTATCCTTTTGATTTGTGACAGCAATCCAATATCAGCTCATCTCTTGGGGTCGAGTATTGTTTGAATTTCCTGTTTGACTACCCTCCCACCCATAAGGCAGGGGCACCCCCTTTGCTCCGTAAATCTAATTTACAAGATTCCTTTTAAGTGACGCAGAACATTAAGATAACGCACAGCCAGTAACAACCAGCACCGTTTCAATTATGATTTGGAAGACGCCCTCGAGGCCCCTTCTCGAGAAGTGTTCCCTTTAAACCCCTTGCCGCCCACGCCACAAGAAAGCGATGACATGATGGTAACTGTTTGCGGCTGCTTCCACCAAAGCTGAAACTAGTAAGGCGCGTGAGCATGTGAACGACACCCGTTCCGGGGCGCCATTCATTCTCCGTGATCCGCGGGCTCCCTGGAGTGGTTACACCCGGCATTCCCGGTTCGGGATCCACACCAAACATTACAATCAGCCACAGGCACCGACTGTGCCACCGCCAGAACCGGGAGGACGACGACGCGAGTGTCTATGCTAATGGTTTATTGGCTGGTTTTAATGGCTGCTTTCTGATTTTTAATGGCCCGCCGTTGGGCCATAAACTCATGCGTGGTGGTCCTGGTTTCTGTTTGCCTTTGTCCGATTGTGTGAACGTTGTGTCGGTTGAAATGTTGCGGGACATGCAATGCGGGTGCATGCAAAATGCCGCCAATCGTCCCGAGGTCAATATCGAGAGGGCCCGCCTGGCCTCATTTGTCCTCGTGATCCTTATTAGTATTACACTTTCACCCATTCCCTTCCGCTTTAGCTCCCGGCCATTACCGATGCATAATTGCACCAGGATGCCAAAGCGTCGTTTGATAAATGTTACACTTTAATGGCGAAGCATCACTTATCAATAGGGTGGCCACTAGCGAGGTGCGAGGATCCTCTTGCTTTTTGATCTCATTTATTCCGATTTCCTTCTTCACTCCAGCATCCAGCATGAAACTGGCCTGAGACTTGTACCCGACTAATAGCAGAGCTTTCAATAGCAAATTAAATTCTTTCCTTACTCGATGCTGGCGAGCTGGGGAACCGGGAGCTTTTACAGCCCTTGGTGTTTCATTTCAGTTTTACATTTTCCCGCTTTCCACCTGCTTTCCCGTGAAACTTGGAGCGAATGCAAGAAAATGCTCATAATGACAGATCATTAAGCACGCTAGCTCAGGCAATCCAGCCGCTTTGGCATGGCACCCCGCGGTGGGGGTAACATTTTTTCCAATTATGTTTTTCCCCTACCCCGCCAACACTTCCCGGCAAGCTGGTCAGCAGCAGTAGCCCCAGTGCCCTCCACAGTTTGGACAAAAGGGATTAATTTTAAGGCTGGAGCATGTGTTGGGTTGTCGATGTTTCTCATTGGTGTGTTTAATTATTTCCTGCACTACATATACCCAAAGGCTTAAACCCATTCACCTACACACGCGTGTGCGAGCATTAAAATTAAGCAAAATGTTCATAAAAGGACACACTGCACCGGAGCATTGTAAATAGGGCCACGTGTACGAACCGTGTGTTCCGGGGGGGTTCGAGGGAAATGAAGGAAAAGAAATGTTAATTATGAATTGTTCCTCGCGCTGACTGATGTGACCTTCTCCGTTCGTTCGGTCGCTCGCATGAAATATTAATCGCACAAAATTTTATGAGTTTCTGATGGTGAGATATGGCCTTTCCCTTATTTCTGGGGCCTTTTTTAATCTTCCCGCATCGAACACATTGCACTCCCCGGCCGGGGGGGTAGCTGTTAATCATCCCGAACCTGATGACGACCTGGTGAGCCATCGAGCGAGTCCACATATTGACAGTGGAGCCAGAGACGCAGTCCGTTTATCATCCGGAAAATATGCAGCTCGCTGTGTAGCATGTTGCATTCGCTTATCTCATCATCTTTCAGTGACCAAAAATGAATGAATTTATTTACAAAAATTCCAGCATTAATAAGACAGTTTAACGGTGTATAGTTAATTTCGTTGGCAAAGAGTTTATTGCTGTAGCCGAGATTATCATTCGCTGTACAACAAACGCCAGCATCATGGAATTATCATGGATCGTTGTTCTCGTGTACTCTAGGGCTGATTGAACCAATCATTCGATGAAATCCGGTTAAACGTCTGGCACATCGGTAGCAGTAAGCCAGCTTTACACTTTCCAATCAACGCGCGGACGAAATTGGAATGCTGTTAAACGGATAAAAGCCTTCGATCGATGCCTTCGCGTTAATATCACGTTAATGCGTGCGACATGCAAACAGCGTGTTTCTACGCCGAAGCCTTTTTCTAGTGGTATACCTCCCGGTTTGTTGTCCATTTTCATCGCGTTTGTTCGGATATTTACCTCGAAATACCTTTCGCTGCCGAAACACGCGCAGCATCGCAAAATTGATCGAGCGGTTCTCAATTAACATTCTTCTCCGCAACATAATCCGCACAAAACGCACGCGTGCATTCGTGAGTAACGGAATGGCGGACCGGGACTTAATTATCGTTCGATTGACAAAAGTCGATAGAAGACTGCACATTTCGACATCGCCCCACTGCAAACTGCAAACAGTTGCTGCAACACATGTTTGGAACTGCACGCAATGCATTCATTCCGCCCGGTTCGCATGCACTTTATCTGGGGGAGGGGTGGGCGGAATCAGCACGTTCGGGCACGCGGTGACGGATCGCGGACACCGGACGCCGAATGGCTAGACATTGCCGGTTTGCCGTGGGTCGGTGCTGCAGCAAAGGAATTATTAATGCATTATGAACAACGAACGATGACCTGCGCGCTGCCGAAAAGGGGCACGTGGCATCGCGGAAGTGTATAGTGCTGGATCGTACGGACCGTAGTGACGACAGAGGAGGGCCAAGGAGAAAATGGCATCGATTGTTGGGTGTTTAAGGGAAATTAATAACTTTGTTGTTGTTTCCTACGTTCTTGGGTACGCCGAACAGTTAGAATGTTCTCGGGGTCTGGAATGGTGCAGTCTGGATGGAAAGTACTACCGCGGGGTACCGCGGGGATGACAATCAAATAATGCCACAACGGAACATGGTGTGGAATACAGGTCACTGGAACTTAGCGGACCGGCGAGGCAGGGTGGCAGATCACTCCATTTGAATTCGCTTTTCCTATTGTGTTTGCGAAACCGCAGCGGAACTGTGGGTGCCCGGACCTGCAGGCAAGAGGAAGTGCAAACAGATTTAAAAAAAAAGGTGGGCCTGGCAGCTAGAAACGTGATCGCAATTCCTTTGTTAAGGAAATGAATTCGTACAATCCAGCGTGGGCCAAACAGTCAACATTTGTTTGGATACTCTGTTTCGATTGCTCCACAAACATGCTCCGCTGAAGACCACCGGAAGTCCTAAATGTTCTGCCAGATTTTGAAAAATACATCCAGGGGTAGAATTAGGATGTACGCTTCTTTAGAACGGGGTTAAAATAATCTTTTAGTTACGGTCTTTCAATTTTCCCCTAGATTTCGTTTACAAAATCGGTCAACTCAAACGGAGTGGCGTTCCTTTCGAACACACTCATTTTTCGAAAATCCCATCGCAGTCTCAGCACTCCAACGGTCGCTGTCGTGTAGACAAAGTACCGTTGGAGTACTATGTATTCCGTGCCTCTGATGCTGTACTTCGTTGGTTTAGTGGGGTAGCGAGTGAGCGAGAAGTCCGAGAAAGAGACGGGTGATCGATAAAAAACGGTCAAAACGGTAAACACGAAAAACGGTAAAAGCGGTAAAAACGGTCGAAACGGTATTTTTTGTTGCTCCTCGGCGGACGACAGACGTGCGTAATTTCTTTCCGCGAGAAAATCGGGAAAACCGAGTTTTCCGCAGATTTCCCCGACCCAACACCCCCCGGGGGAGAGACCGATGGGCGCGAGTGGAACGGTGCGTGCAGCAGTGATAGTGGCCACACCTCGTGAAACAGCGAAAATCGTGCTTGGAGGGCGAAGAAGGGAGTGAAAACAAAAGGCAAAAGGCAAAAGGGCCCGTGTGTTTGTATGTGTGTCTGTACGTGTGTCGTGCGTTGGTGCGTTGGTGTGATGATATAGCGTAGATTGTGTGGGTGTTTGTGGTGTTCCAAGAAGCTGCAGCTCGAAGGGATTGACCGCGGGCGGATTATCGCGCAAGATACGTGTGCATCGCACCCCCCGACGCACCAGCCTCCCACCCGCTCTGGGACATGAACTCCCGAATCAAGTAAGTGATCCCGGGCGGGGGTGTGTAGCGTAAATCGCACCCCCTTCATTCATTCATGGCCCTCGCCGAAGATCCTTGAGAGAAACTAGGGCGCCATGAGATGAGAGAGAATCTCGCGCGATTCTCCCGAATATCCTGGCGCCTTCCGCCACCCACCCACGGGCGAAGGAAGTTGAATTTTTCTTTCTCTTTGGGACGCCCTCGCTTTCTGACTTGTGCGCCTGCTTTAACGATGGGTGTGCCCTTCCGGAATCCCTTCGAAAGAGGCCTGCCCCAACAGTAGGCTACACGAATGTGGCGGAGACGATGCCAAGGCCTCATATCATATCTCAATCACTTTCGATTGACCGCTTTGTAGCCATTCGATTGGACCCGTATGCTGCCCATCTTATCTCATAATTGAACCTCACCCACCTTTCTAACGCCCGTTCTCCGTCTTTTCTTCTGCTTCCAGGGAGGATGTCAGCCGACTGTTTGAGTTTTGGTGCGAGATCGCCCCCGGCAAACCAGACGACCCCAGCGCACCGGGGTACATCGTGGAGAGCTTCCCGGAGTCGTTCAAGGATGCGAAGGTTATAGCCGACATTCCTGCGTTCGCGTATCCGTGCGCCTTCGAGAGGTAAGGCCGCCCGTCGTCGTCCTCGATAAGGCCCAACCCCATGTTTCCTATGCTCCCAGCTGGTGGGGGGGGGCTATCAACATTGGCCAGCCGAATTGAGCGTGGATTGAAGAGCCTGTTACGGATGGCGATGCCTGCTTATCAATCGTCGAACGTCTATCGTCGTCGGTCATGAATGTTTAATGATCTTTCGGCGATGCGAAATGGCAGCGAAAGGCAACGGAACTGGATGATCGATAGCGAGAGCGAGCGTGGGCGCGCGAGAGAGAGAAGCATCCGTTTAAATTAGGGGTTTTTGGGACCCTGCCCTGCATTTTTACCCTGCTGGCGTGCGCCTGTTGGTTACGGTTTGATAATTCTCCTGCCTGCCAGCCGGAGGGGGTAGCACTGGCCCACCGACCTTGAGAACAGCATATCATTAGATTGTGTGCGCGCCGATGCTGCGCCTACCGCCATTGGGTATCTCGTGGCTTCGTTGGCTGGTGTTGCCGTTGAAAGCCCACGCTGTCGAGCGCGGGGATTTGTATTCGCGAATGGTTTGTTAGCATTTCGTTAGCGCACTGTTTGCTCAACAGCAACCGTAGGGGGGGTTACAGCAGTAGCTTTCACTTTCTTCCTAACCGAAGCCCTCCCCGGGAGTCAAAGCTATCGCTCTAACCCACCCACCAAAACCCTTACAAGGACCACCATGTGCCAAAGCGGGAACCAGTGGAACGAGGGAAAGCGCACCATATCGCCATAGTTTAATGTGCGCCCCCGGGCGACCGAAAACGGCTGTCCCCCCACATCACACGCGACATTCGTTAGCCTTCGTTACGCTTTGCTGATGGTGTCGCAGTGATGGTGGTGGTGGCGGCGGTGGCGGCGATCGGTCAGCAAACGAGCAGTGGACGACGCGGCTCATTTATTATCGCATCGTGGCATGACTCTCGCTGAGTGTGTCTGGATACTAGAGAAGAAGGAAGCTTAATCAGCTGTCGTCGCTGTCGTACCATTGATTAGGGAGGGTTTGCCGGGAGAAAACCAAATGGCCCTCCCTGTGGCTCATCAATCAAAGGACAAGTCATCGATCGATGTGCTTTCCAGCAACTTCAATTTATGCCAATCGGTTCATTCGAACAAATTGAGATAAACTATGCTGGCTCGAATCTGGCCACCTGAACTTATGGCCACATGGTACCGACACGAAACACCATAGTGTGTCGTGCGTCGTTGTGTCCAGCAGTAATTCTCTCAATTTGGCACGTATTATGCAAACCTGACCGCACCTCCTTACCCCCCGGCTGCTGCCTCACCCCTTTTGTGGCATGAGAGGAGAGCCCTCGTCACGAGCGATCATCAGCGCGAACGGTAGCGCTGTTTGCTGTGCCCCACAGCGACGTTGGATACGGATAAGCACCGTTTGCACACCAGCCGCCCTTGCTGGATTATTTGTATTTTTGTGTATAGGTCGCTTTGTCCAACTTCTTCTTCGGAAC
>NC_064877.1:83368146-83423146 GCF_943734665.1 Anopheles aquasalis
GCCATCAGGATATCGGTTGGGCCACGCTCGATCCTTCGCGGGATGATGATTTTCTCCGGTTCCGCGGTCGTGCTCTGATTCGCGGCTAGCACGTGCTGGAAGGCGGGCTTGCGGTGGCACGTGTGCAACCGTAACCGGTACAACGATTTGCACAGATTGTGCATGATGATGCTGGCCACTCTTTCCGCTTATTCGGAACCGTAATAATTTGTCGGAAAATCCCTAAATCGCACGCACAGAATTTAAATTCCGGCTCGGTTTTAAAAAACAACAACAAAAACACGCGTGTTATGTCATTTTTGAGCTGTCTGTTTATACTGCCCGGATCCAGAACAACCCCGTTGACACAGAACATTTTGTCCTGGCTCCTGTTAAGGCTTAACAGGAGCGCGCGCCATACAAATTCTTTTCTGTTCAACATTAACAGGAGCGAATTCAAGCTTCTGGAACTCGAGGAGAAAATTTGTATGGCGCGCGCTCCAGTTAAGCCCTTAACAGGAGCCAGGAAAAAATGTTCTGTGTCAACGGGGTACTTCCAGTTGAATTTTGAATTTCATTCGTTATTTACAATTTTCCACGTGTTTCTTTCATTTCTCTCGATTTTTATTTTCAATTCCTGTTTTCCTCCGTTCGTCTTTCCCTTTTCTCATGACTCGCGATCCATTTTTCAATATTCCCGGGGCTTCACATTTCTGGCACCCGATGCCAGTCACTTAGATTTTCTATTTTTAGCCTCCACTCCACAATAACCAATTCACACATCAACGATAATCGGCAGTTAAGAAAAAACTCCTCTAGTACATTCTCCGGTAATAATATTGACGTACTAGAACGGCGACGTCCTGACTCCACGTCTTTAAACTCCCACCCGCTCGATGATTGGCCGTGTGAACCAAATATCATTGTTAATAATGTGATTTTAGCGACCAAATGCTAATCGGTCTTTGGTCAACTGACTCTCTCTATCGATGCTCGTCGTCGTCACGCTGGTCCTCCGATAAAGTTGTGGCCAAGTGAAATATGCTGCTGATCTGGTCAGTATTTGAAAAGCCTTCAACAGCATCGGACAGGGTCAAACAAACTAGAGACGAACAATTTCATTCGCTCTTCGTTACAATGTCGGAAACCCAAGTAAGTCGAAGGCATAAGCCATTCAAGTAAAACTCGCCCGCCAAGTGCCTTGAGCGCACAGAAATGACACAAAGATTTTGATCAGTTTTTCCCCGTTTCCCATTTATCTCAACGGTACGGCGTACGGTGCAGTTTGTGTGTGATCTGTGCCGTCAGCACTATTCCACCTTCGAGATCCTGATGACTCACAACCGGCTGCGACACTATCATACGATCAAGTTCGGTTGTGGATACTGCAACGAATCGTTTCGCAACGAGGACGATCTGTACTGCCACTTTGTCCTGACGCATCACGTGGATCCGTATGAGGCTCGTGGTCCGGCCGATCAACCACGGAATGCCAGCGAATCGGATGATGGTGATGCGACCGAGGAACTACTGTCGCCCGCCGTCCGAAGAGTGGACGAAACGTGCCCCCAGATGCGGCTGATCAGCGAAAGTGACGATGGATCTGAGTTCGGGCCGGATGGTGATGAGGATGATGGTAGCGAATCGGTCGACAGCGATACGGAACTGAACTACAACGAGCTGTACATAAGACGCAAACAGAGTGCCCTGACGCAGGAAGAGATCTCCGAGATGGCCGACGTGTTCAAAAAGACGGTCCAGGCTACCTACACAACAAAGTGTACGTTCTGACGTTGGCTTAAACCACGTGGCCACTGCGGCCTCTAGCGTATCGAAGCAGAATAGAGGAGTGTATCTTTTTCTAGGTCTAGGATTCGAACACCGAATCGAAGGGCATTCGGGATTCAATCGAACCATATCTCTCCGGCATCTGGAGGGGTGTCAATGTATGCTAACACTTACGGAGGAGGACACTTACGGCAGACAGCTCTTCCTTGCGCTTGCGAAGCTATCTTGTGCGGTGCATTCGAATGGATTGTGCAAACGGGCTCATGACTGACGGGGTGTGTGTCGTGCCTTGCCTCCCTACTACTCGGCGCCTCTGGCGCGCTAATGGCTTTGAAATAGTTTTCGCAAATATTATGATTTGCCGTCTGGTAAGACGTCGACGGGGCCCCTAGGACGGCATTTATCACATTTTTACTCCCGGTCCACAAGTGGCACGCCATGTTACGGTTACCATCCGCTTTCGACCGATGGCGACGACATGATATTCCTGGGAAAGCTGCCAAGCGTGCGTGCACGTTCGCTCGGTAATTACAAAGGTGACGAAGAAGAATGCGTCACCGAGCACGCACTCTGCGCAAGGAGGAAGAGGGTGGGGGGGGGGGGGAGTTTGGCGAAACTCGCGCGGTGGCGTGTTAAATGACGATAACGTTTCATATGGAACCACGCGGGCAGCCGAGGGAGGGGGGGGGACATCGACGAATGACAATAGCATATTAAAGTACAATAAAATGGATGGAAAAATCGAGACGAGATTGACCGCGGCGTTTTTTTCGGGCCTTTCGATCAACAATCATAATGACAGTGGGGGCCCACCACGTTTTTTTCGCTTTTCGACGCTTTTTATGGTCACCAAAAGGGGGTGTAATTATGGTCGCGTAATGGTAATGATAATGCATCTCGCCGTAGACGAGCATCCTGTACCGTGGTGTTCTCCTTCGAGAGAAGTCTCACGAAATGGCCCTTTTAATGCTGATGCTGCTGCTGCTGTTAGGCAACACTGACTTTTTGACTTCTTGACCTGCGCTTCGTTATCTTAAAAAAAGAAAATGTTGCAAATAATAAAATAAACTTCAAGGCAGCCTGCAGGTCATGCAGGAAGGCTCCATGGCTGCAGAGAACCGGCGAACAGCAAACCGCGAATGACCGTTATTAGTCATAAACGCGACGCTCGGTGGTCGACTCGGTCGGGATCATTAGCAAGATTCTGCGAGAACAGGTAGTCACGAGGTGGCCGGTCGGTCGGGTGGTTTTTGGTGGGAACTGGTTTGGCAATAAAAGGAGCACGGAAGGGGGGTGGCTCCGGCGACTCATATTTATGTGGCATAGCAACAAAAGACCAACATAAAGCATGAATGGCGCTTCGGTGTGGTGGCTTGGAGTGGGAATTCTTTAAAAACATTCCAAGGGAATATGGACCTCCTCGTTTAAAGCCTCACAAACCAAACCAAGACCATAATCGAAGTCCAGTGTTCGGATACTAACTCTCTGCCCCCTATTTTTAGTCTGCATCATTACATCCTTTTGCGAATCCTTGGCCCATCGGTGGTAGGACGGAACGGAGAATCACGTGAGAATGGTCGAAACGCGTGCCATTCGGTCGTAAACCGTAACCTACCGGCTGGCCGAAATTGCTTTCCTCCTGCACCATCAAATGCCAACGCCATGCAACTGGTGGTGCGTAATTTTCTCGTTACGATTCATTAAGATAAACGTTCCAGGTGAGTGAGGAGGAGTTGGATTTAATGCATTAAGATTGCTTCGCGGTTCCGACTTGCCTTGGCCACAAGGAACGGTTTCGATTGTGCATTGATCGATGGAGGGGGAGTCCTGCCAGAATTGTTAAAGTTTATGCTTTAAAATTTTCTTTTATTTCCTTTTTGGTCTGTTAAATTCTCTGCCGAAATTCTTAATTTAATCAACCTTGCAGAGAGTGAGATGTCGCAGGTCAAAGCAGTAGAACGCTGGTCGCACATTCCGGTTGATCCCGGGAATTATCCGAAAATTAATTTAATTAATGTCCTATCCGTGTCAATGTAAACAGTACGCCACAGATTTGATTGAACTCGATGCATACGTGGCACATGATAAGCACTGCGCATGATGCAACGAAATGGATGCACGCAATCCTGGAATCCTGCTGACATCGTTTCAACTTCAATCAGGCACGCATCATCGGACAGGCGTGTATCTGAGTGTAATTGACGTTATTACCAAAGAGGAACGTTTTACCGGTGGGATGGTAAAAAAAGGAACCCCCAAAAAACAAGAAAAAAAGGAAAAACGAATGAAATTCAAAGCGAAATGCTACGAAACCTACAATCCAATGAGCTCATGCGAGCATGACGCATCACGGCAACAGTGTTGCTTCAGCTTCAGCTCCCTGCCGCTGAGCGATGCAAACGTCTTCACTCATCTCGTGAAATCAATCTTTGTTTGCATGCCAAGCACCATCCCGTCTCGCGCGCCCAACATAAATCAATCACTTACACCTTTCACGTGCCGTTGCGAACCGTGGCACTAAAGGCACCTCCCAGCTGTTGGGTTCGGGAATCGGCGAAAATCCTCCGGCCGGCAGATTATCCACTTGCTTCCCGTCTCCGTTCTGTGGTTCCGCGCGGATTAACGTAGCTCGAAAGGTGTATTATGGGGTTCGCATAAAAATACATTTTCCTCCTTCGTCGCTCTATCGATCGGCATATTGATTTTATCCGGTTCCGTCCGTTTTCAAGGGTCGACGGGCGCCACGGAATGTGATACCTCTTCGTCGTCGGTGGAAACGAAAATTCCCCGTTTTTCTCTCTTTTCTCGGTGAATAACCATCACATTGTGTCATCATCAGCGTACTCGAGACTTTTTGGGGTGTTGCTGACTGGTTGATAATGAGAAAAGTTTCCTCTTTTCCCCAGGAATGCCTCCAACTGTGGTTCGGAGTTCCTCTTTTCCCAGCTGATTGGCACGCTGGTACGATGATCGATTTGGTTAATTTCAATTTTCGAAAGACGACGACGCGGATGATGATCAACCAAGCAGGCACATCCCAATCTTAACGACGTATCGCACCACCCAGCAACGAGCGCGCGCGATCGCGTAAAGCAACACCACCACCAACGCCGCGTGATCGGTGGTTTCGTGTGAAAATCAAATAAACCATTAAAGTTTAATTATCGAGAAATTGTTTACGATCAGTGGCAGCCATCGCGGTGCCGCATTCGATCCCCTCCGGCTCCGAAACGCACACGAGAACTGCGCAGCCCTTCCGATGGCATGCGTGTTGTGTGGCGGCAACTCAAACAGACACGTGTTGTGATGCGGTCCTCTCCCCGATTGAGCCGATCGGAAAGGCCACCAGGATGGTGAAGGCCCTAGAGACTAGAGATGCCGATGGTGAAGTTGGTAATAAAATTTAATCGATTGCATCGCCTCACCGAATCCAGTTTCGAGGCAACAGCAGCGTGAACAAAGCATGAGGACCGCGGGAACTACAACAAAACAAACACAAAAAAATCATGTAAAACACGTGATAAAACAAAAACAAAACATCGCTCGCACTCTCCGCTGCCTTGGCTCTTTTGCTTGACCTGTGACCACCAGTCAACGAGCACCAAAGCGGACACCAAAGAACGCGCGGTCGAGAGGGCGCCAACAGCACCATTGGCCACCCCCTGTCATGTTTCGTTTCGTTGCACATCGCCGCCGCCCGTTCGTGCAACTGCACCGCGCCGCGACTCAATCATCTCATTTTCCTTCTGCTGCTTTTATTTTCTGTTTTACGATTTTCCTTTTCTTATCGTACCGCCTCCGTACCCAATGAGGCGACTAAATTTGGAAGTTGTTTTTGGGAAATAATTACATCGTCTGTGGGGGTTTTTTTTTCTTGCTGCCAGGTCCCCGGTAGTTACGGTACGGCTGATTTACACGTTTTTTTGCGCTGCTGCGTGACAGCTGCCGCCGTCGCCGCCGACAATGTTCACGCCATGTTGGGCAGATAAATTATCGAAGCAAATGAAGAGCTCTTCATCGGGTCCGGTTCGACATTCCGGCCACCGTTATGGTGCCTGTTTGGTAGAGAGAGTTCGAGTCCATCGTCCCTATGCTTCTGCTACAGCATCATTGAAATTAATGAATGCCAAAAATCTCCTGGCTCGCCGGGTCTGGGTAACAAATTGCTTCGGGGTCGTGATTTGACTTACTGAAGCAACTCCGAGTACCCTGGGCTGGTGGTGGCGATCCGGTTTGCTTCGTCCTTTTAATTTGTTACTTTCGAATGAGACATTTACTGGCTTCATTAAGTTTTCGGGGGTCTTGGGTTCCCTTTCATCGACAGAAAGTAGAGTGACTGTGTGTCTGTGTCTTATCGAATGATGCCTGACCGAAGAAATCCAATTTCGGTGAGTACAGGTCCCTCTATTTGCATTTGTGCGTGCCAATCCAATTCAAAACTTTAATACTACAGTTGTGTTACAGAGAGGGAGCCAGATATGATTAAAATGTTGGGATCGGAAACCATCCGCCACCGTGTTTTCGTCAATATTTCCTCTATTTTATTATTTGGTTAGACTAGGCTTATCACAAAGCAGGTAAACCCATTAATTGCGTGATACATTGAGGTATAAGCTCTGTTCGACACAGGAACTACACTGGACCATTTTATGAGCCTTGTTGAGCATGCTCAAACTTTTGGCCACTGTACGAAGACAATAAATTCGTCATCCTTGTTGCTTCATCGCCCCCAAAAGTCACTCGCTCCCCAAGAACGTAAAAGAAGGAAGGAACGTTCGTTGTCCTTGCAGCCCGGGGTTCAAATCCGAGGTGTTTGCGCTGGAATTATTTATGCAAATGTGTTCCGTCCTCTCCCTGTCTCCTGCTTTTTATGCAGCTTCCTCGAGTGAACGAACGCTGGATGTCCTTAAAATGCTGGAGTTGCTGTGCGTCACACCGTGAGACAAGCGAGATAGGACTTCGACTACTGCGCCATATCCTTCCGCGATGAACCAGCCCCGGTGCTTTATGTTGTGAAAAATTTGTCGCTTCGTATTTTTTCCATGTTCCATTGGCGCGCCACTTGGTGCACTGGCTGGAACATAAATAGGACCCGATTCAAGATGCCATGTTTTTCTGTCTCTTCGCGGCCATCAAACTATCGCAACAGCAACAGCAATCGTCTGGCGGAACTGGCGGAGGCAAGCTTAACTCTTTTTTGATCGGAAAAGTTGCTGGGCATTAAAGTGTATCTTGTAAACTTGCTTTAAGTATATTCAAAACGCTTGTTGATGATTCAGCTGGCGGATTGATGAAACTTTGAACTTTTGTCTGGCATCCCCTTCTTCGTCGGTGGCAACAACAGACGGAGCAACAACTTTGATACAACACTTTGTGGTGATCGCTGTTTTATCACCTCGCCCGAATGGATTTCACTTTTTCACGTCCCCCCTTTCCCTTTTGTCTGGTGGACCTGACCTGGCCTCCCTCCTAGGCAGTGCAGCAAATGTCGGGGATTCAATCATGTCGCTTTATGCACACCGGCGGCTATCGCGCGGCGGTTGCTTTCGTCGCTCCCAAGGTTGAGAAAGCCAAGGCGTTAAAGGTGGTGCCGTGGGAAGCGAAAAGGAAGGATAAAAATCCCGGAGATTTATGCCTGGAGCGCATAATCTTTAATGTTCCTTTCTGGCGCAAAATGATGAGCAGAACGGGGAGCAGAGAGCGAGAGGGATTGTGTTTTGATTTCTGCTTATGCCATTTTTCCCGTTATGATGATACTCCGTTAAAGGACGATATGCAGCGAATCCGTTGTGCAATCCGTTCAGGCGAGAATATAATTACTTGCAGGCTCAAACCACAATCGTTACCCTTTGGCAACTGGCCATTTTGTTGGCTTACGTAATTTAGTCCTTTCTTCTCGCCTACAAAGGAAGCAAATCAAGCGTGCGATATAAATTAATTAGATCACTTCTTCCCGGGTGTGTATAGAGTATCATCATCAGCGTGAAGTTATCCAAAAGACCAATCTCGGTTGCACGTCGTCAGCCGTGGGCGCTAGAGGGACCTCGGTCAAAGATATTCCACGGAACACGCGCGGTTGGTGGTGAACGAGTCGCTCGCCGGAGCTGGAAGCTTGTTCAATAAGGGGCTGCGGCTGCTCTGGCGTTACGACTCGATGCTTATGCTAATTGCTGGTTCAGCATGACAGGAAGAGCCATTTTGTCGCGATACCACAAGGAGCAGTGGCCGTTTTGACATAAAACAGAGCAGCCGCAGCGTAGCGTGCATGATGGCGACGATTGCGGTCCTGCAACCCACTGCTGACTGCCTGGTTGGGTTGGCAGAACAACAAACTCCTAATCCATCCAGTCCAGTTTAAAGAACTTGCTGCAAATTCTGTGCTCATCTTTTTCGCGATCTCATAGCCCATCAACGCGCTTTACGCTTGCAAAACACTCGGAAAACAATTTCGCAAATAAAATTGCTCCCCGTGCGCCTTCGGGAAAGTAAATAATGGAAAGCGGTAGCGCAAGTCCTATTCCCCCAAGGAGGAATGGTGGCTCCGTTTGCCATCCATGTTTCGCTTGGTGGAGTTTGGCTGCCTTTCTTTGGGTACGCTTCCTTGTTCCAGAGGAAGGACAACTTTGGAATACCCGTAACCTTGACAGTCAACTGAACTTTTGGTCAATGGTGGTAAAAGTTGGCCGCCAGACCTTCGACCCAAACAGTTGTACCAACGTCAGCAAGCGAGCGAGAGCGCCGGATATCGAGCGCGGCACCACAGTTGCGATGGAGACGCACAGCACTTTGAAGTTTTTTTTTCGAGGCAGTCGGCAAGGCGGTGGCTCCGTAATCCCCCCGGGGTTTGATGATACACATCCAACACCTTCTGCACACACGTTCCGATTCTGAAGCTCAGCGAAGAGACAGTGATAATATGATAAGGGGATTTATTTTTCACCCAAAAAGTTCCTCCTTCGTCGTTTTCATCCATCGTTGTCTTTCTGTCAGTCAGTCAGTCAGTCAGTCAGCCGGTCGATCTGCTCGTTGGACCACAACTGCTTGCCAAGCTTTTCATAACCGGCCTGGTGGTTCGGAGCTATAAATCAACTTCCAGTTTCTTGGAATTTCGATGTGATGAGGTCCTCTGCTGCTGTGTAGGGCACGGCCCGGGGGGTGCAAGTGTGGTCAGTTCGTTTAAGGAGTGTCAACTCGCTTCACTTTTCCACTCTTACCCCTCTGTCACCGGTCCCTGGAACGATTTATGAGGTTGGGCGATAAAAAGACGATTGGCAGACGATTTCGGGCGGAAAGTGTGAAGCATTTATTGAGTTTGACTGACTGTCGTTTAGGGAATTGCACTGAGAAATACGATTAAAAGTTTTCAGAATGTGTTGCAAAGGATTACATAAATTATAAAAATCATTTATGGTACCACAAGTCAAGCGTCCATTCACGGTATCGGTGCTTGGGTTTATGAAAAACCCGAGAACGAACGCCAACAATTTAATTTACAATCACAGTCCCCATTGTGTGCTGCCTGGTTGGGTATTATGGAAAAAATCAATTAATTTTCAGTTTTTCACTTTTCGCGTGCTCATGCCTTCCACTGAATACCATCGATTGAAAGCATTCAATATGTGCCGCATTGTGTGTCCGATGGGGGTTCAAAATTGTTTGCATGCTCAAGCATCTACTTCCATCAGCATTTTTTGTGTTGTGTTTGTGAAGAGGAAAACAGTGATTTCCACTCGACAGCTTTTTGAGAAGTGTGATCGGAGCAAGTGTATTGAGATAACAGTGTATCTAACGCTCCAGCGGGGCAAGTGATAAATCGTAAAATAATGATCATTGATGCACCTGAAGTGCTGCATCTGGGTTTTCCAACTTTTGGGTGGCAACACGTAGTTACGTCGGAAAGCTAAACGATCCATAAACTTCTCTCGAGTGTCTCGAGGTATATTTTACGAAGCACATGATAGCATGAGCCATGCATGCATTAACATATCCTTCTTTTATGAATCTTTCATTGAACAATATTGCTCTCTTGATTGATTTTCAAGAAAATGCAAGAGTAATACGCGTGAAGAAATTGAACACCATTTCAGAGATGTATGCGCGTGTGCGAGAGACTTACCTGATCATTACATAAATCATAAACCATAAATCATGCCACCAAACTATGTTTTGATAGGTAGCGTAATGGAACATCTCAAAGTGAGATATAAATCTGTCGTTTAATTGTGGTCCGCCGCAAAAACTGCTCCCTTCCTGTGGCCCCAAAACTTGTTGACTTCCGACCCGATAGTGACCCGATCCTTCTGAGTGACGGAGCGCCGGAGCGACGATAATTATATGCTAAATTGGCTCCCTCGGCTTCCGAACGTTCAACCACAAAAGGCCCGTCGCCTGAAATGGACGCTAAAAGGACGGACACCCATTCATCCCGTGTGCCCTCGGGCTAAGGCGGTCCCCGGGGGCCACAGGACACTCTCGAGGGCTCTCAAGCCGACACCGTTCGCAGCGATGGTCAGCATCAACACCAGGGGTTGGTCTGTTGTTTAAAATTAAGAAATAAAATTCAAAAAACAAGCAGCCCTGCTTCTTTGCCAACTTCTTTCTTTTATCCAAGGAAGGCGTGCCCTAGGCCCACGGACCGGTCAACCGTTGCTGCGATGCTTTTGTTTGGTTGATCCGGATCTCGCGCAAAGTGCACGATGATAAATCTTGTCCCGCTTTTTGTCTCTCGTGTCTCGGTGTCTTTCCCGTGCGGTCACGTTATCAGCCACCAGCTTTATGTACTGCTTTTGGTCCTTCTCAACGCGTTCCTCCTTTCTTGCTTCTCGCTTTTCCCGTTCGACTTTCTGACCGTCAAACCCACCAAACCACCGATGGCCCGGGGGCACTGGATCGGTGGTGGCAGCCCCAGCCCCATTATCGTAAATAAATTTAACGCAAAGCATGGCCGCAACCGCAACAACCGAAAAGAAGAAAAAGGAAAAAAAGACGCGAGGTTCATAAATGAATATTAATCGACGATTATTATTATGTTTCACTACGCAAATTTGTCATGGACTGGTTGGCCGGCCGGCTAGCAGGTGGGTCGTCACAAAGCATAACAGCAAAAAGCGTCACGCCAGCGCCGCAGTCTTGCGCCCCGTTTTGTCAGCTCCTTGTAAGGGTGCGAGCTTACGCATAAAAATGTCGCCCCGGACCGAACGGACGACCCATATTTTGTCCTATTTGTTGTGGTGCCAGCAAGGAGGAGGAGATGAGGGGAGCAGGCGCTTACAAACGTGTGAATTTATGCACACACACTGGCCACCACCACCACCCAGTACTGGGTATGATTTAAAAACGATTTATTTCTGTTCGGCATCCGTCCACCGATCGGCTTCGGACCGCTTTCGGGCACCATAATGGCAGATAAATTGACAAAATGGATGTCGGCATGGGGTACGTGTGCTTGGTGTGTGATTTATGCGACCATTAAGTAGCACCGATCAACCACCAGGAGGCCACCGGTAAAGGACACCGCGTTTCTCTCTGTGACTCACATTCCACAGGTGAGATCCAGCTCCAGCGAGTTCCTTTTAAGGGGTTTTGGGAGCGGAATAATTACTCCCGACCGGACCGGTATGGCACCGCGCAGGACACGACATGTGGTAGCGTCTTCCAGTCTTCCAGTAACCTTTCCACCTTTTGATGTTGCTGCCTTATCACGGCTCGGTGATCGCTGAATGGTTTAATGTGTGTTGTGCAATCCGCCTCCTCTTAAGTGTTGGTTACATTGTTCCGGGAGGCCACCCAGGATGCTGGCGTGGCTGTTACCGTCCCAGCATCTCGAAACCGAGAGGAACGGCGTTTATCTCGTCTCGCACGCTTCCGAGAACCTGCCAATATAGCTCGTTACGTCGGTTGCCAGGTGAGCAGAACTGGTTCATGATGCACTGGGCACTGTGTGGCCGTGATTTGAATTGTGCTGAGCCTGCAACCTGCATTCCGTTCCGGCTCGAGCTCAATCGAAGATAAATTACTTACTTGGCTACCGGTTCTTAAGGAGGTGCGAAGGGTGGGAAGCATGAATTGCAGTCAAATACGATTATTGGATGTTTAATGGTCAGCGTCAGGTCTGTACTGGGCCGGACCGTGCACCATCTAATTAGCACGACGCCAACGACCGTCGGCGATCGATTCCTTCTCCCGTCCGTTGATGACGGGGTTGCAGAAGAGATGCACTCATCACTTCACTCGCTCGCTGCCCGATCGTCGATTGCACGACTTCAACGTTGTAAATGATTTTAATGCGCTTCGGCGTGCCCGTCGCCACCGTTCCGTGTGATTCCGGCAAATTGTTGGCTATTGAGCGGAGCAAATGTCCCCATCATTAGGTGCGCGGCCTGCGGTTTGGTCTGAGGTGGTTTTAGGGTGGTCTGGTGGCGGCGAACTGAACTCTGGTCTGGTTAATTAACGAGCAAGGTGGATTGCACGATTTGTGTAGCACGGTAGCCATGCCATCTGCAGCGAGCAATCGCTTTTCCATGCTCCGGTGTTCTTCGGTGTTCCGTTTAAGGGCAAACCAGCCGCCCAGCTTGTTTTGTTTGTTTAACGACGGAACAGGCAATTGATCAGTTCGCTGGACAATGAACCGTTTCCGCCAACAAAGCACTTCGCTGACTCACATCCTTTCAAGAGGATAACATTTCCTGTCTACGATACCGACTTCGTCATAGCGGCCCACGACAACTCATTGGCCGTGTTTCCGCTGTCCAGGCCACCTTGATAAGTGTACCCGTTATCGGCACTCTGGAGACGCATCATATGATGGTCCAGTTACGATAGCTGATGTGCTGATGGCCGCCGGTACCGATCTAGGTTGGCATTCTATCTGAGGCCAAGGTCGAAGACCGAAACACAGCCGTGTCTCGGTAAGTTCGGCAAGAGGCTGACCGATTTTATGGCTCTCAACCGAGAAGCACTGCTGCGGAGAAGGGGAAGGAACGGAAAAGATTTAATTAACGAACGCCAGCGATCTTATCGCGGAAGATAGCCGCCGCCAAGATTGACGAGCGCCGGTGATGCGCCTCGAGATGAGTAAGGCTGGATCTTCCGGGGCGGAATGTACTAGCCAAGTTAAGATGATTGCATGTATTCCCATGATATGGTATTTCCGAGTAGTTACGAGAAAAGAAAAGAAGAAAATGCGAAAATCACATAAAATTCCGCAACGCTGCTCGAACAACACAATCTCGCTGGCGGCGTGAAGAATGTTGCGTCGCGTGCAACATGTGGTGTGACATATTGCTGCGACATGAATTAATTCGTGCGGTTGTGATAGAAGATAACATAAGATGATTGTAAGTAGACACTTTGAACGTAAATTCATCACAAAAGAAAATGCCGCTTGAAAGTGAGTTTGTTAAATAAAAATCACTGTCTATATGATGCGATATGAGACAATGATTTGGTACGAGCTACCAAACGATGCATAATGCATAATGCCTATAAATTCAAACTGTAGTATGATAGAAAAGAGTGAATAGCCATGGATCCAGTTAGAAGCAATGCACTAACGAATCCGCACGAATTAATTCCACCCCCCGAAGTAACCAAGCCTGCGCAAAACTCATTCAACAGCCCCAGCTGCAAGTGGAGCGAGATCCACCCGGTCGAGACCAACTTTTCCGCGCAGTTTTTCCGCGGCAGCCGTCGAGCACGCATCGTTGTCGTCGTGCGTTCGTTGGGTCCCCCTGAGGTCGAGATCTCGTCCGGTGTTAGATATCGTGAGCGGTGCCATCACCGGAAGTGTCACCGTCGGTGGACCGTAGCAGCACCTGTTTAAAAATTGTTCGTAAAGTTCATTACTTCCTCCTCCACACTGTGGTGGCGTACCGGTGCGTGTGCGTGCGCATGTGCTGGTGCGTATAATTTACTGAATTACGATTTGATTAGATCCGGTTGAGATGCGGCTTAGGCCCTAGCCCCTCAGGCGGTTGTGGTGGTCCACTCAAAGCAACCGTAAAAGCGACGCACGTTTGACCACGAGGACGTCTTAAATTGAATTAACACCCCCGTGCCCCCGCCGAAACAAAAGGTGATGCCCTTCGTGGTGCGTTAACGGTTCGTTTGGGGAGAGTTTGAAGATTCGATTCGACGCTAGCGCGACCAGTATCAGGCCAAGAGGTTATGGGCCATGGTTGCACGCGATGATAAGACGTTGAAGAACGCATCGACAAGACGGTGCACGGTGCGCCCGGTTATTCGAGGGCGGAAGTGAGCGAACGCAAAAGAAACGTGCCAAACCGACGCGACGCGTCACCGAACCAGCCAGGGTTGATCGTGATAATGAAGTGCATTTGAATGCAAATTGATCGAAAGTGTAATTGTCACCGAGATTGTGACTCCCTCCGGAGTGAGCTGGAGCTGAGCAGAGTGTAGCGAAGCACCGCAAGCGAGTGGAATACTTAAATGCGCAAAGTGTGCAAAGTGATTTCGGAGTCGTGGGTGTGTCGTTGTGTGTATGTGTGTCACAGCGCGAATGTGTGTGCATTTGTCTCATAAATTGTGACGTCAGGTTGGTGACGGTTCACTGAAAGCTTTTAACTTGAGCCACATAATCCAACCCAGCATACCCAACGGAACGGCCCCGTTATCATCATCGTCCTCTTCATCATCATCATCATCGTCATTTTGATTACGATCAGCATCGTGGTCGATCGTGTACGTGTACCCAGGGCCTCCGCATCGTGGTGACTTCTTGTCGCCACCGACGACGACGACGAGAAAATTAATCCTTCAAACACCACCAGCGCGATCACATTAGCGATGCAGATTTGATGCATCGTAGATGCCTATAAAGCGCCGCCTAACATGATGCCCGATCATGCTTATAGCCAGCATATCATCCGCGAGCATAAGCGGTGATCAGAGTGGAGCCCACGGTGCCCCCAAACCGTTGCATTAACGTGAAAGCGTATGCTGTGAGTGCGTCTGTGTACCTTGGCAAGGCTCCTGGCACTGGAATGCATACAATGCCCGCCACGTGTAATTAATCCGATCCGCCAAACACTCTCGGCCCCGTGCCCGTACTTGCACGCTGCACTTGCACTTGGCTTGGCGCCCTCCTTGTGGCACCGGGGCACCCAGGGCATCAATGGACGCGACACAAAAAAAAAACGAGAAGAACCCTTGGCAGCATAAATAAGAAACTCCGGAGCGCCGGCCGGTGCGTCATTAGGGTTGAGACCTCCCTTGGGAAGGGGTTGCAATCGTTCGGTCCGCTTTTTTTTTATATCCGTTTGTTTGTTTGTTGCTATCGTGCTCTCTCTCTCTCGAGTTGATTACTTTGGGAGCTGCTAACTCGTGGTGGGAGGAGGGCGTAGAGGGAAGAGAAGATAAATCGGTTGTGTGGCCATCACGAGAGAGAGAGAGACAGGGAACGAACGCACGAACCGGCGGTGGCGTTTACCACTTGCTGGCTTCTGGGAATTTCGTGGAGGGAAAACTAATCAAACGTCCCTCGTCAGTAGCCACAGCAGCAGCATCGGTGCCAAGTGCCAGCATAGAGTCGGTGCACAGCATCACGGCGCATCCCAGAGCACCAGAGTGGGCACCCACCAACACCTAGCCATCAATTAACGCCCTTCGCGCCATATAAGGGGTGGTGTTGGTGTTAGGAGGATCAGAACAACAACAACAAACAAAAAAAACGCATTTCCATCCCCTATAGGGCGGGCCGCCCTATTCAAGGTACGGTGAAAATTATACGTAATTAAATTAAGCTCATTTGACTACGGCGCCGGTCGGGGATGAGATGCATCTCTCGCCGATCTCGGGGGTGCTGGTGGTTGTTAGAGAGATCGACTGCATCGATGCTCGCCGGATTGATGTCGTGCCGCGTGCTCGTTTGAACGCCAGTTAGTGGCACTGGCTATGCATGTCCATTCGAAATCCAAGGGGAAAAAGAAGCAGAAAAAAAGAGAACGGAATCGGTGAAACATACGACTCCCAGAGGTGGAGCAGGGTGGAAAGCAATTAAAAGCAATCCGTGCTTCGTTCTCCTGCCCTCCCGGGGGCTGCGATGGAAGTAGTTTAAGCAAACACAGTAGCACATATCGCACGACCGGAAGCCCTACACATACGCGCAGGGTATGGATGCTGCTTGCTAGAAACGCAGCTCGCAGGGATCACTTTCCAATCGAACTTCTAGTGCCCTTAGACGAGGCGAAGCACTCAGCAGTCAGCCAGCAAAGATTAATTACAGGACTAAAGGAGGGGAAGGGAGAGCGAGAGCGAGGCCTTACTACCAAAGAGGCCATCAGTGTCGAAGTGGGAGGAGGATGATTGGATGAATATGCAGCATAATGTGTTTGCCTTGCTGCTCATTATGTTTGCCTTTTTGGTGCAGAAGGGAAGCCCGATCAACCTGTTGCATGTTGAGCAACAGCACTAACAGGTTGACCTGGTGGGCTTTTGGTGCCTGAAGTGGTCGGCCAGGATTCGCCATACAATAATGTTTGCCCAGCATCTATTTGAACTCGACTGATTAGTGTTGCAGATCGGTATGAATCGGACAGTGTGCAACCAGCATGCACCCCCGGATCTGATTTCTGTTATCAATTGTGGTTACAATTCCTGGAAATTGCAAACTGAAAACGATATCGATCCCTAATTGGTCCAGTAAAATTCCGTTTTTATCGGATTCACGAGAGCAGAAACAAAAAGGTTGCTCCGGGATGAAATGATGGTAAAACGATCCTTCAGGTCCACTGCTATCATAACTATTGGAGATGTAATGTTTATTTATGTAAATGATTTTCCCACCCACCCGTTTGGAGCACTGAATGAACGAGCTCCGCCTCGCCTGTCTTTTCGCTAGTTGCTTTTGTTGTCCGGAAATCGATGGCCTTATCATAGATCAACAAGCGAAGCGAACGGACTGTGGAGCTGAAATTAGAATTCGCAATCAGATGACGCGGAATTATGCTTCTCACGCAACGGTGACCAATCGTATTTTTTCAATTATTTTATGTAAAGTTTCTCGCGTTTTCATTGGCCCGCGTGTGCTACGCAAACAACCTCCGCCAAACAGGGCAGGGCGTACGGGATTGATGGTTCAGTATCGCACCACACGCATCACCATCACATGATGGCGCGGAGTGACGATGCCAGATCGAGCCAATTATAAATAGCATCACGTCTTTCCGTATCCTTATCGGTTACTTATGACTACGGATCGTACGGGACGAGTGTGAAGATCTTCTAGATAACAACCGGAGCGACGGTTTACTCATCTAAATTGCCGAGCAATTTGTCCGGGCACCCTGAGCAGAAAGATCAAACTGAGCAGTGGGCCATCGTGTTATCAACACGCGCCGCCGATGACGCGGCTTACATATTGCGCGAACAATTTCCGGCTGAGCACTCGGTGGGTTGGTGTGCCAGTGACAACTTTGTAAGTTCCGATTCAATATGCAGCGAGCGAATTCTTTTTTTTATCCCACAAAAAAGTTCTTTTGACGAAGAAAGTGTAAAGCGTCGTGGGCTCTGAAATTGAAAGAAACGATTCGTTCGCTCTGCAACTGAAAATGCAGCAAAACTTCCGCAGAATTTCGTGCGCGTATTCTTGGCTAGTCTTTCCGGAAAGCGGATGGTGTGTATTGAACCAACAACCTTTACCAAGTCAACAATCTCAATCTAACCAACAACCAGATCTAATAACTAACCTAATTAGATGCCAAGTTTACGGGTACAGCTCAAATGGTTTCGATCCTTCATCGAGCAGAGCGCGAGATTGCCCGACAGGGAATCGAATTAATACTTTTGGAACTTTTCGCCAAGGGTCCTACGGTGAACTCCCTTTTGGTCCGAAGTTGCTCACTCTATCTATCTCTCCGACTCTGTGCCCTGTGGTATACCATTTTCAATAGAGGAAACTTTTGCGGGTGATAAAATGGCTGATAAAAGCATAGCCACAATCAACACGCACCAGCAACAGCAGCAGCAGCAGCAGCAGCAGATCAATCATCTTTTGAGGCAGCGAAATTTGCTTGCCAGCCCACAAGAGCCAGACCAGAAGAGGTCGTAAGTTCCTTTTTTTTATTCTTTCCTTCGCTCTCTGTTGAGTCTTATGCTGCTGATGCTTCAGACCAATTTGTTTCGAGGGAAAAATAATCTTTGAGTGCGAGGCAAGAACCCAAAAGTTGTTTTTCATCTTTGCCTGCCTCGAAAGATTTCTATTCAAGATTCTTCGACGAATGGACGGATGGTGACCTAATTTTTATTTGTCAGAAGCATTCTCGGGCGTTACTGATAACCAATACATTTTGATGTGATCCAGATATACAAGAGGAAGTGCCATTATTGTTTATGATATCTGTGGGTTGATCAACGCGAAATGAATGCCCTATTTTTTATGCCTTGCTAACGTTTTATTGAATATTTTGCTCTTCATGCTTTGCTTTATTGCTCTTTGCTCTTAAAGAATCAGTTCCAGAAATGAAAATTCTGGTGTCTTATTTGAAAATAAATATCCTTGTTGTAATGGAACAAAATATAACATCTATCGACATGTTCCATCATAAACGAACGATATCTTACAATTAAAAAAAAACTATATATTCTAATGTTAAATTTAATCTGCGTTAGAACATAAGCATTATAGATTTCAAATAACATTTTAAAATATCTACCAATCAACGTTGCATGTATTTAAAAATAAATAAAATATCTTCTTACATAATGGAGGCGCACAAATGAATCCTTAATGCAAGTTCATTTACAAACTCGCTTGGTAGCATAACTTCACTAAACAATTTAATTCCTTAACTGGTTTGCGAGAAAACCCCAGGCCTACAAGCCAGCAACGAGCAACATTGGCTGCTTCAGATGCTACAATCCCTGCGTAGGGAATATTGGCTCATCAAGTGGCTCAAGTGGCTTTCAATTTTGCGCCATCAATTTTCCTTTCCTGCAAAAGCACCGAAAAAAAAACACGAGAAAACCAAAACGCCTCCGTACAAAAATCTCCAAAAGCACACTCAGCACACGTACTCAGCCGTGGGGGCCAGCTTTTGTCTCAAGAGGAAACGGCCCGGCAGGAACGGCCCGGCACGGCACATCGGCCTGTTCCACCGGAAGAAGAGAGCGCTGATCGAGCGCCGGGTGTGTATAGGCATCGGCAGAACTTTCGCTCCGAAATTCCCTTTACAGCTTCGGTGTTGCCACGCTGCTACTACCGCTAAGTTCATTAATCCATCATCATTCCGAGGCCCTGGTGCCCTGGTGCAGCAGCCAAGCAGTTTACCAAGTAATCGGATCTTGTCGGTAATCTCATAATCTAAATTTCATCACCCACCGGCATCAGCCGGTGTTCGATAAGGTTGCCTCACTGCTGCTGGCCCTGCTGTTGGCTTTGTGGCAATATTTTCGTTATCGTGGCCAGCCCGGACTTAAGGGATCTAACGCCTCCTCATGTGGACAAGTACTTGTGCGGCGATTGTCCTGAATTTAAGCTTTGGCCGGGCCGGGTGATGGCCATGGTGGTATGGTGGACCGACGCTTGGACCGACAAGGTATTTTTGGCCAAATAGCTTCACTCACCGGTGGACACCGCATCCTGTTGCCGGCCACTGGAGACGACCGGGGGTGGCAAGGCAACAGCAATGCATAATTCATCTCGCAACAACGGCCATCTTCATAACTCCCCCCGGGGGGAGGAGTGTGTGCGAATGGTGCGAGGCAGATGCTATGCGAGGCGTTTGACTGGCAAGTATGCAGAATGCTGCCAAGCTAACCACACACCGGCACTGACACTCTTGGAGTGCTTGGGAGTGATTTAATATCAAAGTGTACCCCTGGGATTAAGCTAACGGAGGGAAAACGGTGGTGCCCGGACAAGCCCGACCGGACGGACGGACCGGGGTGACGTTGGTTTTCATTTTTGAAGTTTCAAAGGAAATACCTTCGAGACGGTCGAGACGGAATGTTCGAGTGACATGTCCGGCACCGTTCCTGGTAGACGGTACGTGACTTGGAGTAATCAAATGCTTGTTAAGCTATGGCCGTTTTCTTGGCCCGCGATCAATCGAATTCTAGCATCGTTTATGTGGATCCAAAAGAGGATCTTTCGCACCAATCTGCGAATAAAATGACAGCTTAGTCCTGCTTAGTCCTCTAATGAATGCTATTGACCAGCATCCATCGCAGTTGTGCGGATTCCTCTCACTCGCAGACACTCATAGACATTTAAAAAACCCAATCGAAGGGAAATTCGTTCCCGAAATACCATCTGACACACAGGAAATGAATAAAATCCTCTTCTTTGTGCATGGCCCGCGTGGCCGTCGACAACTCAATAGAGCTCGGAGACACTTCATACACAACGGGACAACGGCAGCATCACCGGCATCCTGGTCGCTGCAGTGTTGGGTGATGGCCATTCTCTGAACGCTACTTTCAGTCATTTCAGACGTCCGGCAACTTCATTTCACCAAAACGGCACACCACACGCACCACCACTCCACGGCGAAGAGTGTCTCTCGCGAGGCTAACCATTTTCCATGCTACTAACATGACAGCAAATTGACGTTTCGTGCCACGGAAGTTGCACAGAAAGCCCGGTCTGCCGGTGGCTGGTGGCGATTTTGTTGGTTGGCTTTGTCGGAAAGAGAAAAAGAACCGGCCGCTTTCGACGGCCGCCCATTCCAGCGCTAGGATGGTGGACGTGTTTGGAAGTTTTTTTTTACATATTTTTAGCTTTAGTTTCAGCGCATAAAGTAGAAGAAGCACCTGAAATGGATTTATTTAGTCATTTTCTTCAATTTTTGTTACTAAAGTAACTTCTAATATGAAACAGTGGACGGCTGTTGGATCGTTTGCTGCAGAAAATATGCTCCAATTTTGCGTAATATCCGCCTAGTGCATCTTGAGCATTCCAGGTCATTGGTCTACAGTAAACTCGTGAGCACTTTCGAACCGTTCCCACCTTTAGCCTTTCCGCGCCGTTCTTGCTCGTATCGTCCTTCAGCATACCTGCCCGAAGGAAAACATCCCAACAATGTCGCACAAGAAAAGGCCATTCATGGACAATGAAGTTTCGCTTCGCTGTGGCCTCCTTCACCAGCGCTTGAGCCACTTGATCTGGATGTTGTAGGTTAGCGTCTAGAGGACTCCCCTAGCGCCCGCGACACCAGCGCCATTGACGACGATCATGAAAAGGTGATGTGGCGTACAAGTGCCTTCGGAAAAAAAATGTGCCAGGAACTCCCGCGTTATGCTTTATGTGTGTGCCGTGCGGCGTTACGTTGCTGCTGATAGTTAGAACGGGCTTTTCTTGAAATTAAATTTATTTCCTCGCATTCTCGGACGCGCTCAAGACGCACGTGCGTGCCACATGTCGGTACCCTCCTTCCGGCCGCTCGTGCTCCCATTCCTCGCCACTGAAGGGCGGGAAGGCAAAAAGCGAAATCTTGTAACGAGCGGTTCCATCCGGTGATGCAAAATGAGCTTTCTCTCTGTGGCCCCGGGTGGCCGATGGGCGTATGTGTCGTGTCGGAGCGTCACTCCATTTCGTTGCTCACGTGAATCTCCTGAAGCGTGCGGATCGGATTCTTTTTCCATTTTCCACTTTGTGGTTTTTGGGTCGCGGGGCGCCGCGCGGCCATGGAAATTCCCCACAGAAAGGAAAGCTCCAACGTTCGCTGAACCATTTAATCTCAATCCGGACGATACCCTTTATCCATGGAACGGACCGGGGCGAGGTGGGAGCGGAACTGTCAGCTAGCATCCGTCGGCATCTCGTAGTCCCAACGTCAACTATGCGGAGGGCCCCGGGATTAGGCGTCTCGCGTCGTGTGTTATAACGGGCTAGGATTTTGCTTTTTTCCCGTCCTGTCTCGTGTCTTGCAACGGCGTCGGTTGGACGTGCCTCTGGTAGCACGTGAGACACCAGAAACCCCGTACTGTTTATCCTTGGTTAGCGCTCGCGGTGGTTTTCCAATTTTCGTTTGCAAACCATTACTGTTTCAAGACCTTGGCGTAGCTTTATGTTTCGGTTTGATGCACCGCACGACACGTGCGCTAGCCCTTTCATTCTTCATTTTCACTTTGGCTTTGGTCCGTAATGCGGTCATTTGGCTGCGTGGAATGCAAATGGTAAACAGTTGAGCAAGGATTCGAGAGATCGCAATCGCTTCCTTCTCGAGCGAGCACGTAGCCCAAGTGTTGACTTCCTGTTCCTTATCTTGAACCAACAGGTGGTCTCAGTTCCATAGCTCTGGCTGGTTGTAGAAATTCACTTCTTTCCGAAAACCATTCGGAACCAGTGGCTTCCAATGGACTCGTGAATGAAAAGGAGGGAAAGCTGTGGTTTGTCCTCGGACGACCAAGCGGGGCAGTTGACCAAAGGCAGGGGAAGGCTTATGGGCTTCCTGAGTGTCTAATATTGTGCTGTGGACTGGAGCCCGGGAAACCGTCTTTTGGACGAAACAGATGCTTAGCTTTTGGCTTATTTTGCTTCTGAACGAAGCTCCCAAGTCCAGTCCAGCTGTTACGTGTTTTTGTGGTGAAGAAGATTAAATAAAGAGCGAGGATTCGTGCTTCCTGTAACCGTTTCTGCTCTCGCCAAACAGTGACTTCAGAGATCTTAATCGTTCTGGTAAGCTCCGGATCACCTTCAGTCGGCTTCAGTCCAATGTCACCACCGGTCCGGCGAAGTAGTGAGTCCTGTTTGAAGATTAATTGTGGACAGCATAAAAGGCACAATAATCGGATAAGTTGAGCGGGTTTTGGGTGATGATCTTATCGCTTCTCAGCGTTTGTCAGCTGTTTGTTTTGCACAAACGCTATTGAATGGTTTAAGATTGTTCGCTTCTCTTTCATGTAACGCTAGCCAGAGCTTAAAGGCACCAAAGGTCCACCTGTTTTCGTGCTCTGGTCGCTGATCTTGACGATACGCATCGTGGGAACAGGAACAGATGCACCCGCTTTTACTAAAACCATTTCACGTTAACAGTCCTAGCGCTGCTAGTATCGAGATTCAGATGTCGTCGTACAACAAGATGAGTCGAAATATGTGATTTTGTGGCCCGGATTAAAAGTGACTCCTGCTCGAACGACATTTTGTCTTTCTTTGTCGTTGTCGCTTCCTACCAGCAGCTTAATTACAATTATCCTACGTCAACAAACGATAATTTTTCATTACGCCATTGCTTGTCTTTCATTTAACGGGCAGCTCTTAATGGTACATCAAAAGCACAAACTCAATTTGCAGCTAATGGAATGGATCTGTTGTGACCGGATGCAGATAATTTGATCAGCTTCGGTGAAAAGAGCATTAAAATCAGGGCCATCTTAAGCGACTTTTGGTTGATTTCTCAGCATGCGAGCGAGAGTAAGCGGGAGGTAGTGATGGAAAATACATTGTTTAGGATGAAACTGTATGGCATTTGCTTCAAATTTAAATGAAGCGAATGAAACAAGTTTGCAGATTGACTTTCTGTCCTGCTCCTTGTATTTCTTACATTTCACTGCATTTCAATCCATCAAACAATCTATAGCGTCCTGTGTACCATCAACAGAAATCGACTACGAACGGAGAAATCATTAGTTGTTTGCTATCGGATGACAATTTCCTGGGGGAGCTGTTCAAACTTTGTCAACCATTTCCGTCGAAGGGAATGTTTAATGAACCCCAGGACCAGTCGATGGTCGTCAGCACCTAAATCTCCCTTTCCACTGTCCGGTAATCGTTCACGGTAATTAAACACGAAATTTGTAACTTCCTGTACACTGTGCACAGCGTTGCGTCTAGCCTCCGGATAAGCTCTGACAAAGTTTTTGTTCTTAATCAAGGGCAAGGAAGTTTACAGAACCGAGCGTAGCTTCGTAGTCTCTTTGTTGCATAGTTTCTTCGCTCAGGCGCTCAAAATTCAACAGAAACACAGATACACTGCACATATTCAACTGTAAGGACAGTTTGCCGGTAGTCATCGCCGGGCGTTGTCGTTATTTTGATTATGTCGCTGGAAAGTTGTCCAACACACACAGAGACTCGTGTTCACCCAGGACATGCACTGTCTTGTTCGCTTGGCCATAAACGAGCGAGAACGCTGCGGAAAACGAGAAAGCTTCAAATGGGGAAAAAGCGAATTATGATAAAAAGTACGCTCCTCTGACAGCTTGTTGCTCTCGGCGTACTGTAAGTTGGACAACGGTAATTGAAAACATATTTCATGGTCTCGCGTGGGGAGGGGGTGAAAATGGTGACATAAAAATGAGCAACAAACTTTCTCTGCGTCCAGCCAGGTGGGCGGGAGCATATTAGAGCATGGAAAAATAATAAAAGAAAAACGTAGGAGCTTATCATGAGTAGGCAATAAAGTTTTGGACAGAACATGTTCTCCGGGGACGCGTATCTTTACAACAAGAAGGACGGATGAGATGGTGAGCATCCCAAGTTTCGGTTTTGATTTCGGCCGTGCCGACGGTTACCGGGAAGGAAGTTGGCATAAACATGGCAGCAGCAGACACCTTTGCCAACGTTTCCGGTGGAGCAACTTTTGATACGCACATCCTGGCAGGCCGGCTTGCCCTGTAAGACCCTTCGATTCCAGTGAACCGAATGATGGAGTACGATGTCCCGTTCGAGGGAACTTTGCCAACGAAGAATCCTTCCAATGGAATGGGATCGAAGGTTCCGGGGAGGGAACGGTGTGCTGGCGATCTCTGATCCGGATCGTAATATGTTTATGGATATGATGTTTGCTCTTGAGTGTTATCGCTGCCCTGGAGCGTCTACGCACTGTGCGTGCCATGAACATCGAGAATAATATTGGGTGAAGAGTAAACACCCATCGAAGGAGGGGTCATCCGGTATGTTATGGGTTGTAAATCATTGAGAAGTAGGCAATAGTTTGATGAAATGGTTTCCAATCATGTAAATGCAAAGCACCATAATACTCTGCTGGTAGTTAATTCAAAGTTCCGTCTATTGAAGCGAACCAATCATCAAGCCGAGCGTGCAAGGATACAACAACAATGAGACTGTTTGGCCAAGGTCCTAAAATCGAATCTGGAAGAGGATGGAGCCGACTTTGATTGTCTGTCCATCTACCAGAAGTCCATGTTTGCTGATGCAATTTTACACTTCAACGGGAACACAATGTTAGCAGGCCTGGCACACGAAGACCGATTGTCCGTCCGAGGGATGGAGTCCTTTAATCAGTAAAGCAAACAAAGTGTAAGCAGCGTTCGGAACGAATCCGAACCTCCGGAGACCTTTTTTGCTGTCACTCACCTGGAAAACTCACACCACCTCCTTCTCCTGATGAGATCACAGTTGGTGCGACATCCGGTTTGCCAATCACTGCTGTGGCGACTGCCTAGTCCCCGGGACCGCGAGTCGGTTGTAAGACAAACCAGCCCTTCCAAACAAATCCCGCACAAACATTGCTCTCCCGTGGCCCAAGGGCAGAATGGAAGTGATCAGCGGGGAAGGTGCGTGCGTACGTGTGGTCCACGATTTGGCAATTTTCCGCTCGACGAAACGCAAAGCCCGCATGAGTGGCGACGGTTCCCGCCGGGAGATGCGTAACGAGTACAGAGAAGTAACACTCCGGCCCCAGCGATAGACCCAGACACAACCTAGAAGTGTTCGCTGTTTTTCCTCTTTTCAGTTTGTGGGAGTTTTTTTTTCCCCCGTGGCCCACGAGGTGGCACAAAAGAGTGGATTGCGAAGTAACGATACGAAGGAAAAACTTTGCTTCCTTTCTCGATAACAACCACGGGTGGAGCTGGTTGGCGAAGCAGAAGTCATCGATACATCACCGAAAAGAGATGTTTGGGGGTTTCTTTCCGCCACATGGAAGCTTGCTGTTCGCGAATGCAGTTTTCGTGCAACAATGTCGCAAATAGGGATGGAAAACTACCAAGGCGTAACGAAGAAAGTGGCTCCGTTTGCGTGTACATCCATCAAAACGGGAGTCGCGGTTGGCAAACGGAGGAATTTACAACCGCTCGCGTTCCTGCTCTGCTCCTTGGTGAGTTTGCTCAAACAAATCATGCAACCGGAGTACGAGTGAACGCGAGAGGTAACCGACCTGAGCTACCATTAGGGGTGATTGTCGGATCATGATCCTGGGTCTCGATGTTTTATATTCTTATCCTTTTCTCTTTACGTCGCACCGCTGGACTCGGACAATCCGTTTGCTGGCGGTCTGGGGAATGGAATGTCGCTTACGCTCCAATAAATAACGATTGATTTCGGATCAAATGTAGCGCTTGATGGTGGGTTCGGTGTTCTAGATACATCACCACCACCACTACCACCAGCACCATGTGTCCGTATCCTTTAGGACCTCCACACGAACGAACGAACGAACGTCGACGATATACGTTACAGTATCACGCACGATTGAAACATTGATGCTGAAGCGGTTTATGCTGCACACGAACTCTGGGCATCGACGTCGAGAATGATTGCATGGGCGAGTGTGTTCTTGCACGGGCACATGAGGAATTCATTGTTGTGGCGGTTGCTGCTGTTCCAAATGCAGACTTGTGCTGTTAGATTGCGATTCAGAATCTGGTGTGCATCGCAGGATTCTCTCCAGTGGTCGGATGGTTTGATTTCTTACGTTTCGATGCGGATGCATAGCAAATCCATTGCAATCGAACTCTGCGCGATTGGAGGAATTGCTGAGCTGAATTACTAAACAGCGTGTAACCCGGAGTGGAATGGGCTTATGGGTTTAGACAACAACGAATTCGTAATCAAAAACATGTTGAAAGATATCAATATCAATGCTGTAACACATCATTTAAAATGATTATTTATTGTTCAATTCCGATGAAAAAGGGACAGAAGTCGTCAGTGAAGCACTGATTATTGATGTTGGACATCGTCAATGGTAGAACAAATCTAGGAGATCATTCTGAACATCGGCATTTGTATTGTAATGGGATGGTATCACCATGTCAATACGATTCCTTTTAGGATTCATATTACTTTCCATTTCCAAAATCCTGATCATCGATTTCCCGGAGCCATATTCATTTGTGTCACGCATTGGGCACTCACATTCTACCGCACAGTCATCACAGTTAAGCCATTAAGTCAACGTGATGACCCAATCGGTCCCGATGGGAATGTAAAATGTAATATCCACTCGGCGTTCGGGTGATGCTGCTTTTACCATAAAGAAGCTCTCTTCACAAATCAAAACATAATTTGCATTGTTTGCACCGAGGGTCCGACGGTCTCGCATGTCCCGTAAGGGAAAAGTAGCCAACATTCGTATCAAGGATGAAAAACTCGACTTGTGATACCCGGGACCTGTGGTACCGATGCTGATGGCCGGCACGTACTTCCGAGCGTTACTGCCGAGCACTGGGAGCCCCCAAAACAACGGAGCCCTCTGTCATTCCCCTCTGGCTACCAATAATCCATGCTTATTGTACACTTTATGGCGCTGAAAAACCTGCGTACGTCCGGTGCCTTTCACGAACCTTTACAAACACCGGTCCGGACCGTGGTGAGTACTTAACACGTCGCTAGCCGTATCGGAATTGGTAGCCGGCTAACAATTTGTGCTTTTTCCCTCTCTCTCTCTCTCCGACACCGGCCACGGGGACAAGGCAATCAATAAATTCATTTCTAGCCGGCCCTGGTTCCGTTGGTGTTTGGAGTGTTACTGAACCACAACAACAAAACCATTGCAGGAAGGTGAAAGTGCGTCCCAAACATCACCGGAATCGGAACACCGGGGCGACCAAGTTTGTTTGCACAAAGGAGAATCATGGTAGCAAACTGGACAAATACTCAATCCGGCACGAGTCGATCTGAATTCGGCCTTAAGAACACTCGCTCTTTGCCTCTTCCCTAGTCACACCACCGTACGAAATCAAATGGACCTTACAACTCTCATTTTTGTCGGCTTAAAATATTCCATTACCACGCTGCCGGTATGGCATCAATGCTTCCGAAATCCGTGACGGAACGGAACGGTGCCAAATATCCTGCCAGCCGCACAGAACATTCATCGTTCTGGTTGTTTTATGCCAACAGGTCCAAGGTCAACAGTCCCGAAGTGCGAGCGAATGCGTTGGATGATGGGTTGATGCTAATATGGTCTAATGCCATCCAGTCACTTTGGGTTTTCGGGATTTTCCCTCCCGTTTTTCTACCTCCTGAGGCCCGATAGCTCGACGACGGTTCAGGTTCGGTTACCGCCCGCTATGCCACCACGACACTTGTGGTTTCCGTGGTTGCGTGCAGGGAATGCCGCCGGTTGGTTGGTAAAAGCTTCCAAAAACCATCACGTTCCCGTTCGTTGGATTATGGGGCGTGTGAGTCGACAGGATCGCTTTACCATCCAGAGAGTAGCGGCATCAGCTATGTTTTGGGGAAAGACTGGACAACAGGGTTGACATTCTCGAGCTCCATTTTATTAAAGTCCTGAGCGACTTCCTGGGACGAGGGATTGCGTTTCGTGCGTTTCGTACACGTGCTTCGTCGTAGGTGTTGTGTCGAAGATGGAGTTGACCGAATGGCTGCTCACGAGCTCAAATTTATGCCACAAAAGGATGCCATCGTTTGTGGTACTTTCTTGTGATCTCGAACCACCCGTTTGGTTGGTAGCCAGATTGAACTTTCAACGTAACGGCGCATCGTATCAATCGTGCTCGATGAAGCAGCTAAAAGATTGCTTCACGCTCTCTCTCTCTCTCGCTCTTCAAAGACACCACCGAAAACGTGTTCCTTCTAGAACCGCGTGCTGAGTTGTCGTCACCCTGAACTTGAGAAAGCTCAACCCGCCCTTGGTTGGCAAAATTGTTAGTGCCGACGACGAGAAGAACGAGAAGCAACCTGGTACTAACTTGCAGTGTTACTGGCGGGAGCGTGTTGTAAAAACTATCACGTACACCACAGTGGAGTAGTACATTACCGTGTACCGGGTAACCACTCACCTTCCTGTCTTGCTAAACTTTTTGCTACCATCTTGTGAACGCGAGTCTCAACACTGAGCCTTGAGTGTGCAGCTCTTGAAGGAGTGTGGTTTGAAGTCAAAGAATTGGCTCAGAGCCACACTCCTCAACACTACTAGCCCTTGGACTCTGTTTGACCTCCATTCTTCCGTCCTTCCTAATGTGCCAAACCGAGGCCAAGGTTAAGGCTTACATGCACCAACGCTGCGCTCCAGAATGTCCAACATTGAGCGATGTGTTGGCGGATCCGTCCGTCGGCCCTTCTCGGCTCGACTCCTTCCGGGGGCCTCCCGTCGCTGTGTGTCCTGTTTTTCCTCGTCCTCTTCCCGGGTAATCGTTCTTTGTGTTTAAGTAGATGATGTTTAAATCGAAATTACTGGCCGTCGGTATGGCGGTAGGACGTGCAAAACTTCATACGACAACAATGAGTGCAAGGATGTTGGCTGCTCTCAAAGAAGCGAGTGGAGGCTCATTGGAGGCAAAGACCGGGGTAAATGGAACATGGAACAGTGCTCAGGAACACTCGATGAAGAGGAGGAGGAGGAGTAGGAGAGCAAAATGGGAACAAAAAGTGGTGCTAGCACGAAGAACCAACGCACGTCTCAATCCAAAGGGAGCAAACCAAGGAAAGCATTCGTCCAAAGGGAGCAATAGGGAATGGTGCGCGAGCAATAGGATTAAATTGAGCATTCTGTGAAGGAGCACGTGGAGGCTATGATGGTTTTGTGAGGGCACACAACTCCTTCCCTATTTTTTGCTGCACTCCAACCCAACCGGTAAGCCCCGGTCCCTTCGGTAAGGTAAGGACGAAGACCCGGTCCCGGTGGTGTTGATGAGTCTTAACGCTCCTTAGCGTCGTCGTCGTCGTCGTTGGCGTCTCCTGGAAATGGAGCAAATAGATGAAGAAGGAGCGAGGGCCAAGGGTTGAAAGCAGAAACAGCAGAACGGAAGGTTTCATTTTCTACAAATGGAGCCCGGACAGGCAATGGTTGGTTGCAATCCTTTCCTTTCCCTGTCTGAATGGGACCACGAGGGACCACTTTCAAAAGCGCCAAAGAAGAATTAAATGGCTGACGCTTTTCCAGGCGGCGCTGGTGCTGCGCACTGATTGCTCACCGGCATCCGGCCATCCGAGTGTGATGTGCGTACGTTTAGGTAAAACCTCGTAACAACCGGTATTTGAACCGGGCGTAAGTAAATACCAAACAACGACCGACCGACGGTCGACCTTCCTTCGAAGGATACTTTTAGAGCAGGAGCACGTCTTTGTCTGCGGTGCCATGATGAATGGGCGGGTTTATAAGACGTTTTGTTGTGTCGAGTAGAGGGTACTCGTTGCGCATGGAGTAACCTTGGGTATAGCTTCTAATTAAAAGTTTTTTTTGTGTGTGCCGTTGTTTTCGTTCTGTCGTTAGACCCCTTCCACATGCCAGGAAATGGTGGCACCCAAGCCGCTTGAATCTGTTTCACGTTTGAAAGCTTTTGATTTTCCCCAATAAGCTTTTTGGTACTTTTCAGTAATTTACGATTACTTTTAAAAATTTTCACCACCCTCTGAGCCCCCCTTTTCGAACTACCCAATCAATCATCCGATCCTTAGTACTTACGCACGAGCTACTTCCAAGAAGGAATTTCACGCCTGAATTGACTCCCCGGGGTCATTACCGACTAGCGGGCCGACTCCCGGCTTTTGAGTGTTTTTCGGCAATTACGAGCGTTCCAACTTCTCGGACCGCATCTGTCCGATAAATCGATGGTCCGTTGGTGCCTGGTATGACGTTCTCCACCAGTAAACCTAATTAATCCGGAAACTTTTGACAAGCTACTTACTTTACGCCTGTCTTGGAGTGAAAGGGCGCGCGTCCCGGAAGAGGCTAGGGGCATTCGGGTCTGGCTCAACGGAGTAATCACCCATCACTAGTTTCCTTGGTTGGCGAGGAAGTTTAAACCTCAAAACTCATTCGGCGAGTAATTTGTTCAATCAAACTTACCAGACTGACAACTCCTCCCTTTGTTCCCGGTCTGTGGGGAATCTGTGGGAGTGAAAACGGTTTGACAGAATTATGAGATTACAATTTATCAATGTCCACCACAGAGCGTGTGAGAAAGTTTAGGACAATTTAATTACGTTCATACAGTGGCCATACTTTGGGTGCTCCATCACTTGCGCTCATCTGGTCAGTGAGCACGAGCTGATGTGCTCTGTGTCGCCGGACAGGATAGCGTCACCCATAGGCGACCGTTGGTAAAGTAAAAACTGACCACAGAAAACGGAAAGCTAGCAAACAAACACATAAAAAAATTGTTCGCCAAAGTTGCATGATGTATTGACGCGTGCACATCGGAGCAGCAACGAGTAGTGCTTGTGTTGCACAGATAGATAGAACAGGATTCTAGCGTGTTCCGTTGACTGACTGACGGAAGAGGTAGAGAGTACAGTTTGGCGTGCAAACGGTGTTCCAACGTCCAAAGAGTGAATCACGAGTTCAGAACTCGGTACACTCGCCGCTTTCAATTGCATTGCAAAACTGTGGTTCGCATTATTTATTTTGTTTCATTTTGCGATCCTTCGATCCTTACTACGAGACCTCCCCGGGTTGGTATATTGTTTCGCGGTCTGCCCCCGGCCAACGGAGCTACCAAAGTGTTGCAGAAATTATGAAGCAAATAAATATGAAACATTCATGATATTGCCACAAATGCTTGGCATCACCGCCGGAAGCAGTACAGAAGATGCGGTGAAGGATAACCGGTTTGCTGTGGAGTGGAGCATTCCGGTGCTCGCAAGCAAAACCCCTTTTCTCATGATGTACTAGTGTATCCTCAAAACGCGCTTGTTTATCCAACGAATGATGTGCTTTTTATGCTTCCGGAAAAGGCGAGCCAAAGGGACACCATACAAGGTCGGTATGTGGAAAAGGTTCGGGAATCGTGAAAAGCAAAAACAAACAACCCGCTTTTACGGCTTGCCATATGTTTTGTGCGCGCGCCTCTCTGCTCTGCGACGCTCGGAAGCGAAATACATTTTCACATTCGCCACGCTGATCGAGTGTCGCCACATGGAAGGCCACATCGTTAGTGATAGATCCTCGACGCCACTACGTACATTGTAACATGGACCCCAAAACATGGTGACATGGGATAGAGGGAGAAAAAAATCAATTCAATCGCTCATGAAACGAGTGCGCAAAAATATATATATATATTTTCATCCTGCTATCAGGACCTGCACTGGCTCGAGTTTGTGATGTTCATATCCTTCCGCTAAAGGAACTCATTTTTATCATCGCCAGCGAGCGAGGTATGTGTTTGTGTAAAGGAATGCCACAGGGTCGTGTGTTTTGTAGCGCCTCATTGGCGTTTATGTTTTGTCCGTGGTTCCGCTTGTTGATTCCTAGCCGGCTCGGTCCCGTTGCACAATGCACAATGCCACGTTCCGCTGCGTTACTGTTCGTTGGGCGGTGCTGGCCGGTTTGCAGCTCGGTTTTCTGTTGTTTTTGCTGTCGTTTTATGGTTTTTTTTCTGCTCGCTGCCTCGAATTGTTTCTCGACATTTTCCATTTTCTGTCTCTCGAGGACGATTCGATTGTTATATGGATTTGTTGCAAAGCACAAAACACACATTCGTGCACTCTGGCCGTATGGGTCTGGACGGGTGGGTGAGGGTAATGGGAAAGTGATAAATGGATTGCACCGCAATGGACGCAATGGTTGGTTGCTACGTTGCCGGTTGGTGAACTCGGATAATACGGGATTGAGATGTTTATCCTTTATCCTTTGAGAGCAGCGAGTGAATCGTTGTCGATGCTATGCTATCAATGCTGTCAGTTCTCGGTAACATGTGCTACAATGTATGAGCGTTTCATAAATTCGCACTTGGAATAGGTAACCATGAACACAATTTGCCTTTTGCTTAGTAAAAAGTAACTTTTAGAACCTTTTTTGTGCACAAACATATAATGATACCTAATCGCTTCCAACTGGCTAAATATAGAACGCGTTGAACAGTTTGTTTGGCAAACAATTTATAAACGTGTTGGAGCTATCATGTTGCCAACCGTTCCCTGAATCGCACCCCCAACCCCCTCTCATCGTGGGCTCACCTTTTTCCCTCATCGGGATCCTTCACAAAGTTTCCCGCTTTCACATCCACCCAACACAACACTCAAAAACCGATAATGTGAACCTCATTTACCGCCCCGTCTCTCTCTTGATAACCATCATTCCGGGATGCCCTCGACGTTCCGACGGTTCACCCACTGCTGGTGGGCTTCTGTTTGCCGTTTGGGTGGTAATAATGTTGGCAAAAATATGTTCTTCTCAATAAAACTCTCTCTTCTCCTTTCGGCCCCTCCCCTCACCCTGGAGTACCCTGGGCAATGTGGTTGAATTGGCGGACCCGGCAAGTGTCGGTCCCTTGCCAGGACTTTGTTTGGTTGCATGGAAAATCGACCAGAGAAGGAGCAGCAGCATTTGCTCTCTTTCAAGCGGTATCAAGCGCGGCGACACTGCCCACACGCTATCACACGCGATACCACACGTCTAGACATAATCGTTCTTCGGAACGGAACGGGTCGGAATCGCGTATTCGATGAGCTCCATTTGCTATTCGCTTCGATTAGTGTCACACGCCCGATGGTATCGCATGCCCGATGGAAACTGGCCCCCCCATCAACCAGACGTGATGCCATCTTAATGATGTGCTTTGTTTTTCTCTCGGCGGCGTATCCTTCACGCGACGACAAATGAGATGGCCATTGACGCCACGGGCTCCGTGCTTGGACTCGCACATCATCATGAAGACTTTTTGGTTCCAGCCTGGCGTCACGAAGATTCCTTCCATGCTCAATCAACAAGCTGGCAACATCATGCAAACGAAACACATTCGCCGTGACTGGCGACGTGCCGTGCTGGCAACAGTCAGGACATTCGAGCGTGCGAGCGAGTGATAATTAGATATCGCCACAAGCGCCCCATAACCACTGAAGGGCAGTACAAGGGCTCGATTATAGGATCCTTGGTGTGCTTAATGAGCCTTTGGTACGGAACGTTCGACCAGTAAGAAGTGCCCAGCGGCGCTCATCATGTAAGAAAACTAATGAAGCACAAAAAGAACATTTTCCGTTTGCACTACGAGTAGCCCTTAGCTTCACCATTAGGTACGCCCGTTTTCTGTTGGCTACTAGACAAAACATGAACTTGCTTTTCCTGCGAAGTGACACGATGGCTGCTGCTTCCGTTTCTTGTGCGCTTTGGCTCGATTTCCTTTTTTCGCGATGTTCCGATTGAGCAGCCGAAGGAATGAAAATGGAATTCTAAGTAGCAGTGGTTGGGTTCGGTAAAGTTCTACCGTAGCCACCGGTAAGCAATGCGCCAGAAGATTGCGCTTCGGATGCAAATGAGACTCGGCCACTTTGTAAATCTTCCACAGAAAAGCTCACGCTTCTCGGTCATTTTTTTTTTCATTTTTTCCATTTTCTGGGGGCGAGTTCGTGCTCTCGAGAGGGACAGGAAAACACTGCTTGCAAACGAGTGAAAGTACCAATTGGTACAAAGTAGTGTTGTAAATTGAGTTACACCATCGCGAATCCGGTGTCGGAAAAGGGGGATATAAATGGATTCTTTTTGCGATTATTGCTGCTGCGGCTAATTGTGTGATAGTTCGTGATTGGCAGATTGTGAAAAAGATAACAATAAGCATAATCGCATTACTAAACCTATTTTACGGCCATCTTCATCGAATCTTCTGCCCAGACTTTATTCACTAAATGCGATTATCTCTGCAGCATTCGTTGCCATTAGCGATGCTCTTCATTATCAATCGCTAAAGGTATTTTATGTGGATTAGGGAAAAGGTGCCTAATGCTGTTTCTAAACCGAAGCTTAACTTAATCATTTCTACTACAACACCTCATTTTTCATCGGCTAAAACACCGGCCTCACTTAACTGGTGCTGCACGAGAAAGGACAACGTTGAATATTTATTATCGCTTGCGATGGTCTGCTCTCCAGGGGTATTCGAATATTTCACCGAAAACCTTCATTTTCCAGCTCAGACGGCAGGCGTTTGACCCTTTTTTGGGTTCTTAATTCTACCACAGAACCCAGAGTCCTCGGAAGCTGCTGCTTGTCCTGCTAATCACTTACATCCGCCACCGGTGATGCCTTCCGGTGGTAAGCCTGGCCATACCCCGGGGCTCCACAAAAAAAGGGAAGAAAGAGAAAGCTACCACAGCTGGGCGTAACGTGGAAAGCGGTTATCAAACCGACCGACCGGTCGACCGGCGTTCGGGCTCGCTGCCCATACAAAACACGTCAGTTTCAGGGCTCGCCGCCCTCATTCAAGCCACCGAACGGCGCCTGGTTTGATGGAGCACACGATGGAGCAGCCAGTACTTCACAGGCCAGGCCAGACCAGACCGGGCACCCTATCTGTACCCTTTAGGGGTCCGGTCTCACCCGTTAACCGGGTTAGTGGGTATTGCTGGCAAAGGTGCGAGTCACTGGAATGCAACAATCCGTCCCCGAGCACCGAGGTTCTGTTTGTTTTCACGGTTTGTCGGGCACTTTGAGAACCCGATTTAGCCTCCCAAGCAGTCCAAGCAAAAAATCGACAAAAAATAAAAACAGAATCACAAAAACGAATAGAAAAAACTCTAAAACACAAAGAACGAAACGATGTACGGTACGCATTTCAAAGAGGCAGGTATTTGTGGAGATGGAGAGCATAAAAACGCTCAGAACATAATTCACTGAACCTGCCCCGCTGCTGAGAAGGATTAAACAACGGAGCAGAGATTGTCGGTTGCTTCCTTTTTGGAGTCTTTCGGGGGGTTGTATTGCTCGTGTGCTGTTACAGTGTGGATTCACTGGTGGTTCATTGCAGAGGCAGTAAGTTGATTTTCACAGTTGAGCAGAGCAATGTTGAAGCCAAATGAGCTTACTAAAAACACGGGAAATGAAAATGCGCACCTCGAGAGTAACAGAAACTGGTTCGAGGATTACGTTTAAGAATAATCGGATTGTGAGTGTTGCTTTTAAGTTTTTTGTTTTAAATCGTGAAGTCGATCTCACTTCATGGAAATTATGTTGCATATGAACTTTGCATAAAGGATGTAACTCCCCCTTTTTATAGAGCATAGGAGTTGGAGGAACTTTTTATTTAATTCATAAAAATATCTCAAAAACTTATACTAACCTATTTAAACACAGAGCTTTACTTCCTTTGAGCGAAATTTCAAAACAATAAATCCACGTGGCATGTAGGCCACCATCAGATATCTGCCATCGTAGAAAGGACACTTGCGCCCAGTGCAAGCCTTCCCTTTCTATCTCATAAAAACGCTTTTCAACACGAAACAATCGCTTAGTAATAAATAAAAGTCACGGCAACGGCAGTGACTCGCGCGGTTTCCGCCAACACTCTTTACTCTATTATTCATCCCGGAATGATCACGAAAAGCTTTTCGGAAGAAATCAAAATGAAATTGGGCAACCATTAAACATGTATTAGAGCGGGGAGCATCGCTATCGCCACCACGTCGTTAGCTATCGAAACGACCATTGTTCCCACGGCTAGAGCGTTGTTGTTGATGCTGCTGATGCATGGTTCCCGGTAAACCACTTCAACCAATCCGGTGGCGATTTATGATCAACCCGAATCTAGCGGGAAGGGAAAAAAGGTCAAAAAGCCCTCGCTCCCAACCACAGAGTCGATTGTTGGTGGATATAGGTGGATGAGGGATGGATGCAGTTGGCCTTCGCTATAGTCGCCTGGTAGTCCCTCTCTACATTCTACATTTTTCATCCTCTAATGGATTTCGATGGTGTCTTCACTTTTCCCGTTTTTGTATTCCAGTGTGGTCGTGGAGTGCAATGAGCTGCATTGTATCGCTACGACAACGTGCACCCGAGCAGAGATTAATCTTTGGCCAGCGATGGTTAAGGCGAAACCATGTATGGCAATCTCCCGATGATGCTGTAACAGCAGCTGCTGCTGGTAGAGTGCAGTTGATATTGATGATACGATGTCTGCCAACGATTCGGGCAATGCCGAAGGCCTGTGTGTACCATATCGCTTTATGAACGCTGCACCTGAATCGCGAGCGATGCCATTACGTTCATTGGATGATGATTCTTGCAACATGTGGCATATGTTGTACTGGTTTGTTGAAATGAAAAATGTAATTGATTTTCAGACCACCCCCAGAATAGTCATCAGGTTTTGTGGCCAGAAACAGATGCCGATGAGATTAGAAGAAATCCCTCACTAAGCTTATTCCGTGTAACCGCGATACATAGTCAATCCGTTCGCTGTTTTTCCATCAAACAATGTGACGCTCGAGATTCTCGATTGTTTATCTTTTCCAGAGGCTGGGAACCAGAAGGCCGCTAATCCCCACGAAACAAATCACGCTCCCAGATAGTCGAACCAATTAAGAACGGGAGTTACTGACTACGACGACGACGACGACGTTTGTTTGGCCTGACTGAGGTTTATTGGTTTACCGCAACAATCAGCCCGTGACAGGGCCCCGGTTGTCCTTCGTCGTCGAATGTTTATTTGGATAGCGTACCGTGGTGGCCAGGACCACCCGGCAGATGGCTGTCAATCGAACGTTGATCGAGCAGAGCCTGTTTGCATAACTCATCGATAGTGATGGACGCACGGATCTCGATTGGCATCCGATTGGTGACCATCTCGGGATTGATCGGAGCCACCGTCAAACAATTGGGTAAATGGTCTGTGCTGTTGACATGACAAGTTTGCTGTTCTGCGTGCCGGATCATCGAGAGGACATCATGGCGCCCAGACACCGGTCAGTGTTTTCCCAACTCTCTATGATTGCGAGGTGCTACCATCGGAAGGTTATGGTATGGAAATGTTATCGCCACCTCCTCTTCTGTGACGCTGACTGTATGGGCATGCGAAAGAATAGTGGAAAGCAGGAAAATACTTCAGATTCCGCCGGAAAATCCTGCCAGCCTCTTGTGCTCGATCTGAAGTGCTGTTTGAAAATCGATTTGCCGTGCCGGTTTGCCACGTGCTATACTGAATTTAGTGCAAAGTCTGCTGTTGATTGCTGGCCTCCATGTTTTTTTCCCCACTTTTCATATTCTGCAATCGAATTGTTTCGTTTGGCACCAAAAAAACGGTCCCTTCGGACCTCAGATAGAGTGATTTCTATGGATCAGCCACTCTCATACATTCCATGACGGCTGTGCAAAAGCCACGATGACACAAAAAAACGTGGCGCTGCCAGCAACAAAATCGCACCTTTATCGAATGCCGTTCGGTTGGTGGTCGCGCGCAAAGTGCGAAATAATTAATTTTCCAGCCCTTTTCGCGGGCAGCTAACGACCGACGTCAGCGACCGACGTGGAAAGCGTGAGGCCTCTGGTTGGAAAATCTAATTAAAAATTTTGCCAACCCATTTTCCGAATCACAATAACTTCGATGTCAGATCCAGCCTACAAGTCAATAACCGTTTGCTGAAACACTGCAGTGACCATGTTATGCCCGTGGAGGCATTTGATTAAAAGCTCTTGGAGTATGCGCCGATGATTATAGACATCGATGGAAACGTGCACAGCATCCATGACGACACCATGAGTCAGATTGTGGCGTTTCGATACCTTCGCGTGTTTAATACCCAGCAAGCTTCTCTATGATCAGCGTAACACTCTCCACGCTGGCACATCTGTTGACAAATCATGGACGGAACGAGCGCTGGCGGTAGCTTGGCATCGTTGATTAATTTCTTCACTTGTGGTGACGTTCCAACGATGACTAACGTGCTGGTGCCGGCACAGTGTGAGCAGCTGGCCCATCGACCGCCATCGTCGCCGAGTTTGTTAAACAATCATTCATCTTACTCAAACAGACACCACACGGCGGCGGCCATTATGAAGGCAACCTTTTAATCATAGAGTAATTGCGCACAAAAGTGAAAACACACCTGCGATTGGTGGCGATGTTTAAGTGGCCTGCGCTGCGCTCCATTCACGCTAATGACGGATGCGGTACGCAACCGTCGACCAATCATAAATGGAAAAGATAAATTATTTTCGCATGCGAGGGCGCGCCAAATATCATAAACCACTGGGTGGAATGTTTGGCAGAAGCTACAGTTGCCGGTGCTTCTCCATCATCAGCGAGCGGAATCGCTTCACTTGCCGCTGGAGCGACCTTCCAGCAAGATGGAACGAGTTGAGCTCTCACATCCTCACTATCGCCATAGCCATCGCCATAGCCATCGTGTGCTGGGTGCGGGGGAAAACAAAACAGATAAGTTTTGCTCCACCGGAATGTAAATATTCGGCCAGCGCTCCACCCCTCCACCGCCGGCTTGTGTCAATAAAATGGCGTCTGCACTAGGCACCGGCGGCGCACCGCGAAAGTGTTTAAATCATGTGAATGAAACGTAAACGTAGCGTCTTAGGAGCGGGAGTATCGTGCTAAAAATAGGCGGACGAACCCTTTCGCTAGCCAGCGCTCTGTTTCTCCCCGGCCGCAAAACCGATCCGCAAACCCTCTTGGTTCTGGTTTGTGTTTGTTCTCCCGCCAGCCAGCCAGCCAACCGCCCTCTGCTGCGTCTACAGCAAAGAACCTAGAACCTAGAAATTGCGACCCAACCGAAGCCAAACAAACAAAGATAAAAGCAAGCAAGCGGTAGTAGTTTGGTTGTTGGAAGTTTGTCTGGAAAAGCGGCCAACAATCGGGGTCGACGCCAAATGCAAATGAAGGAGTGGTCGGTGTGTTGCTTGTGTCCAACTGAAGCCAAGGCAGGTTCCGCGATGATCGTGAGAGATCGAGAATTAGGTAAATTATACCCTTCCGGACTAGCCACAATGATACAATGCCGCTAGGGTTGTGAGGGGTTTCTAATTTGTGGATTTGTAATTGAAAGATAGAGCGCTAGCGAGAGAGTGAGAGATGAAGGCTATGGAAGGTCATGGCGCCTAGAAGCTAGAAGGGTCACCAATCGACACACCCGCGTCCATCGTCGGATGCGGATGCGGATCATTGCGACTGCATAACTCATAAGCAATCTATTGCAAACACGGTCGGTACGGTGGCTTGTGTTCGATGACGCAAAAACGACGATCTCCGTCGGTCTAGCGAGAGAACCACGAGCGAACGGTACAACGGATCACCGTTCGTGGTCGCGCAGTTTATGACCCCGACCCCATATCTCCGTCGCCATAAAATTGATCTGTAGCCCGGCCGGGGGATGGTTCATCTGGTGGTCATCATCTTCTGCGCTGAACTGCGATCGACTCGACCGTCGATTATGGCGTCGGTGCTGGCGCATAACGTTCCACTTCCACCAATCCCTCGGTTTGTAGCGGATTAATAACGGATAATTGATCTGCGACGAGAGCCCCGGAGTCGGGTCGAGGTGTATCACGTTGCAATGAATTTGCATCAATTATCCGCTCGACGAGAAGGAGCGGCCAGGCCAAGTCTGGACGGTGGTGTGGTCTGGGATGAGTTGATGATCCACCGCTCAAAACGGACATCCGTGTTATATCATCCGGTTCGCTGGCGTTCGTTCGGTCCATCATTTCGGTTAGATCCCTCTTTGTGTGTATCTGAGGGCTGCAAAAAGATCTCGGCGCGTCTGGAAGTATGTTATCAATCATCAAGAGAACCAAGCTTCACCGAACTAGAGCCCCAGTTCCGGCTCTCCTTTCAGCAGGATTATCATCGTCTCTCTGTCACGTCAACGCTCTCTCGTATGCGTTCTCGTCATCGCAAATTAACTAATTGGCTCAAGTGATACATGGATGACGACCCGGTGGAGAAGACAGTGGGATTGGGGCAAAAGGATACTGGAAACAAGACACCAGAAGCTGCCAAATGGTCAAAAATGACCAGGAATTGAAGGAGAAGAGAGCTCTAGAGGAACGACTTGACCATAATCCACGCCTCGACCGGAGCAAGATTAATGATCTAATGGTAAACCAACTCAACCAATGAGGACTCTGGGTCTGGTATCGCATCGCGTTCACAGTAACTCAATGCTTCACCACCTTCACTGGGAGGTTTTTGGGGAAGTTTCTGGCTGCTGCTGGTGGTGCTGCTGGTGTCCGAGACACTTTGGTGGACACTTTGTCGAACACCCCCCCTAATTTAATGGGAAGCTCATCCATCTTACCATCTTACCGCCGCTGCGGATGGTCATGGCCAGTCATGGAGCTCGCTCGCTCGCTCGCTTGCTCTCGTGGTCGTTCCTTCGGTTTTGTGGCATCGTGGACGTGGTGAAGATGCTGATGAGGTGCAACCCGGGGAAGGGGAAGGGAAAAAAGAGGACTTTTTCTCGCCCCAGTGACTGCTCATCGTCTCGTCGGTCCTTGGTACGTTAAGTGGATTTGGGTGCAAGTTCATCCACCGCAACTGGCACTTTTGGAACCCGGCCCATCGGTGTGACAGGACTTTGAAGTCTCCGGTCCGACCGAGGGTAAATCCCGAGCCATTGCCGGTTTGTTGTGGTTACGTGTAGCATTAGCAAATACTCGCCCCAGAAGGCAGAAACCGGCAAGCATTTAATGAATGACACTTTGATCCTTTCGCTGCATTACAAACTGAGAACGAAGAAAATGTTTGAGTTGGTGGTGAAGTGCCAGCATCCACCAAACGGTTCCGGTTGAGCGCGTTATGAAACATCAATTAGCGTGGAGTGTCGGTTGGAGCAAAAGTTTACAAAATGGCAACTGTCCTCACGGTGCATTCATTATGCCACTTGGTCGTGGTGACACCGAAACGGGGCACTCGAGCGAGTGCCAAGGATGCGGAAAATGCATTTTGGTGGGGGTAGGGCATTAAATTTAAGTAACAACTCTTAAACGAATCAACAAGAAATTGCGTTACAAATAATGACCCCACGATGATGGTCACGATCACGATGCCAGGAAGTTTCTAGCTTCGAGAGCAAAAACTTTACAGCTTGTTTGAGACGATATTCACCTTCAGCATCTTCATCACCTAGCAACATAGGTGGACCTCTAGATGTTTGGGCGTACGGGGCCCCTGCGAGGTACCTGTTCGGTTCGAAACTTCGTTATGCTTGGCTACTTGGAGTAGGCGGCGATGCAAGCTCCAACTTTGGTAGCATTCCGAATGCACTGCTGCATCGTTTGGCGTTTTGGCGCGTGCAACGAAACAGAATGATGCATACTTCACGGAACTAGTTTGCGAACAAGTTAAGCGAAAGCGTGCCAGACGGAGTGAGTTACTGCACGGTCAGGACTTTCGATATGGCTTCGTTGACCATGAAGCTCCTTCTGGACGCGAAGTCGCCTTAGGATATTTAGATTATAGTTTAACATGTTTGAAGAGAGTGTTACCGATTGGACCGAGAGTTTCTTATGCCTTTGAGGCATGCAAAGGAGTTCGCTATTGGAGTTTCTAAATTGTTGAGGCAATATGGTTTCCAACTCAACGCCAGTTCTGAGCTGCAACATCAACTAAACTCGATACAGTACACCATTACGAGAAAGAGCACTCTGTTTTTACTGCCAGTACTTTCCGCGAATGAGTTGGATAAACTGTTCAAATTGATGTTAATTTGCATCGTTTGCTGGGCAGCCTGATTTTCGGCGATAAAAAAACCTAGGTCCATTAACTCCGGGGATGTGCTCCGGCTAGGCAACGTCAATAAAACGTTCATCAAGGATGGGGTGTGTCGGTGATAGCTGGATGAAAAACATTCTCGATCTCGATCGATGCAAAGTTTGGTTTTGAAGTCGATGCAAAGTGAGCAACTTGCCACCCACTATCGCTCTCTACGAACCGAGCTCTACGGTACGAGGATATTCAATCAATTAGCCTTCAAAAACTTTCTCAATCAACCCCTCCACTTTCCTTTTCCCCGTTTGAGCAAGCTGGTCTCGATCGATGCTCATCAATGCGGGGGATGCTTCGTGTCCAGCGAGATAGGATGATGCTCCACCGGTGTCTGGTCGATGCGATGATTAAAGCACTTTTTTTTCTTGAACGAATCGCTGGCCACGTGGTCGTAGAGGACCGATTTCCTCTCCCGGAGCTCACGTAACTCCTGTACGCGTGTTTCAGCCCCGCTCGGTCAGGGGTTTGTTTAAGAAGTTGACTAAATATTTACACCCACGGTAGTACGCAAGTGCCACGAATGCCGCCGAGGAATGGTTCAGAATGGCTTTTCGAAGGCGAAAAAAGAGTGCAATTGCCGCGGTCTCGCGCGCAATTATCACCCAGCCATCCCATGGGTGTTATGTTTGTAAACATGGTGTGCCCCTGAGCCGCTTTGTTTATTTATGCTGGCACTTTAATGCACAAAGAGACGCAACCGTCGTGGGCTGGCAAACACACGAAAAAAAAGGGCAAAGACAAATTAATTTATCTCGAGTTTTGTTTGCAATTGGTACGCAATCTGAGAGATAAGACGTTGTTTCGTTGCGTTATCGGTACCGCGGATATGTAATTCTGGTTCTAAATTGATCACGTTATGCTTTTGGGACAATGGTTGTCCTGGTCACTTATTCGGTATTTAAATTACGCCCGCAAAAATTGTGTGCTCAATTTGGGGTCCAGCAAATGGTAGGTCGGCCAGTTGTCCGACATTTACTGGAATCTTTTGGGGCCAAAAATAAACCCGACAGCGTTTGGAACAGTGCGCAGTTGTTAACTGTGTCCTGGGGAGCGTTGCAATTTGTCTGTCAACAGCTTTATTCCGTTTCAGCTGCCGCTGCTGCTGCTGCTGCCCGTCCTTGATAGTTGATTTGTGTGCTTTTTCCGGGTCTCGGTCAGTATGACGAATGAATTATTAATGACATTCCGACATTCGGCACTTTCGCCCACTATGGCCTCGCGCCACTTGGATCCGCGACTCGCGTCTCCATTATGAATGCGACACAATACGCGCTCTACCGGCATGCTGGCAGAAGAACGGGCTCGTTTCGCATATTTTATGCTACGATGAGCACGTTTTCACCGGCACAGACCAGCGGCCGGAAGCGCCCAAGAAGCGGAATGCTAGAATGTAAATGATTTAACGATAAATTGTCGCCCGTGGCCGTGGCCGTGGCTGTGTGACCGGGTGTTACTTGGCTAAACACTTGTAGTTCGCGCCATCCACGCCATTGGGAGCCAACAAATCTTCGTTTGGGGGGCTTCAACCAGCTCCGAGTGCTGCAAACGCGCAAATCAGTTTGAATCTAGCAGCAAGCGTGTTGGGATGGGATTGTTAGCGATGAATAGTAGGCCATACCACCCAGCGAGACGGCGCATAAGAATGTATGATCAAGGTTACGAACGAACGAGCAGCCAGCCGGTGATTGAATTGAGCGAGACAACGCGGTATGATAAGAGCCTGGAGAGCGCCGTGGCTTCTCAAGTGGTTGATTGTATTGTTATGTTGCGGTTACACTTGAAGCAGTGATTTAAGAACATAACTTCTGCTCTTCTTTTACAGAAATTAAAACCAAAACCGCTGTTCCAATGAAGATGTTAAGGTAAAACAATGCCCTGGATTCCATTTGAGTTGATAAGTTTGAAACGATTAAATGAAATAAATAAGCGCTCCCATAACTCCTCCACCTTAATTATGTTGCGCTGCACTTGCGCGCACAGTGGAATTGAGAAATGAAATGTCTCCCGGTTGCCTGCCTTATCTTGAGACCAAGCCACTTACAGCATAGCCCGGGTTGCACCGCCCAGCCTGGAACGGTAGTCTCTTCCGTTGCACGCGTAGCATAAATCAGATTATCACCCAGGGAGGTCACACTCCCCGCGCTCCGCTTTGCACCCAACTAGTCTTGGAGTACCGAGGGTGGGGCAAGTTTGCGTGCACCACCGTTGCAGACCCGGCATAAAAAGCATGTCAGCCAGAGCCAGAGCATGTGTAGTAGCGTGTTCGGTCGCACGCGCACGCTCAGCACGAAATGATGAATGGAAACCGCAGACCGGCTCCAGAACAACCGTTGCACAAATTAACTTGTTGATACGCTACCTCGGACACGGACCGCCAGAACCGCGGAACGGCGGAAATTACAAATTGATCCAATCGGTACTCGTTGCCGTGGGCCAATTAATAAATTATTGGTCGATTGATCGCGGAAGCTGCGGGTTGGGAAACGGGGTAGGGGAAGTCTATGCCAGGAACGCACGGGCGCCACATATCCCATGAGCCCGGATTCCGTTGCTCTTTACTTGGCAATGCGCCTTGGGGATGCTGCATTCGCTGTGGCCCTTGGGCAGGATTGCATGATTAATGCATTGTGGCGAGTGCTTGTGTAGAATGGTGGTGCCCTTTTGGATCCCCGATCTCCGAGGAAAGGGGCGTGGGTGTCCACTAAACACCTTCGGTCGTTTATGGGACTCGAGATGACTTCATGCGAGGATAATTTATGGGAATGCGTTGCGTTGTGGTCGTGCGTCGCCGCCCCACCAGAAATGGTAGCATGAGTTAAGCAGCAGCAGCCCGTTGGGCACCAGGGAAAAGGTGACACGGATTGCCATGTTAAATTCCCATTAATAAAGCCACGATCATCTGATCTGGGATGGTGCCCGCTGGTAGGCGGTAAACCATTGCCCTCCCTCCTCATTCATCGCGTTAAAATGGTGCTAAAAGTGTAATAACCTTTTGCTAATGCTTTCACTTCACTTGGCACCATCGCCTCGTGTTGATGATCCGCGATCCCTTCTGCTCCAGTGAGTCATCAGGTCAGGATACAGTTTGTTAACGAATTGCTGGCTGCAGGAGTTGCTAGCACAACGTTCTAGGAACTAGTGGAGCGAAAAGCAATCAACGGGATGCTAACCATTGCTCCGGTATGCGCTCGGATTCTAGTGCATCAGTGGTAGTAGTAGATTGTTCGTGTTCATCAAATTGAGCCACTCTCTTCCTCGCTCGTGTCACTATCTTATCGCAAATGCCCTCCGACAGTGGGTTGAACTTGGAACTTGGTCGTCGTTGTCGTCGTCGTCGCTGACGAGACAGGCAGCATTTGGATAACGCTAAATTGAATCAAAATGATATAAACAAGCTAGTTCTGGAGAATCTTGGGCGTCGTCGCTCGTTGGGTGTAGCCGTTGTGCTGCTTATCGTTCTGGGTATTCTAGATAGAGTAAGTAGTCAGTCATGCTGCGATGCTAGCGATGGTGTGCAGTGTAGAGACGCAAAAGAATTCATGCTTATTAGGTGGCACAATCAGCGAAATCGAATTCGGCAAAACGCTCGAGCACGATTGTGATAACTGCTAGAACGTTCAGTTGTTTGCTTTTACTTCTTGTAACATTTTTTGAACGAACTCATTCAATCTGTTGCTTAGTAATAAAGGAACTCAGGTTGCTGTTTAAAATTAAAAAAAAACTCCCAAGTCTTTTGTACAATAGAACCTCTACTTGGTTCTGGTTGGAGTCCAAAGTGAAATGATATACGAATGCTCTCTCTCTCTTAAGAATTGAACACCCGTATAAGTTCCCCCACCTGCAAAGAACTACATACCTGCCATAAAAGACAAACAGCAAAAAGACACTGGACCGCAGTGGAAGCAGCTTGTTTACGCCAAACCAACACGACAAATCGACAATCTGTGAACCGGTGCATGAAATGGCTTCTTCTTGTTCTATGCTGCGGGAAAAAGAGATGCATGAAACATTCTCCCGAAGCGGTCGCCCGATTGGCCAGAGCTCCAGGCTTCCCTGGAGGTTGTCGGAAGGATTTTGTGGCATGTTTTAAGTCAACACAGGCGGCAAGCGTGGACGACGACAGCACACAGATGAGTCGCACAAACACGAACACGAAATGGACGAACCATTCTCGTCCTGGTCGATGCGGGGGGCGAAAGCGAACGGACAACAACGGAACCGGAGACAGCACTTCAGTTGCACTTGAACCGGAGATTTGCTCCACTGCTCTTGCAGTGGCGTCCAAGGTACAAGGAGCTGGTGCCAGTGTTACTGCCGGTACCGGTGCTGACCCTCAATGATAGTCATTTCCGCTTGTAACATCACACGGAAACCTCCCCCACGCAAAAAAAGCATCTTGCGGCTTCTGGATCTGGATAAATACCTACGAGGTACTACGCAGCAGGGGGTTCACTCGTTCGTCCGTTCCCTTGAGGCATTGGCTTCGAAATGCTTTGGCACCATGCGCTGCTCCCTCAAATTTGTACTTCCCTCCGATCTGATGCACTTTGTTCTAGCGCAATCTGGTCTTTTAATGACCAAAAACTCCCCTGAGGGGAGGCCAGGAAAAATATTTATATGAGTTTTTAGCTCCCTGCCCCTGCGTCTACGAGTTTTCTTTGTGGAAAAGGAGAACAACCCGTAGCGAACGTGCTCGTTCCTTCTCCAGCCGACAGCCAAGTGAGCAGACACGATGTTTTCAGTTAATGATTGTTTACTTTGAGCTTGGTGTCCTTGGAAGAGAATGGATCGCAGGGGGTGGACCGCCCCGGTCGGTGCATCATGAACTTTAAGACGGTTCCATCGGACTTTGCTTGAGGCACCGTGTGCTGTTCCTCCTCCACGTTTATGTCCTTGTTGGCAGTGGGTTGGTCTTCAGACGGTGACGGAGACAGCTGCATTTAGCAGCATTACACGACGTGGCCGTAGAGGGTTTGTTTTTAATTAAAAATAGTTCCTTGAGAGTGTTTAGCCTTAGGTTTGATGAGATGCCCTGGCGTAAGGACGGCAAAAGTACTAGATTTGAAGTGAAGAAACCTGATGCTTTAACTTTTGAAAGTAGAGTTGTGTTTAATTGAATTTCTTATCCATTATCACCATTATCATAATTCGTTTGCCAAATTTTCGATTACAGGTCTCGTTAGAACGTACTTTCATGGAGCAAACCTTTTGCTTCCTTTAGTTGCGTGCATCGTTTGATGGTTTTCGCTATCAAAGAGCACACTCAACAACCGTGATAGCCCGAGTAGCTATAAAGCAATCAGGCAAACACCCACCCTCGGTTGCTTTTATGCTATTCATGAAACTATAATGCCACAACATAATACGGTTTCCAAGACTCGCTGAGCGCTCACGGAGCACAGCTTCTAAAGGACCCCACGGTAGCACCTTTAGCGACATCCTTGGTGCATCCCCTCGTTACCCGCTTTGTAATGAGTGCAAAGTAGCACCATTTGTTGTTGAGACACGAGACGAACGAAGCGCAAAGGGAACAAATTAAATTGAAAGAGCCAGTGACCTAACGTGGCTCGCGATTGCCATGGAATCTCATCTCATGGTGCAGCCACTCACTCAGGTGTGTATAAGGACGAATAGGGCGAGGTCGAAATGAGGTCGCCAATGCGATGGAAACGGGGACGTTCTCTCGGACGGAAGTCAGGACGTAAAACGCGCCAAGTGGAAATTGAAAACTCGCTTCCGCGGTACCGCCAGTGCCATCGCCATCATCGCCACATGTGATGACGACAAACAGACAGACAGGCCTTTGCCTTGCTTGGGCGCGACGACGTCGCTACCTGTCACGCGGATTGACACATGCGTGTCTTCGTTCAGCAGCGTCTTGCCAGGGCGGTACTCGAGTACCAGACACCAGACTCAACACTACCACAAGACGCGCGGGCGGACACCAGCACCACCATTAGCATCGGATGGTGGGTGTGCTGCATGTTCCGCTTCCTGTGGCAGTTCTTAGACAGCCCAAGATTAGTTGCACATGACGGTGGATGGTCGCTGGAACAGAAAAGGAAACGTAAAAGAACTCGCATAAAATGAAGAAACAAAACCCAACGCCCGATCGATGCGCAAATGTGTGCTGTGGAGCGGTGGAGCGATGGAGTTGCCAATCGATAGCCCTGCGTTGACACTGAACTGTGTCAAGAATCGGAAAAGGAAACATTTCCCAGCACGTGTTGGTACCACGGAATGGTTTGGGGCGAAAGACAGGGCACCAACACGGTTTGTTGGCATCGTTGGAAATGTTTATGCTACAACACTTCGACGACGACGTGATTAGCATGTTGGGGACACGCCAGTGAGCACGCCAGCGATGGCCACGTTGGTTTCCAATTCGATTGTTGGGGCCAAAAGGTGAGGGCTACAGATGGCATCAGAAAGTGTGGTCTATGTGCATAGAAATAGCTTATTTGGAGTCGAGATTATGCTGCCAGCTCCCTGTTTGCCGATCGGATGAAACATCAACAATGTCTCAATGGTATCGTTGAAGTCAGATGCGTCGAATCTGAAGCGTCCAGGCACGTCCTATCGATGCCCAAAGTTTGACTAGATTGTCGATATTCCCTAACAACAACAATACACTAACATCCATTGTATGATTCTATGTTCATTCTTTTTTGTTGTGAACGTTCTAGTGATGAACCATTATAATTAAGGACTACAAAAGAATATGTTTAAAGTTTTATTTTATTTTAATTCTAATACAAAACTAAAGCTTTGTTTTAAAGAATTGGATAACACGATAAGGCTGAGCGTTTTGCTGAAATTTAAAATATGGATTACTGGTTTATGCAACAATAATGGAGCATAAAAGTGAATAATGTTAATTTATCTTTCTTAAACTATTATCAGTCTTAATTCAACTATTCAATCGAAGAGTTCTGCGCACTTACCACAAATAACATGGATCACTATATGTATCATTCGCGAGTAAGCTTCTAATCTTGTCACTTAAAATTCGTATTAAAAACGAAAGGTAGATCCTCTGTGACTCCACCTCCATTGGCGACTCGGCTGCATAAATTAGGTGCCAAATGGGATCTATCATCCACTTCGCCACTTGCCAAAGCCACAGTCACAGGCAGTGGCACTCAAGCACTCCATTTCATTAAAAGCGTCGCCACCCCGATTGCGCCTCCATCGAGTCCACATTCTGTTCGATTGTAATGAACATGGCACGGTCGTAGAGGGCCAGCAACGAATATCCGCTTGCAAGCCTTCTGGTCGTGGCTGCGGCTGTTTCGGTGTTGTGGTATGTGACCGCCGACAACACGGTGGCGGACGCCACGGTGCCACGGTGGTTTAGGCAAAATAATTTAATTATTTCACTCCAAACCATGTGTTCCGTTTTCGGACCATTCGAATGGGGGGAGTAAGAGGGCTTGATACCACACCAGCATGCCGAAGCACGGTCGGGAAGAGAATCGTTCTCGGTCCCAACCTCGGTGGCTCGGTGTGTGACACATTTCGGAAACGGATACAAAGCGGTATTATCACTAATAACGCTCGATAATGAGCCGTGCTAATGTGCGCGTAATGGCAGCAGTAGTGGCGTGGTCTGCTAGTGGCGGCGAATGGTCTATTGTCACCAAACGGTTGTACCCTGTGGTGGCCATTCCGAATCGACCACAGGCTCTAGACAGGCACCATGCGGGCCAGTAGCATAATCTCTAATGATGGCGCTCTTTTTTTTTTGCTTCGTTTTTGTTGATCCAGAACGTTGGTGCGCCCCGTTGGATATGTTGAGCTTATGACATGCTTACTTGTTTGCATGCATGCTGTGGGGTCCATGGACATAAAATCTCGGCTACAGCTTATGCTGACTAGGCTCCTTTCTGCAGTGCATCGTACATGTGGCCATGTATAAGCGAATTAAGTCATGAATAATTTGAGGCACATGCTGACACATTTTCTACCCGTCGCCAACGATGTGAACAATGTATGAGCTACCAGCTTTCGATGCACGTTGTTGAATGGTGTGCATAATTCGCCAAATTCATGATCTGGATTGCTGAAATGCATTTAATTGTTTTTCAGCAATGGCAGCATCCATGAAACAGTATACGCTCATTATATTTATAGCAATTGTGCACACAAAAACACACAATGTCTAAACGGACATATTTAGAGCACGTTCTCGTCACGTATTAGGAACAAAGTGTGTGGTTTTGCTGCTGCTGATGCTCATTGATCAACTCGGCTTACAATTTTGCGTTTGTAGCAATTTGTTGCTGTTATGGAACTTCCTCTAGGAAATGCAACTGACAGACGCGTAATGATGCGTTCGTTGTGTCGAGTTGATGGATTGGAATCGACTTTAAATTGAAACTGTCGGCTTTGGGATGTCTTTCCACTTGATCCGCTAAATTGATGCTGCTTGTCTAGGCTGCTAGAGACAGAACCATTATGGAAACAGTTTAATGAGACTCAGACAGCGGATTCTAGCGATCACAAAATCATGGTGAACCAGTGCGAGCACATGCAGCTGCACGAATGGTTTCAGAAAACAACCTTATCTCTAACATACTATATCATATTTCAACATCGGTGTTGTTCTGTATGTCGGGATACTCATTGCATCCGAATGGTTCGAATTATTTCCGATTCAAATAAGTAGTAACTGTAATTATTAAACATACGGCTCGTACGTCCTTATATATGTTTAAAAAAAATGTAATTAATTAAAAGCTTTTCGCAGAAAAAGAAAAGTACTCTGTAATTAAAAGGAAAATAATTGAATCTGAATCCGCGCCTCGCCCATCTTGCGCCTGTGAAAACAGATCACAGAGGAAAATGCGGAAAATAACATTTCGAGAAATAATGACTTCTGTCCCAATTCAGCGAAACAATAACACCATCACCAACAGTCTATCGACTTGCTGACTGCCTTTCATTCCAGCCATCGGCTCCTTTTACCACTCCATTCCGGTCGCAGCGCTATAAAAATCACATTCATTTAATTCGACACTTACAATGCAGCACTCGTGACACACAATTGATTTATTTGCATTCCGTCCCCGGGCCAATCCGTCCGGTGTGGCGTGTTGCCGTAACATATGTGTCACATGGTTGGATACGGCATTCACACATGCGAATCCACCGAGAGTCGTGATTTATGGCGACCATCATCATCATCCTCGCGTGAAGCTCAGTGACCATTTGATGGGACGTCCGAAAGCGAGTCAGAAAGCGATTATCATTGGCGCCACGTGGAGGCATTAATGCATATCTCGCGGCAAGGCGGCCCGCGAAGCAATCGAACAATGATCGATGGTTTAAGCCAGTCGCCCTTTCCAGCCGGTGTACGAATCTGGTTAATGCATCTTCCATTTGCAATTGAATTAGCATCGCCCAGTGCGTCGATCGACGGCCGACGGCTTCGTTAAACTGTCTTAAATAAAAGAATGAAGAACCTTTCGGTGGGATGAGATCGGTTTGCGTCAGGAGTCTGTGCTTACGCACACTGATGGATTGGTGGGAAAATGGGAAAATTGAATTCGAACCAATCGATAACCGATAATTGATGAGGTTGGCACGAACGTGAGAGGCAAGCGAACCGGAAGCGGCGCCACATTTGTGTAGCAACAGCTTGCAAATCCTCTGCCCGCTTCGGTCCGTTTTTACTTCCATCGCTCGCTCGCTTGCTCGCTCGTCCTGGTCCATCTTCCATGGTTTCAAGGTTTTTTTTGTGTGCCCTCACCTGCCCAAACAGCTCCGCTAATGGTTCGTGATCCATTTTAGTTCGTTCCTCAATTGGCGCAACAGAAGGCGCACGATTTCGTTTCCGTAAATGAGAGTCAATCGCGTACCGATCGGTGGGTGTGTTTGTGTGTTGCTGGTGAATGAAAAAGAATGCAAATCAATTTTCCCTGGGCCAGAGGACCCCAGCTTGTCTTCGAGGAAAGCATCCTTTTACACCTTGCTGCGAACTCATTTTTTATTGAAAGATTGAAGTGAAATTTCTTTCATTCCTCGTTTTTTGGGGAATGCTCGGAAACGTCCTTTTTGTGGGAATAAATTTTCATCTTCCTCACGTCGCTCGCCAGCGATGGTATGGGATGGAGCGGGGGTTTTCCAAGGGAAATTCTTTTCGTGCCGAGAAACGGCTTTCGGGAAAACGGCTTTTTACCGATGGTGGAACATTGTTGCCACAATGTTGGGTCGATTAAATTATTTTAACAATTCCCAAACCGTTGTTTAGCAATTCTCAGGGACCCATCCGAGTCAAGGATTGGTGAACGGAGGCCTCGTCCGAATGGAATTGAAAATTGCGAGTTGTGAGTTTCCAGTTTTCGATGATAATTGGATGTTTTTCCCTTCTCGGTGCCGTGGTCATAACTATCACCATGGCAAAATACACATGATTGAGCCATTGAGCTTGGTCATAAACCGCCCACTCTCCAGTCGCCATCCCTCGCTAACGCACACGCAGATTGAGTCCAGTGAAGCTGCAGCAAAAACAGATATCCCGGACATCATTAGCCGCAGCCATGGTTGAACAACTGAATTTGAGTTGATTGCGGAACGGTTTGCCAATTACAAACTGCTGCTGCGCTGCTGGAATGCGAGGTCAGCTGCCAGTGTAAGTGGCGCTGTTGTGCCTCACGCATAAAAAATTCTACACTGCGATGACATAAAAATTGAATTTGATTGGGGGATGGTAGCGTGGCAGTGGGAGGTCGGGAAACGATTGGGAATCACAATTTCCCATGAGACGCGCCGCAATCACTCGCTGGCTTCGTGGAAATCCTGCTGCGATTTCATTACGCTACGTACTTCTGCAGCTGTTGCGTTTTCCAGTGATTTGTCCTGCCAACGCGTGTGCTGCAATTGTGCGTGACTGTGAGTGATCATCGGATATCAGCTAACCACAATGGCCAGTGGCATCTGTTCCACAATCAGAACAATCTGTGCCAGACACCCGGAGGTTGTGGCTTTTCAACTGTGGTTTTTTTAATATTAAAACTTAAAATCATTAATTTTGTCGATGGTGCTTTATTAAGTAGATGCTATTAGACTGATTGTATCATCCTTGAAACAGTTAAACTCCATTCAATTTTATGACGATGGTGACGTAGCATAACAAGCTCATTCGATCCGTGGCATCAAAAGGTCGTAATCGGGAAGCTCTCAACAGCAACAGGTGCCTTCTGTAAGCGTGTGCTTCCTAAGCCTAGAGCAACCAGCAACACACCGCACCTGGTTTGTCACGCAACGTTTGAAAACCACGAAATGGTCTAAGCCTAAATCAAAGCTTCAAGTATCGCCCCCAACCGCCTTCCAAAACGCCCCTTGCTGCGGTTACCGGTTTACGGTTGACGTATCGAAGCGGATTTCATTGGAGCCGAAGCACGGGATGTATAAATCATGGCCACGCTTCCGACGCTCATAAATCTTCCTCCAAGACGTCCTTGTCGCTACGCATCATATCTCTCAATCTGGGCACACACCCGCACACACACCAAGGCCGTCAAACCGCCCCCAAACCAGCACATGTCGACCCCACATCGTCACCTCCACGTGGCGCATATCCTGGGGCCATGCTGCCTGGAGACGTCTGCTGCGTACGCGCCAGATTGCTGAATGAATTATTGATGTTAATCATGATCCCGGAGCCATTTCGAAGACGCAACAGAACGCACACCCCCTCCCAAGGTTGGCTGTCAAGTTTATGAAATTTCAATTCGATTCCTCCGAACGCACCGTGTGGCTTCGGCTTCTGATTACGATTGGAGTGACGTTTTTGGGCTGCCGGCTGCCAGGCTGCCAGGCTGTTTCGATTGACTTTCGCTACGTCCGGATTTGAAATGCCACCGGAAACAGAATGGAGCTGGAGGGCACCATTTTATTAATCCAAAGCATTAATCCTTGGGCGGGGAGTTTTCTGTGATGGACGGTATTGGATTGGTCCAGTGGGCTATGGCCCACAGCCATGTTTGTTCTTCCATTAGCGTAATTGAGTTAGTATTGACCTTCTAAATTGTTTCTCGCTTCTGGTTCTGCTCACCGGCCGGCCCATCAGGGGCCAGCTGCCGTCAGCGATGGTGAAGGAATCAAATGACACATCATCTTTGGGTCACTGGCGGTGATGGGCCGGTGGTCAAGGGAGGAAAAAGACCGTCTGGCGGTGGTGTATCCGGTGGCAGTTTTCCGCTTCATTTCTCCGGTCCCCAGATATCAACGGTCCAGCCACTCCTGCATCGTCGTGGTCGTCCTCGTCTACGTCGGTTCATGGCAGGATACTTAATATATTAATTTTATGCTGCTCCAACAAAACCAGCATAGCTGAGTGGTATCTGCGGTCCTGTTCCTGGTGTTGGGAAAGATGTACTCCATTTTGCATATTTATAAGCATCTTCCGGGCAATTTGTTCTGTTGCAGCCGCTGCAACAACGGGCAAACGATTGTCTCGGTGTTGAAGTTGCTCCGCTCGCCCTTTTTGTGGCGATTGGTTGACAAGCAGAGACATCGTCGCGTTCCGTGAAAAAAAACCCAACATAATTTAACAGAACAACGAGTTTTATGTAAAAATTATCTGCTTCACCTCTTCTACTTTGCTTTTATCGCATGAGAATGGTTAGTTTATGGA
>NC_064877.1:83430646-83453146 GCF_943734665.1 Anopheles aquasalis
AGGAGGAAACTTTATTCTAGAGAATGTAAATGGTTTTTGTTATTTTTTCGATTAGCAAAGGAAGGATTCAGTCATCTTGTCTAAGCTCCCTTAACCTGCTTAACTGTGGTGCTAAACATTGAGGCGCGTTTTCCGTGTATATGAGGTCCATCGAACTGACTATCGTTGTGTTTATAGTTACGAATATATGAATATATAAGCCGGCAGTGGAATTGAGATGGACGAATAGAAAGGAGTGGAGTGGAGCACTGGAACTTTAAACTAGAAACAAAAACCAATATTAGCAGCATTTAGGTTTAAGAAGAGCGTTCAAGCGAGCGGTATCGAGTTTATAATGAACTAATAACTGTGTTATTAAAAGAAGTAAGGTGCTGGATGAAAGGAAACAAAAAGAAAACATGGGAGCGAGAAAGGGAAATGGACGGTGAACGCTACCGAAACATACGCACTTAAATAAGTAGATAATTAGAGTCCCTTTACCTAGTGCTAAGTGAACGCTCCCCTCCCACTGTACGGCGAATGTTCCAATAACGGGCCGAGGTTCCATTGACATGCATTGTGCAAAGATAGTTTATACAAAACAAAAACAAGAAAGAATGCTGCGAAACAATACTTTGAACAAAATGATAGACATAACGTGGTGGCCGGTGTCGCTGTCCCCTTTTTGACACACTCCAACAAATACTGGACGTTTAGAAAGGAGAAATATGTTTAGGGAGGATGTAGGTCCCTAAGGTTCCGCGTTAGTGTTCCAAATATCGGGCAGATTTATGGCAGAAAGACGTTTTATGAATGTTATCCTATATTCGTTGTAGAAAAACTGTCACCTATCACTGATGCAACCAGTACTGGAGAAATGGGAGGGAGGGAGAGAGGAAACTGCGTATCGATAATAAATTGTGAAAATGCTAAATACCTCTAATATTTTTCTGCCGTACTTAAATGGAAAAAGGTAAGTTGGTGAAAGATTCCATGACACAGGGCCATGTCCTGTCAATCAAAACACTCAAACAGATTTTCACCGATTCCTGGTCGTTTCCTTATCGAGGCCATTTGTCGCATCTCGAATTTCAAAATCGTCAAAGCCCCCTTCCGATAGTGCTAAACTAGTTTTGCTAAATAAAATCAATAAATGTAAGTTACTTACGTAAACCAACTCCAGTGTATTGTTCGATCTAGCACCACCACCATTCTTGAGTCACGTCCGGTCCGGTTTAGCTCCACTGATGTGTCACTCGAAACCGAGGCCATCGAGGCCATCGACGGGGGCCTGTAGGCTGAAAGTGTTGTTTGTCCACCGGATATCATATTTCTCGGTGCTGCACTTTTGCTACCCAAGTGTAAAGCCTAACGTTCGCTTTAGGAAGAGTGCTGATAAAAGAGGACATTCGCGATTAAAATAGATATTTCAATCAATAACCAACGATTCGCTGGCTGCTTCCTGTACAATGTAGAACTGTACAGAAGCTAAGCAAGCTACTCTGGCAATTGAACAAGATAAACAATTGTGATCCGAGCAGCAGAGTGGATAATTTATTAAATTATTCCTCCTAATTGCCCTAAAATGCCAACCACATCAAAGGCACCATGAAGGTAAGTCACGTGTTCGGGATCATCCAGCATTTAGTGATGGAGGCGCCCAGAAACCAACACATGCAGCAAAAAAGGCTTTGTAGTCGTCCCAAAATTCAATTTAAGCCGACTTTTATGGGCTAGTGTGTTTAGAGAGAAATTGAAAGCGGAAATGATAAGAGAAGTTTACTTTATCATAGAAACTTCGTTAGAAACTCAAGCTCAATGAAGGTTCCAGTTGACTATGATCCGGCTAGTCGTTGACAGACCAACAAGAGACTTTTCCTCAGCATGAATGTAAATGACTAGCAATTCAGTCGAGGAAGGATACGCCTGCAGATTGTACAATCTGTCTTTCGCATTCCCAGTCTTTGCAGTGGCTCGATGCTAATTTTATGGCACCGATTCACCACCAATTCGAAGCAAGATGAGCGAGCATCGAGGCTTACCTTACCGACTACACGTTACGTTAGCTACGCTTCGATGGACCAGAGCCAGGCACAACTATTAGTTTGCGAGTGGAAAGGCTTATGGAATAAATTTGAAGCCAGAGCCAGAAGCAGCTGGCATGGCATGGCATGGCATGGTTGTGGTTTGAAATGGCTGCTGGCTTAGCGTTACCGTAGAACCGATCCAATTTCAATGATTACAAGGTAATATGTCGAGTGTGTTTGGTAGCAAATACCGCAAAACCATCGGTGCCAGGACAGCAACCTACGCGGGACACCGGGAAACTCTTCGCTTTTTCCTCCAGCCCTTGACCAGACATCTTCCTGGATGTCCCTGCATTGGAATGCCCTACTAAATGTCTGCAAGGGACGGGCAATGGGTGGTGGAAATCCTTGTAGACATATTTGTTTTCCATTGTGTCGCCCATTAAGCGAAGCAAAACCGCGTGTGCTCGCACGCGTGAAAGATGCGGCACGGTACCGTGTTTGTGTTCCATTTTATCAAAAACAACATCCTGGGTCCACGGGAAAGACGATCTCAGGTTCTTCGGCTGCAGAGGAAAGGGAAATGGACGGTAAGTGATGTGTCGTAGAGTGAGTGAGCGGCGATGCTTCGATGTCGAAGTCAATGCTTCTTGTCTGCACTTTTTCTGCGTGATGGATTTTCTGGGAAATAATGAAATTTGATGGAAGTTTATTTACGGTCCGGGAATGAAATTAGCCCGATAAGTGACTCCCCTGATTTATGCTTTTATCCTGGGAGGAAGGAGGGATCCGCAAGGGGAAGCACATGTGGCGCGACGCACACGTAAAATGTCATCTCCCAAAATATGTTTCGTTAATTTTTAAGCATTTTCTGTGCTTGGACAGTGTCCCATTTCCGCGCTCACTGCGCTGCTATCATCAATCAGCGTGGCGTGTCCCCAGCCTGTCTTATCCTGTGCCCCAGCGTACTCCATGATGCGTAGTTCGCAATTGAATTATTTCTCGGTAAATATTATTCTGCTGGAAATTGATTTCCAGCTGGTGCCCCCACCCCGCCCGGTGAAAGCTCGTTGGAGGGTGGCGCCACGATGTTTGATGCTACCGCGTGATTGATGCCACACGCATCAAGCTTATGCTTGGTCGATGGGGTCTGGGTAGTAAGAAGGAGTCCCTGTACACTATCGCGGCAAATGAGAATGACATACAAGAGCGACAATCGCACTGGCTACATAATGCGGTCATAATAATGTTTCAGTAATGTGCTTGTGGAGCAATAGAGGGCAACTTGGTTTGTTGATTCTCGTTGATGTTTGTGGGTTTTGCTTTGTTGACGATGTTTTTTTTTCAAATTGAGAAGCTCAAGTTTCTCTACAAACGAATAGTAAACTAAATGTTTTCAGAGACAGCAAGATATTTGAAATTTAATCAAGGAATATAGAGAATAAATATTCGAAGTATTCGAAACGTTGAACCGTTGGTCTACGGAGTCGTTGAAAAACAGCTCTTTCAAAAATGGCTGACTCTCGAGCGTGGCCGTATAAACGTGGGTTTTTCTCTCGCTCGACTGGAGCGTCCTCTAGCGGTTAAAATTTTAAATCAGTAAATAAAAAGCCGATACTTGCTTGGTAACGGTTTTTGCGTGGTCCATTTTAACATTTTTCCGTGAATCCTGAACCTTTCTGTAGAATTATGTTGCTATTTTTAAATCAATCGAAGCAGAGATGACAGAGATACGCGCATGGATTTTGGGCCCACAACTATTGAGCGTAGCGTAGCCATAGAAAGTTGCACCACATTGAAAAAATAGGCTTTGAAACCAAAGATAAAACGTTAACATGCTCTGGCTAATGGATTGCAACGAAACAAGAAAAAAGTAAACACTACAGCCCACCTAGCCTAACATGCAGCGTTAACAGCGATTGGAAAGTTCTTATCTTCCTGCCTCGTAGCACATTGATCGATTCGACGACGCGATGCCGATCAATTAAGGTAATTTTTAGTAATTCCCGCCGCCCAAACGGAGCGTGAACTAGATACACCGTCCTGCTTGCGTCACCGATTGCTCCAGTCGGGCGTTTTTCTGCCAAAAGAAAGCAACAAAAACGCTCCCGATCTGGAGATCGCGTCGGACGAGACTCGACCGGAAACCATATCTAGCATCTCGTGTGCCTCCATGACGCAAGTTCCCCTTCCCCTGGGTCGCTCACAAATTTTATGAATGATTTTGTACGAATTCCAACACCTCCCTGCCCCCCTCGTATGCATCCACCTCCATGCAGCCCTTTTCTCCACATCCAGTCTGGCCATTTTTTATCTACGATGCGTAAACATTGTCAACATCAACTGGACTGTGTCTTCGGTAGGATGACAGTGATAGTGAGGCCTTTGTTCGACGGGGAAAAGGCTCAGTTGACCACCAGAACCTGTAGAAAATACGATTGGTAAAGGGATTTTCTCCACCTTTTTCTTCGGATACTACATCTCTTGCACAAAACTGGCCCGTATCCCTGACCTACACATCGTGATCGTCGAGTGAAAGCTTGAACGTCATCGTCAACACGTCGTCTCTAGCCGTGGAAACTGCCGAGTTTCGCAAGCCCCCCCACAAACACTTATGGAAAAGCCATGTCTTGGCCACCGAAAAACGATAACTGGCTCGGCGCCGTGGTTCAGGTGTGCGCGAGCGTGCAGCTGATAACGCAGTTCGTCAGATTGTTTCGACGCGAAGACACCAAAAAGGTGAACCGAAAAAGGCGCCGCCATATAAAAGGATTCACCACGGGAGTGTACTGGTTCAGTTGAGCTTGTGAGTAGCATTCGAGCATTCGTTACCGGACCGTACCGATAGTTGAATCGCGAACCAAGAACATCTCGGCAAAGATCTTCATCGCCTCTGGTCGTCGTCGGCGTGGGTGCGTTGTCCGCGAGTTTGTGAAAGGAACGTGTGCACGTGTGCGCTTTGGTGTGTTTGCGTGTGGAACGCATGATGGTGTCCTTCGTACTTATCGGGACCATCATCGCGGTAGTACTGCAGCACCATGGTCTGGCCGTGGGCCAAAATACAGGTATGAAAAAAGAAATTCCCGTGGATCTCGACAGTCCATTATCAGTATCAGTGTCTGGACTACGGGTGGAGGGAGGCGGGCAGGCTGTTTGCTATCTTGTTCAACACCATCGCTAGCATGCTTGCTTTAGCAGCCTCGTCTGGTCTGGGACAACTGCAATTGATCTGGGCCGCCACCGTCGACGCCAACAGTCGAGGTCAACGATTTGTCTTAGGACTGTGAAGAAATCGAAATATGCTACGGTGCCATTGGAAGACACTCTCGTGTTGTGCTGCTGATGAGGGTTTTCCATCATGTTCGATGGTTGTCGGCGCGCGGCTCGAGATATGCATCAGGTCTGCGGTCTGCGGTCTGCGGTCTACGTCGACGCGGTCTGCGTCACTGCACACTGAAGGAAGGAGATATGATCGGCGCTGAAGACGGCGCTGAAGACGGCGCTGATAGTGCGATCGTTAGGTTGTTCGCTCTGGTTTCGGGCCTCGGCAGCCCAACCAACTTCAATGTTACGAGTTGCAGGTGCGACTGGTGTCTGGAGGTTTCTAAAAATACGATTTTTGCGAAGCGCGTGACGTTGCTACTATCGATCGTGATGCTTGTTATGTAAAACATGTCGCGATGGAACCATCAACGGACATCATCAGGAGCTATTTTGGTCCCGAGGACTAGGAGGCTCGTGATGATCGATCGCGAAGATATCCTAAGCAGTTGGCAATGATAAGACATTTCGGGGGAATAGGGCTCTTAACAATGGACACCTTCGAGCAGCTATAGCAACTAGATACCAAGAAGTTGAATCGGAAGACGCGGAATATTTAAGTTGTTCACAAAAGGAGCTTTAGATTTTTTAGGATTTATTCGGAACTCCGATTGGAATAAGCAAATCTGGGAAACTCTTGTCACTTCTCTTGTCGATCGCAAATTGAACTCTTCTTGTAGCAATCTATCGATCTCAAACAGTATCGTCTGGCCATACGGAAAGGAAATTAACACATCGACTCAGACATCACTTCCAAAAGTGAAGGACAAGCGCTCATCGCGGTCGAAGCATCGCACTAACCTATCGCTGTATTTCTCCAATTTCCGGCTCTTCCTGCACAGGGCCGACACTGGCCTGCGGTGGCACTTCGCTACTGAAGACAACGACGCTCATCGCTCCGCAGAATGCGGCCACCAACGGGTTGACGTGCGTCTACACCATCCGCTCGCTGAATCTACGCATCTGCCAGGTAGGCCAGCCAGCCCTTCACTTCACGCATAGGTCACGATAAAGCAACAGAACCGATTTACTATCCTTTCTTCACTCTCTCTCCCTGTCCTCTCCACGTCAGCTTCGCCTCGACTTTAACTCGTTCAGCCTCGCTCAACCGACGCTCGATCCGTACCCGACGTGTATCAACGATGTGCTGACGGTGGACAATTTGAACTTCAATCTTTGCGGCGAAAACTCGGGCCAGCACGGTAAGGAGGGCAGGATTCTTTATTAGATTGTGCGGGTGAAATTACATTTCCATGCCCAACGGGTGTTTGTGTAGCGGCCAATGGATGGCTGGAGTCAACTATCAATTTCCAAAATTTTCCAATCACGCCGAGGAGTCGAAGGGTGATGGTGTGCTTCGAATTGATTGACTTAAATACTAGTTATACTCTTGTTGACCGCTTTCCGGTCTGTCTTTTGGCTACCATTGGAAGACTAATGGATTTCCTTATTTCTTCCTAGTGTATGTTCCATTCAACCCAACGAACGCCGATCGTACGATGACGATAACGTTCCGGATCGCAAGCCGCGCCCAGATTCCGACGCTCACCAATCCGCACTGGAGTGTGCGCGTGCAGCAACTGGAATGTCCGACGGGACTACCGGCCGGTGGTTTACGCTCACTTCTCGAACCCGAACCAACGCTCAACGCTCAAGATGCCGCCCCAAGGACCACTCACGATCTGGGTGCATTGGCTCCGGTTGGTTGTCTTCAGTACTTTACCGCACCGAGCGGCATGGTGGAATCGTTCAATCTCGGTGCCAACGGTGTCGGTCCGTATCTTGGGGATTTGAGTTACGCCATCTGCTTCCAGCGGACCCGTTCGACGAGCAGGCTACAGTTCACGGCGACCACCTTCGAAATGGGCTATAGCGCTAATCCGACCGCGACAAACCTTGGGTTCGACGAACTGTGTTACTCGAACGTAGCCTCTCCGGGCCGCTCCGAGGACAATCTGCACATTCCGAATGCGGGCGTTCAGCTGCCGACACTGCCACGGCTGCGTGCGGAACGGTTCTGTAGCCGTAGCCTGCTGAATGGGGACGTTGAGGGTAAGAAGCTTTAGGAGAGCAACAAGATGGTCCACTGGCATCGACTTAACACTCACTACTGCGCTCTTCGCTCCCTTTCTCGCCAACAGTAACATCCCCGGGACCGTTTACGATGTACTTCAACAGCGATCGGCAGTTTGATGCGTTCCGTCCGGAAACTGGCTTCCGGCTGCACTATCAGTTGTCCTAGGCAGCATCCATCCACCGGTCAAGAACGATTCCTTCTACTTCCTCCTGTTAAGTGCCCCAGCAACGAGCATCCTGAGGTTCAGACCGAGAGAACGTTCAACAGCCAGCCAGCCAGTTGGCGTTTTTTGAATTTGAATAAAGCTTGCTCTACCGTTTCCATGACAACAATCGTGTACCGCCGGGACCATTTTCAACCATTTTCTCGACAGGAGATGCATGCACAGGTACTAGCTGATTGGCGGGAGCGAAAAGCGACATAAAAACCGGGCGCCACAAATGTTAGTTCCACATCTCTTCTGTGTGTTCTGTGTCCTCCTGGCTTATGGTTGTAGTCCTGGCCTTGTTGCCTCGCATTCGCTTGCGGAGTGCTTTTGCTGGAGGCAATAAAACGGAAATAAAGCATCGTCGGTCCACGCACGCACTACACGCTCGACGCTGTTTGGAAGCACTTACTCGGAGCAGTATTCGGACTTCTAGCTACTAAGTGTGACGACAAGGACGACGACGAAGACGAGAACGACACCATCATCATTACTTCTTCCGCTGGCCGATGGAAGACGACGTTGGCATGTGCGTCTTGCACCATTCGGCCGTAATCATCACCATCTTCCTTGGTATGGACTTTTTTTTCTTTTCATCGTCTTGTTTACGAATGTTCCGTGGTCCAGCAAACTTATGAAACTCGACGATTATCGCTGGAATGTCCCCCCACACTTGAGACTCACGCAAATGCTATCCATCTTGCTCTGGAGCTTTAGTTCCTTGTTTTTTTGAAAATTCTTTTCCACGAATCGTTCTTCAAATGTTTGAAACGTTACTTGCAAGTGTCTTAAATGACACTATTTGTCCTCAGAAACCAAGGACTAGTAGTGTCCGATTAAGTTACTCAACAAGCAGGCTGCCTCTTTTCTCGCCAAACCAGGAAGACATGAACAGCATAAGGGGCCGCATGGATAAGGCTACTCGTGGTCCCGTTGCTCCATGAATGCTAACAACTTGAGTGTTTTACCTCGAACGGCCGGTCGGTGGTTGGTCTTAAAGTGAGGATTTACGTCCGTTTCCGGCGGGGATTAGTAGAAAGGGAAGGAAAGGGTTCGCTTACAAGGCCAAAACGAGCGGCTCAGACGTGAACAAGCCGTGCCCAAGAGAGCGAACGAGGGCGCGAGCGCAATACAACGGCGTCCCCTCAACGGCCGACTAGAGAATCGCCAACCAGCCAACCAACCAGTTCCGGACCACGTCCTGGGCCACGGGAGCATCATGGCGGAGGGCGAAGCAGAAATGGGCCAGCAATTTCCATTGATATTAATAATTAAATTCAATAAAACTCCATAATAATAAAATAATCTATACACCCCTCCCACCGGTCCACCCGATGCTGGCCAGGATATACCCGGATACCGGGTTGCCGTGGTGGAGGGCCGTGTGGAGTGTTGTAATAAACTTGAGACATCGACGCCCGAAGAGACGCCAGCTTCCGTGCTCCCTGCTCTTTCCTCTGTCCTCGTCTTCTCGGTCACGCGCGTTCCGGTGGGAGAAGCCATCGTCCGAGGCGTGTGTACGTGTGCCTGGCGTGGATCAGTGGCGAGGTGTTTCGCCTTATGCCTCGATGCCAGGAACCGGGTTGAGTCTCGAGACACATGGAACCCTTTTTTTTTTGGAGGACTGCCGATGGTTGGCTAGCTGAGGCACCGGATGGATGATGATGCTTCTGGGGGAGGAGGACAGGGAGTTCTGGCTGCTCTGGCGGTTTTTTTGTGACGTACTTCGGTCTCTCGCGTGAGCACACCTACAGCAAAGATATGCCCGGTGATGGGCTGACTTCTTGGCAACGATTGGCGGGGGGGGATTGAGGGTGAGCTGAGCCGGTGGTCTTCGAGTTATGATTATGGAGCACGCGGCAATGACACGGCATCAGCATCGCCTTGCCGGTTTTGTGGTTGTGCTGTGCTGTTACGAAGTCAGACGGTTAATGCGGATGCTGTGCCTGTTTTTGCTACTTATCCTTATTTGGTTTCCAAGCAGTCGACTTGTGTAAAGGGGAATACATATGTAGTGGCGATGTCTAAAACGTTCACATCATTATTGCTTCTCTCAACAGGATCGGTTCGTTTGACCGCTGGCAGTTGTATTAGTTGCATTTATTGTGGTTACAAGAAGCAGGAAAGCTGATAAATAGTTTATAAACATTTGGATCTTTTAGAACCCCAACAGTTATGTTGCTCAATTTAGTGTATCAAATTAGTTTTTCGTCGTTTATCATCTTTATCATCGGTATCTTTATCATTCATCGCAATGCCTTTAAAAAACCTTTTCATTAAACTAAACTGTATCTATAGCAACGGTTCAAAACGTATTTTGTAATTCCCGTCTTTATTCAAGGATTAGTGGTTAATAAATTGTTTATTCCGACCACATCTAGACAATCTCACTTTTCATGTTTTTGACAATAGTTACTGTTAGTGTAATGTGTTCTAGTGAGAGTCATCATCTAATATTTTTACGCTTTATTCGAAATCTTATTCCAGAAGGTATGAGTACTCCTTAGAGTCAATTGAAATCATATTTTTTTACATTTCCATACTAACGAAGACTGAGTCGTAATCGTTGAAATGAGAAAGGTTTTCATGTTTTTTTTAACAATATAAGACATAAGACGTTAGAAGAACGTAGCAAGAGAGATTATATTCCAAAACGAATACTCTACTGAAGGCTAGAAATGATTTGACAAGTCTATGCTTTTATCATAATGAAAAACCATCATTTAAATAGTTAACAATTTGTCTCCGGAAACACTCTTGTTTTAAAACATTACAAACGATTCGCAGCCCTTACGATTGACTTGCTTCTTGACAAATTTGTTTTCTTGCTTTAAGGATAACGCAAGGGCATTCCACGAAAAACAAACCACTTCTTCCAGTCAATCGATGCCTCGTACAGGGCGTGAATTCAAATCGTTCAGCGATCAGCTTTCCAGCATGAATCCGCAACCGATGTGATAACATCACTTTTCACCTTCGCCCACCCCAGGAAGGCCATCGACCCGTGGCCTCCTTCCTTCATCCGCAGGCAGCATTCCCCAAAGCAAAGTCTCAACATTGCTCTCACGAACGCGTTCGTCCAGACGAACGCGCTGCTCTCTTGTTCCAAGCACCCAGGTGTAACAGTATACCTCTAATCCCGAATCAATAAAGCGTCGTCGCTCGTCCTCGCTGGCCGCCCATCCCTCCTGCGTCATTCCTCCGTCATGGAGAATCGATTCGGAGGGTCGATTCCATCCTCAAAATCCAATCGATTCAACGCCACTCCGCCGCCTGACCTCCGATTCGGGGGGGAATGGAGAAAAGTGAAAAGCGATTCAGCCGAAAGCATCCATCCATCCATCGCCTCCTATCTTCTTAACGCCCGTCGTGGCTCGTGGTCCGCCTCCCATTCAAACGAACGCACGAACGAACGAACGGACAGACGGACGGAGAGATAATGCTGGAGAAGCTGGAAATGGCCACACCGGACGACGCACCGAACGCTCCGCTCCCAGGGACGGTTAAGGTGTTTTTCCTTTAAACATTATGACCGATTTTCCGCCAACCACCAAATACTCCTCGAGCCCTCGAGCCGAAGGTCGCTTTCAGAAGGAAAGCATCATCCACTGCCAAAGGGATGCGGCGCCCAACCACACCCAGGGCCCGTCGTCCCTTTTTCTTATCGGTTCGAGAGCACCAAACGAGACGAGCGGCCGCTTTCACTCGGTTCGTTGGGCCTCGCTTCCCGTTCCCGTTTAGCGTGGAAATTGATTGATGATGTAAAAGTTTCAGTTGGTTGGTTTGGTAGCTGAATGATAGACAACGGGGTCCATATCGGTGAGGGAGCTCATTGATGATGAAGGTGGTGTGATGATGATCATTCGAATCGTTTGTCCAGTTACTACCAATCCTGCCTAAAGTGCCACTTGCTCCGTCCGTTGGGCAATCATATCTTGAAGTGGGAACGATTGATTGCGGCGGGGGGAAAAAGGGAAGGTCTTTCAATCGATATGATAAGGAATCTGTAATCACAAGACAGCATGTTTTTCCAATTTGTCGGTCAGAACATAACTCTGCTCTCTGGTGATTAGAGCATAACGAGCGAGAAAGAGAGAGTGAATTGTGTGTTGAACAATATTCGTTTTATTATTTCGATTTCCCGGCGCAAAAAGGCCTCCGTGAAGCGTAGAAAAAGGACAACCGAACGCATGGTTCAGCATAACTCATCTCGTGTTTGCTCGTCATTCATAACAATCAGCTCTGAACTGTGAGCCTCAGAGTCAGCTGACTAGCCAGCTAGGCTGAAAAAGGTCCGTGCTTGGCTTGGTTTGGCTTGGTGGCCGGAAATGCAATTACTAGAAATGAGTTTCATTCCACCCGGAGCTCTGGTAGATCCAGTGGCCCCAAAAGAGCATCCGCGAATAAATCCCAAGCATTGTTGCACTGCTGCCGTTCGTGATGGCGTGGGGGGCCAAATATTATTAACATTCCAGAGAGCGGTGGAAAGGTGGAAAGCGCGCAGCTGAAAATTGTTTCTGCGCTAGCCACATTCCTTCGCGGTATTGATTTTGCTAGCCTATAGCTAGCGGTAGCGTTGGTACCCACGTCTGAACGGCGTTTAAAACAGATTTCCAGCTCCAAAGCAACGCAACGAGTGGGTGTTGGCTTATCACGGTTTTGCCATTTTTGATTAACCTGCCACGCGGTTCGCGAACTTTGAGAATCGCTTTCGTGGATCAGGGAAAAAAAGTAAATTGATTCAAGAGACACTTGGAGATGATCTAGCGATGTTCTACTCATTACTTCTTTTTTTTTTCTTTTCAACATCTAGATTGCAATCCGCTCCAGAACATCCATAGAGCTACGCATTCGCAATCATCAACCACCGAAGCTTGCGATCGTACCGATTGAAAATGGGCTGCCAAATGGCTCACCAAAGAGCATGACACCAAAAGACCAGGGAGTCAAATCCGTGGTAATCATGATTTATGGCTCCACGCACTCTTCCTTCTTCGCTTTAAGTCTGGCTTCCCGACGTTACTCCACGGTGTGAACGGAATTAATGGCACCAATATGTAAGCAGAACAACCCCTCCCCCGGATTGCATCTTTAAAATCGTTTTTCTTGGTCTTTTCGCGGTTTCTTGGCTCTTCGCCACATCCGGCACAACGAGGGCCGGAACCGCAAATGCTTCTTCAAAAACTCCCGATCGCGCTGTAATAACCGAGAAAAGGCACGAAAATGGGTAGGAAAATGGGAAAAGTAGCATGATTTGTGTGGAAGAACAAGCATTCGTGGTGGCAACGTAGCCCACCGTCAATCTTGTTCCCCACCGGGCTGTTGTCGAGGTGCCGTTCTGTGGTCTTTTTCGATTTTTTCTTGTTTCGAGGAATTTCCCATTCCATTTCCGGTGCCTCTTCCAAAGTTTCTGCCCCTCGCACGGTTCATCGGAATTAGTATCCGGCAGTTTCCGGAGTCACTTGCCTCGGAACTCGCTCCTCTCGGAGTCTGGGTTCAACTCCATAACTAACCGCTGCAGGGAAAAAAGGATGGCGGATTATTGCCGGGGATTTGTCCCACTGTCGAGGTGCTTCTCATCGGCTCCGCTCCGGAATGCTTTGCCTTTCCGCTGATTCCTGATGGTGAGGCGTTGAGCTGTGAACAGGACGGGGGATTCACAGCGGGGATTTCGGTTGTGGCAAAGGATAAGCACAAGGAGTATATATAGTCAGCAGTAAAGATAAGTCGGTGTGTCTGTGTTAACATAACCTCAATTAAGCTTCCTTGATTATTGCGCTCGGACTTAGTGGGAGTGTGGTAGCATCAAAGCTAAACGTCACCTCGGCCACTGGGACATTCGCAAAGAGACAGAATCGGAGGCAATAATGAAATTAAAGATCTTTCAGGGCATAGCAGTGGCTCTGGCGGATATGTTGCTTCCGGAAATTGAGATTGTCCTAGCACGGCTTTGACGCTCGGAGATAGAGCGTCTGCCAATCCGTCGCATCGACCGTCCGGCACTTGAGAATTATCGATTGAAAATCTTTTCGTCGAGTGAGCGAGCTTGGGAATGATCATGACCATCCTCAAACGTGGCCCGTTTCGCATCGGGTTGTGGCCTCCTTTTTTGTGTCCGTTAGTTCGTTTCTTTTTCTCAAACCGGATCTCGTTCTTGCGGATCCCCGTATGTCGGTATGCTTTATGAGTGGGATGTGCCGACATCTTCCGTCGACTCCAATCTTCTTTGTCAACTCCAGGAGATATCGAGACACTTTTGTGCCAATGAGAAAGCATCGAATAAGCAACGATTAAGGGGGAACTAACGTTAATTCGGGGCTAAAGAATCAACTTTTGCTTAAAATTGTTTGGTTTGGAAACAATTACATTTGACAAAAAGTCATAATGGAATTCAAATACTATAAAATTTGACATCATTTCTCCTTTCCTCCTCCATTATTCTCCTTTCTTCTTAATAATTAGCAGTCGTTTTTACGATATGATGGTCACCGTTTTTAAAACCGCCTTTTCATTAGTTATAAGCATCAGCAGTAGCGCTCATTTTTCATTGAAGAATTCTAGATATGAGTAAATCGAAAAAATTGAAATGGTCCTCCTTAATTCATACATTCTTTATGTACTAATGAATGTTTACAATACTTGGATCAAACTGACAGCAAATCGATTACACAAATCTGAATCCTGTTACTGTAGAAACAGATAACAAGGTGTGGTCACACGCCGAAAACTGAACACCCCCCATGTAATGCTCCATCGTCCACTTATTGCTAATTGGCCAGATTTCAAAATGGCAAAATGGGCAAACACGCGAACATTATATTGCATAACATTGCCATTCACCAACGAGCTCAACCACATTGACGCCAATTTCCATCGAGTGACAATGATTTCATGTGTGTGCGTGCAGTGTTTGACCTGGAATAACCTTTTCATATGGACACCCACCCTCTGGGTGGAGTGAAACATGCTAACCGATCCCCAATTCCCAATTCCAACCAAATCAATCATCCTGGCTGCCTACCTGCCTGCCAGCCAGCCTCCCCTTTTTGGGTCGGCCCGGTCGCCCCCATTGCGCAAATCAAAACTCGATCATCGCCCGATAATATCTCAATTTATTTCGGGGCTTATTGTTTCAAAATAACCGTCCCATGGTGGGGTTGGCGCTCTCGACCGTTACCTGGGCAGCGTCAGCATCACCTGCTGGGTGGCGAGTGGCCTCCCCACCGCTTTCTGGCATTCCCCTGGTCTCCCCGCTTCTGGTTCGTGAAAATGGAACACCCAGTGCATCCTACGGTGATGTGCATCTGCTTTGCTGCTGTCCTTGTGGTTCGGTTGCCGGACATTAGACCTCGACCGGAAAAGGGAATGAAATCGGTCGAGTGCCCCACGTCCGAGTGCGTCCAACGTGCGTCCGGTGAGCGAATCAATATTTTGTGGTTTTGCCAGGAGAGGATTCTTTTTTTTGTGGATTGTTTGGAGGCACCATTGCAGCCGGCCCCGCCGGTTGATGAATAACTTTACACTCCACACGATCCCTGGCCGATGGCCCTGGATGTGGCTCCGGTGAAGTGCACTTCAAAAACAGGAAGCCAGATGGTCGGAAGGCCATTTGAAGAGGCATCGCAGGATTGAACATCGGGCCACGCTGCTTTTGGGCGCTACTTCGATCCGTTATACTCCGAGAAAGGCGATTCCGGGAGATGTGAGGTGGCAGCTATTTTGGCAGCTGGCCACTAGCCAAGCGGATGCTGGGGACGATCGATGAGCACGAACGGTGTCCTGGGATCGGCGTTGGTGTCACAGCAGCAGCAGCAGCAGCAGCCGCCGTTGGTCGATGGCCGGCCGATGGATTGATTGTTCACCCAAAAAGGGTGGGTGACCATCAACGGGTCTCCGGGGGCGGGCTGGAAAGGATGCCACCCCGTAATGGCTGGCAGGCTGGTTGGGATGGATCGGTTGGGATGGATGGATTGGTTCGGTTTGGTGATTTGATGCCTTCACGTCTAGACTTAATTGTGGATTGATTGAAATTGAATGGTTTCAAATGATGCTGAACGATCCCGGCCGCCCGGTAGCGGTGGTGCGTTTGTGGCTTTTGGCTTTTGGAGTTTCGCTTTTCTTGGTCTTGGTCGTAGTCGTCGTCGTCGGCGTCTTTCGGACACTCGGAGACGATGGAGTGCGTGAGGTCGAAAGGTTAACGGGGTAGGTAAGCGAGGCGTTCAGTCACGATGGGGTAGAAGGCGATTTATGAACTGTGCCGCCGTTAGTTAACTTCACCCCGGGGGGTGGCTGTGTCCGTTGGCACTCTCCAAATTGACTGACCATTCTTTTGGAATGTTTACTGTCAGTTACAGACCTCCGAACAGCAAGCGATGTAGAAGAATCTAGCAAGAAGTTGAGGTTTTAAAGGAATGAACGATCGACTTGGTGAGTGATTAGTTGTTGTAGGTAGAGTTTGCTGGTAGTATATCATCTTCAGATTAAGGGGGGACTTCGGTATTTAATTTTTTTTTTGACACATATTTTAAACATTTTCCCCTGAATGCTGATCCTTTTAAAAATATTATGTAATTTTTTTGGGCCAATCGAAGCAAAACTGACAAAGTTATAGATTTTTGAAATTTGATTTCATATAAGGCTCCATGCAGTATGCTTCTTTGAAGATCCAATCGATCGATTGAAAACCAATCGATCGATTTGAAATTTTACACAGGTACTCCCGTTGAGATTTTATGAAAATTGTTTATACTTTTTTTAAACAAATCTTTAGAAATACTGCTTTTAGGCAAAATGACAAAAAGCATCACTTTTTCAACTTCAAAAATCTCCCAAAAATCTAAAAATAATTAGAAAATTAACAAAAAATCGACGGGGCTACCTAGATGAACTTATAATCTTTCTAGCAATTAACGATTTGCATATTTCAGTGAACCCTTCATGTCGCCACGATGGGCACCGTAAAAAGTACCTTTTCGACGACATGTCTACCATAATTTGATGCCGTGGATTAATTTTTCAATAAATGTTGCTCAAAATAATACCAAATGTTTTACAAAGGTTGTAGATAAATATGCCATTTATTTGAAAAAATAAAGTTGAATGATTAAGTCACAAAAATCGTCAAAAACAGGCCTTTTTTAGCCCGAAAATACCGAAGCCCTCCCTTAAAGCTAATTCCAAGTACACTAGGACTATAACATGTTTCATAATGGCGTTTTGAAGCACATTAATGAAAACTATGTTTTTTTTTAGTATGAACATTTCATCACTTCTTTGTCGTCCATCACACTCCTAGACCCTTACACCCTGACGACGCAAACAAAAGCTCGATTTTTCGCCCTGATAACGCTATTCCGATCTATGATTTCATGAGTATAATCTTTGGCGTACTGTCATTAACGACATTTATGTTTTTATTTGACATCAAACACCAGCATCCCATTTGAAACCGCTTCATTCACCATAAATATGTGCTGCAACTTCAGAAATGTTTCAGAAGTGTTTCCGCGAATACTACACCCAAATAGACCATCCTTCGCTTGATGCGAGATCGTGTTAAGCTCCCGGCGATCACTTCGCTGAAACAAAACGGGCACACTGTTTGTCCGAACGGAACACGACCGCACACCGTGTATCTAATGTGTGATCAAAACCTTCCACGCGAACGAACAACTAGCGGCTACAAAACCAAAGCCCCACTTGTTCAGGCTCGTTACATGGTTCCGGGAACATTTAACTTCGCTAAAAATGGCACGAAACGCGGAGGTTCCATGCGCTCCGTCTCGCTCAACCGTTGCACCAGATTCCGTGGTCGGTTATCCCCATATGTTCATCGTCGATGACACCGTCAGAACTGCCTCCCCGTCTGGTTCCGTGCCATCATTATCAGTGCGGTATCATTGAAAAAGTGGAATATTCTGCTCCACGCCGGACGGTGATCCCCTTGTACCGGGAACTGACCTGATGGTGGTGGTGATGGTGAAAGCGATCGGTTAAAGCATATTTAGTCGTTTATCAACTAACGCTACGTGGTTGTTTTATGTGTGCTGCGGTGCTTGGACGAGGAGTGGGTCTGGCGGACGAATATAAATGAAAATTTATGACATTTGCTAACCAAACTGACCGGCCAAACCAGCGAGCAAGGGGTCCCTGTGGTGCCAAAAAAAAACCCGCCACAACAATCGATGCAGCTCCTGAGACCCAACCCCGGGGGCTAGTCTCGCTGGAACTAGATAGACAACTTTTTTTATGTGTTTTTTATTTTGTTTTCTCTTTATAGTTTAAGCCTTTGAATAGAATTTTACCTCTACACTTTGCAGTGAACTTCTATTGGATGTTACAGATCTAAACATGCATCTAAATCTAACGGAGTCGTACAGCTTCATTTAAAGGAAGAAAAACATGGTGTCAAACTGTCGCCAGGAATGTCACAATTTGCCAAAGTGTCCGTTTTGTCACTATCGCTCTGTTTCATCCGCTACAGTCTCCTCATCATTGCATCACTCAAGAGCATCACTTCACCCGACTCCTAATGGTATCATTCGTGCCTGGTTCGTTCTTTAATGTTCACCGAAGGACAAGAAGGACTTGCCGGCTTACTGCTTGCCACAGCTACAGCCCCACAGTTTTTCCTTTCGATGTCACATCCGCTCAAAAGAAACCGTTCGTAGCTCCAGGACGACGTCCTGACACCGTCTGCCAAACAGCGCCGTGTGCCAGTGAGTCGGACCGGGGAGCCGGTGCTGGTCGAAGAAGAAGACGTTAGCATAAGTCGTCTGCACTAATTTGATTACAGTGCATTAAATTTGCTTCGCACACGCCACGTCCGTCCAGGCACGTCGAGTGCTGTGCTGTGCTGCATTTGTAGTACAGAGAGAGAGGGCATACCTCTTCAAATATGCAGGTGTCCATCCAACGCGAGTGCGACAGTCAAGCGAGTAAAGAAGTGAAGAAGTGAAAAGACATCACGCCACGCCCGGCACCATTCATTCGCCGGCAGATGGATGGATGCAGAATGGATGTCGTGGAGCATTTACCGACGACACCGTACTTCGTATCGTATTAGTCGACGACGAAATGCATCAGTGGCGTTTCTTTCGGAACTGCCTTCGCTGGGTTACCTTGAGTAATATGTGGCGAATGGTAGACTGGCCACCAGCACCGACGTGATGGTGGCTCGTTAGTTTAATCGCCAAGACAGGTCCCGGTTGCCGCTGCGAAAGAGTTAAACGGTTGTGCGCGCAGTGCCATCGCGGAAAGTAATCACAAATGGTCGTACGTTCGCTTCTCGTTACCGGCAACACGACGTTCGGAACAGTTTAATTAGTGCCGGCACACATATCTTAAGCACAGTTCGTACACCTTTCTTTCCATTTTGCTCCTTTTCGGCTCCAGGTGTGGCCATTTCCTTTTACCATCTCGCTTTTGCCCGGGGTTGGTCAGCTGGGGGCCATCCGTCCGGCGCACAGACCCGAGACTTTGGGCGCCGAAATTGAATGCCGATGAATGGGCTCGATAATGTTCATGCCACCATGACAGTCCGGCATTGGTTTCGGGCGAAAGAAGGAGAACAACATAACTCACCTGCTTTATGAAGCGGATTCCAACGGGACAGCGACGTACTCCGGAGAGCGTGTTTTTTTTTGTTTTCTTTCTGTACAAAGTGGAAGAGTGCAACACTGCTGCTTGTTTGTCGCCGGACGAGGTGAGATAAAAACGTGACCGGACCATTGCCCAGACTGAACGGACAGGGAATCTGGAGCATTTCACTGGCTGCTGCAGTGATACTGACCAAGAAAGCGACAGAGGGCAAAGGGGGAAGGAAGGTAAGAAATTGGAAAAGACGATCTTCTTCCGTAAACCTTTTAATTAATGTAGTATTGCATGGAAGAAGTTCTTTAATATTATCATTCATGCGATTCAGTTAAGGGATTTAAAACATGATGCAAGTCTAGTCGTGGAGCTAAATATCTGAACTCTCTTAAGGCAATAGCCATCCATAGGGAACCTTTTGTTTTATTAATGTGTTATTGAATGATGTAAAGGCAATTCCAAAGCTGGTCGCCGCGCCGAAATTATTAGTTTTTTAGTTTCGTTGCCGAAATTCGGTGATGGAGGCGCCAGGTATCCGGTATTTTCAGGGGTTTTTTAATAGCAATTTAAATGGTTAAATATCTCAAGGATCTCAAAATCCGTTATAATGTGGATGTGGTGAAGGTTCAGAAAATGTTTCTTCATTTTTTCGAGCACTACTTTCATTGTAGATGTATATTCAATTTTCAATCCCAACATATGTATAGCATAAAATTACATAAAACATACTATTGATGACCAAACTCCCCGCTGCTTTAAATGATCCTTCCAAAAGGCATCATTATTGAGAACGGTCTGGCGCTAAATGGAATCGCTTCATTGGTAGACCACGAATTGAGCAATGAACTAGCTGGTCGAGTCATTCGACAAGAAGCATTATACATGTTTATCCCGATCAACCAGATCATTTCGTACGACATCCTAAAAGCCCCAGCGGCACTATTGCATTACTTCATAATGATACCCGCGCCCAGGGACCAAATTATCCCGCCGATGTCGATGATTAAATTGCACTGCACAACTGTTTCCCATTTGTCGTGCTATAATTAAAATTAGTTCGAGTTTCCGCGTCCTTCCACCATCTGCACCACCTGAAACGGCCGTGCGGTCCCCTTTGAATGCCACCGTCTTAACCGTTCGAAGCCATAAGCAGCTCGCCTTTTAACCTTTAATACATGATGCTGCATGTTCGGTTCGGATATGCGTCCGCCACCCCCCGCGCCAACCAACACGAAGTCAAGAGCTAGTAAGCTGTTAAGCACACTGTCACACCGGGAATCTTTGGTCCGGATGTTGTTGTTGTTGTTGTTTTCGCTCCATTACAGGAGCATCAAACGCAGGCTCACAGGCACGGCCCAAACGGTCGATTTGTCAACATCCAACAGAACAGATCTAAATACATTCCCCTTTCCCCCCCAATCCGTCCTGGTGGTGGTCGACTACTGGCCCTCTTACTGACAGCTGGGCTACTTCGGAATGTATTTGATTATTTATCATCCACCCCGTTTATGGTCTGCCTGCCTGGCCTGCCTGCCTGCTCTACGGTTTGGCGCACAGATAGTGAACGCAAAATCGATCACTGGAAGGCGTAACTGCCGATGGTCGGTCATGCGGCAGCCATACTGCTGCTAGTTGGAGCCTGTGATGGAACGAGTTTTAATTGAAATTTACGATTAACTCTATTGAAACCGATTGTTGGCTATTTGCGTAACAGTTTGGGTGTTTGCGGTCTGAAGGAGGAGGAGGAGCTGGCTGAACCAAGGCCGTACCAACCACACGTCGCTGTCGTCGTCGTTGTCGTTACATCGTTCCATTGCGATAGGTTAGTTCACCGAGACTGCACGGTTGATGGCTGCTGCAGGTCAGAAGGGCACCGGCACCACAAGAAGCCTACGATGGAATTCCCATTTCCGATGTGTTGTGGCGCACATGGACGCAGCTGCGTTGGCTGGTAATCGTGTCCACTCGTCTCGCACGCTCCTCTCCCACTCCCACTTCGGTGCGTGTTTTGCATTTCTCGGGGCATCGGCATCGGCTGCAATCCCTTACTTACTCGCACCGAGGCGAAGGGCAAGGCTACTTCCGACATCCAAGCCTCCAACTTTCAATCGACTAAAGAAAGCAAATCATCGTAAAGTAAACGAGCAAAAGCATCATCATGCTACCAGCGACCGATGCTGGGGGTTGATTTGTGTGCAGATGGAGCGTCACCATCATCATCAGTATGCTGAGCTAGGCACGTCGATGGGCGGACGCTCGTCTCTGCTCTCTGGATGCTGCTCGCTGCAACATTTGGCATTCCGAGCAATGACCGGCCGGCAATGTGGGTGGGCAAGTGGGTACATGTTTTATGCAAATAGGCGCACGCAACACTTGACAGCTAATAAGACAAATCGATAAGCTACACCACCAGTCGCCCTTCCACTGTCGTTCCACGTCTCTTCGTTGCTCCGTCGGTGTGTGTATATAACGGAGCTTGGTTTGTGGTCGACTAGGGAGCATCTTATTCGGTTCGCTAGGACGCGCTGTACCACTCCATGTTAGCTTTAAAGCGGGAGGGATAATGAACAATGTAGCGTTCGATCGACGAGTTCCATTGACGGAATGCACGGACGCGGATGGCTTGTCTTGTCGATGGCCGGAGAACATTGGCTCCATTTGCAATCCTCTGGCTCGTGCGATTTAGGTTGCCGGTTCGATAGAACCTTGGCCGTGAGGAGTGGAAGGCCGAGATTACGGGAACATTTGAGAGTAAGGGCTGACGGTGCGCGGTGTGAACATGTTCGCAGCCTGGTCGACCATCTCGGCTGCCTTCATCAATCACCTATATAGCCTGTTTCATCGTATCAATAGTGGCAGCAGCGGCACGCACTAGGACTGCCGGACAGCGGAACAGCAAGAAAAGCCTGAAACCTCGCAGTCGATGACTCATTTCTCAACGAATACACACCGGGGGCATGGATCAACAACTGACGTAACGTATGGTGCTGCAGCAGAAACGTGCGTACCTCACCGCAAAACGATCCCTACGGATCGATGCAATAGGCCAGCTATGGAACGGCTAATCGGTCGTTGTTGATTTGTGCCCGTGGTGATCGATGGATGGATTGAGTGGAGCTGAAATGGAGTAGCTGTAGCGAGAGGTGAGTGAACATTCTGCGGGTGTAGAGATAAAGAGCGAAACAAAGGAGCGGCTGCCCAATGGTCAACGGGTGGTACGTGACCGAAACGCGGTAAGAGAAGGCAGTGGACCGTCCTGCGTTGCATTTCCGCATGGACGAGCGTAGATGATTATGATT
>NC_064877.1:83458146-83530646 GCF_943734665.1 Anopheles aquasalis
AATCATGATAATAATCAGCAACACAACATACACCGCTCCGGAATTACGGTGTTGGCGTTGCACTGCGTGCGCTGCCAGCGAGCAAGATCCGTTGAACCGTGATTTATTCGTGGAAAGCCGTGCGGATGATGAAGTGGTCCGGTAGGATTGGAAGAGGAAAATATAAAAATAAATAACGTAATGTCTGTGAATGTGTTCGGATTGCAGTCACACCCAACATCGCTGCCAACAAACGTCATCGGATGTGCATTTCGTTCTGAGCGCGCGACACACATTCTTCTCTGCCTTTTTCCCGTTTTCCGAATGCATTTTCCAGCTGTCCAGCCTGATTTGGGGCACGCGCCTTTTTGGACGAAGAATTTTCCACGCTCCTCACTCAGCTCGCTTGTCACTTTTCTTCGTTCCCTTTTGGTACGGAACTCCTTTCATTTCATTTGACAATAATGGAACGGGGTGGGCCGAGGGGTTTGAAAAGGATTTGGCATGCTGGGTGCAGCAGGGAGCACATTTTTCATCTCAATTGCTCCACCAACCATCCTCACCGTTTCCTTCTTTTTTTCTATAGAGCACATACACCACAAACGGACAGCATTTAACAAAAGAAAAGCCAACGGAATGGATGAAGGATGAAGCGAAGGAGACCCCCCTTCTACCACGGAATGATCCTTTCGCAAGGACAAAACAAAAGGGAGAATGCAGGCAAATATCAGAAATTAAAAACTTATCCTCCTCGAGGCCATTCCGAAATGTGGTGCCCACCAACTCCTGGTGCAGCAGAAAGGAGGACAATGAGGAGAAGATAGCGAGCCAGACAATCCGTTATGAATGAATGGGGCCCGGCCGATGAGTGATCGGATGCGAATGAGCCGGCAGAAGAAGCGATTGTGGCCTTGCCTGCCCGGTGTGCCCGGTTTTTCCACAGGATGCCGGCGACTCAGTGAAGGGAAGAACTCACAGCGCTTCAAGCGGTGTAACCGTTTCGCTCTGATTGTGTTTCCTGTTCGTTCCTCAGGGGTTGGCACAGACGGTGGAAAGACGGCAGAAGCAGAAGCGAACTGAGCCAAGAGACCAACCGACCGACCGACCGACCGACTGACTACCCGCGTTTCCCAGTCGGTGGACAGTTCTGATGTATTGCTGCTTTAATTCCCACCGATGGAGAGGATGATGATGATGATGCTGCTCGGACTGAGATTCACTTCATCTTCTTTCTTCGTCGGGAGCAGCCATTGTTTGGATGAAGCGGAAATTTGTTCCACCCTCTCTTTCGCTACTCAGCGTCCCCGTCTGCGCCTGTTGAATGTGGCCACTAGACGCTGGAAGCTGGCGTAATAAAACATATTTTAGCAAAAGCATAGAACCACCAACACAATGACGACAACTTAAGTGACACAGAATCATGCCACCGAACACAGGGAATCGGAGAGATAAGGTTGGGGATGTGCACGGTGGTGGTGGTGGTGGTGGTGGTCACGCAAATGAGGGTGAGTGAAATCATATCCTCCCCAAGGGGGAAATGGTCATGATTGCGGCGTTTAATTAGCGCGAGCGCACGGTAACTATGATGGCGGGAACTGTCCCGGGACTGAGCCAACTGAGCGGAATCGGACGCTGCGACCCGAGGGACCGTGCTACGCTGAGCTACGCAAGAAACGCACGGTCCTCCCACTCAACATCATCTCCATTAACCAGGGCACCATTCGGTGTGCTCGATTACAACGTGACAACGAAAGTGTTTTTGTTAATCATCCGGCGGAGAGCAGTTCATTTTTGGAACAGGATTTGGAGCCGTCGTAAATATTGGTCTACCTTTCGCTCCGTCGAAGCGATTAATCCATTAAACGCCTGCTAATAACCCAGACTAAACAGCGCGACGGTGTTTCGAAGCGGGCACGTTGGGACTTGTGAGTGAGCTCCAAAACAAACCAAAGTCGAGGATCCCCAAAGAAAAGGGTGAAGAAGTTAGTCTCTTCTGTGACGTAATGTTGAAAAAATCGATAGCTGAAAACTTCAACTCAGCGTCAGAATTCCAGGAGAAGACCTGGATGGTTCACTTCTCGACGATTCAACCACATCGTTCCCGCGCTGATGGAACGGAATCGGTCTGGCGGTGGTGGTGGTGGTGTCTGTTTACTCAAGTAAACTTCTCCCGCCCCCAAAAACCTCGACCGAGTGCAGGAACGGGTTAACCGCGAAATCGCGAGAGAAGCAGAGAAGTGAGAAGGAAGAAGGACCATCATCATCATTGCTCTTGCTTCAATTGAAGCCTCTGTTCGGGGCTGGTATCGTTTGCCCAAGAGATCGGCAGCAAAGAGAAGAAGACATAAGGGAGGACGAGAAGGAGGACGATGAATGCTGCATATTTCCTGATGATAAATTTCATAAAACCCACCCACCACCCAACCACCAAACCGAAACCGCGCATGCAGCACAAGGAATTGGATTCGGCCGATGCATTCCGTCCGTTGGTGAACGATTGTCTGCAGGCATCCGTCCCGGCTAAAGCGAGACTCCGAGGCAGAGTATGCGACCTGGAAGAGCAGAACACTGATCCCGTCCATCCGTCCGTGTGTTGGTGGTCCATCGTTTAGTGCATCCCGTTTGCGTCTCGCTAGGAACGCCAAATTCCTCGCCTCGGCCACTCGAAGCGGACGACGAACAACTTAGTAACATATCAAAATATCTTTCCTTCGCCATCTCCGGAATCGTACAAAGTTTCATCCACTTCGCAGTGACTGAGAAGTTCGCGCGTCAATCCCTCAAGATTGGAGCACCAGCAAACGGTCCACTATCCGTCGCCGTCGCCGTCGCCGTCGCCTTGCACCTTCCCTTTTCTTTTGCTTCCATCTCCACCACGCTCTCTCACTGTTATCTGGCATTCGACAGGCCAAAGCCACACGGCCAGGACGAAGAACATGCATACAGCGTATGCGCACAGAATGGCAATGGCGGGATAAAAATGCCTTCGCTAGAGCGCTCACCACTCACGGATGCTGCAGGCATCCGGAACCAAAACATGGGAATGTGCACCGGGAAGTCACGGGAACTGAATCCCCAAACAACAACGGTGGCACGTGAGCGCGGCTTACGGAGTCCGACTCCTGAAAGTAATACATCAAAATCCCTCCCCAGCACCACCGAATCCAAGCGGGGCATTGTCGGGGCGGAATCCGGAAGTTTCACGGATCCGGAAGACCTCTCCTCTCCTTGCTTTTTCGGTAAGTACAACACGCGCAAGCACCATCAAGCTCTTAAAAGGATTTTTCATTTCATTTTCGTTACTCGCGCAATCGCGCGCACTCGACAGCAGAAGCCGGGAATGGTTTGTGGTGCTGCATTGCACTCCACAAACAGCACAAAACACGGACAACGTTGGGATGCATCTTGGAATTGGCTTTAAAGGCACTTTGACGCAAACGATATGGCAACACAAAACGCCTTCCTGAGCCAGCCAGCCAGCCAACCAGCACGGGATGGATGGCAGAACGGGTCTGCTGAAGAGCTGAAATAAATGTGTGTTCCTCATGCAGGCTAGCAGTGGCGCTCGGGAAGGGAACTGCAGACGATCGCAACGGTTTGCGGTCGCTGCACACAATCAGCCACAGAGCGCCGGAGACAGAACGGCGGACGGAGCAGCTCGTCTCTGCTCTGCACATGCGTGACAGTAAATCATAAATTCTCACCCACTAAGACGTTGATAAAATGGGTGGAGGGAGGTTGGAATGCGCCGTGGATAAGCTTCACACTTCAGAGTCTGGTTCGAGATGGAACTGTGGGGGTGTGGGGGAGAGGGGGTCTTACGATGTTATGTAGAAAGTATTGCAGCAGATGTGTACCATCACAAAACGATTCCGAAATTCGAGGGGACTGCTGTTGGTGGCATAAAAATCCAAATGCCCATCGACGAGAATTACGCAACTTGATCAGGCACACCTCGAAGACATATTTCTGCCAAATGAACTGCACAATTCATGCTAGAAGCCTTTCAATCGGTTCATCATTAATGTAACTATCCGTAACGAACAGAAAATCAGTCAATAGAGAAATCTGTTTGACCCACGGAAATGATGCCAGCTGTCTAGCAAAACGGGGGTGCCAGCTGCGATTCTGGTGACGTGCGTGCGATCACGAGCACCTTTCGATCATCATCGATGGCAGCTGCACCCTTACCCGGTAAGGGCCGGCAGCTCGTGTCCACAAATCCGTACCTCACATTTTCGTCATCCGTCGGAGCATCGGTAATGTCCTTTGTTTACCCGCCTTTCTGTCCCTTTTTTCGGCTCCTTTTCGGGTTTCTCCAGGTAGCTACACTCCCTTGAAGACTCGGAAAGGACTGCTTCGATCGGTTATGCTGGCTGCACACATGCATGCTGAGCTTGTGCTGGTTGTTTGCCCAGATGTCTTTATGGTGGCCGTTCGGAATACCTTTTGTTTTGCATTCAGCAGCCAGCGTAATCATCGGTACTTTTCTTCCAAATTTAATGGAATAACAATAACGGCGGCCCAAGTGAGCTAATTTATGAATGACATTTTGTAACGAGCATCATTTCAAATGTTTGATGTGACCAGGAGCAACAGCAGCAGCAGGCATCGGGGAGAAGGGAATAATTCATTTCAACCCCCGGGAACCCCCCCCGTTCCGGGCACCGATTGGCGGCTCATCCCGCATATTTGGTCGATTGAAAGTGCTGCCCGCTAGCCAGCTAATTAACTGCCACTCGAGCGTATCGACGGAACGAGGTAAATTTGTCAAATTAAACGAACCGATTCTGTGGCCATCGAAGGGGTGGGAAGGGAAACAGAGTTCGGCTTCCGGTTCATCCGGCATTCAACCTCCCCCGAGAGTTAGCCATTTTGCACATGACAGCATAGCACAGCCCAGCGGCAGCAGCAGCAGCAGGAGTGAAGTGCCGTGCGTTGCCGCACAAAAATTATGATCAATTTCAATCATCACAAACTGACACACATACAGCCCCCGCCCCTTCTGGATCGGTAGCACCAGGGAACTGACTGACTGACTGACTGGCTGGCTGCTGCTGCTGTGGCCGCTTTAAAAGCATTTTTTATGCATTTAAAAATTCCTCGACTGATAATTTGCAGATAAAATCAATTAAGTACGCACTCACGCACGCACGCACTGCGGTCGCTCCATCCGCAAAGAGCATAATTGTGTGCAACAATCCGATCCCCACTCGTTCTCCCACCGCTATGGCGGAACACACGCATTACCATTTTGTATCATAATGATTCAATCAATCGCGCATAAATTCCTCGCGTCAATTGAAACGAAGTCCATCATCTTCTTCACATCAGTTCTCGTCTCTCCCTCTCTCTCTCTCTTCCCGTGGCGCGTGAAGCCAATTGCCGCCAAATGGAAAAAAACAAACGCAATTCACGCTCCCCCTTTTCTTCTCAATCTGGCGGCGCGCTGGAACCACAGCACACCGTGGAGTGTCGTTCGAATCTGGTTGGAGTTCGGTTTTGTTTTTCGCGTTTCGTGCTGGCTGGCGGCCACATCGTACGAGTGTGTTCCGGGCATTCCCGTCAGCGACGGCAGTTTCTGTTGATAACCCCTATCGCTCGTCGTCCATCCGTCGCACGGTTTCGGGCTGCTTGCTAGTGGAGCTAGTTGCTGAAAAACACCAAGCGGGGAAAAACAACAAAATGATCGACGATGAAAACGAAGCGGAATACCAGAAGCGGATTTTGGATGGTGTGGTTCCCTAGCTGCAAACGGGGTTTCCATGGCACACAAGTGGTAATCGGATCGCGAGACCGTGGGACCGCCGTGCGTCACTTCTAGGTTCTTCCACAGACCGCCGCCCAGGGGTTCACATCTTCTCGTTCGCCGCACTCTTCGCGGTTACTTTTGGATGACATAAGCGTTCGCTTCACCACCAGCGGCACCCGGGGCGTTCGATCCAAGTGTTCTAAGAACCTCTTAACGGCGACGACAAAGTGCTTAGGCAATTGGATCGCGGCGTCTTGATATCTTGCGGTTTGTAAGGGAGAAGAGGATGCAAACGAACGCGGGGCGCGGGTTAGCGTGAAGGTCCCACGAGCGCGTCGCGAGCACGAGTAACACTTTTCTTATCTTATCGGCGGAACGAACCACATAGCGTCTCGTTATCACACATCTCACACTCTCTACACGACGGCGCAACAACACTCCTGTTGCCTGTCGCCACCGCACGGACCATCTGGTGGTGGTCTGGTCGATATCGTCAGCGAGCGAACGGCGATCGAGCGCGGCTTGTTGTATCCCACGGTGGTTAAAGGTGACCCGGGCCCTTATCAGTTCTCCGTCCAGTCGGTTTGCAATACACACGGGGCGAAAGAATGATAAGGGTTCGAGTGCACCGGTGCATTTCCGATAAAAATGAAAAACCGTTGGAGGGGACGTTCTCTGTTTCAGGAGGTACAGTGGAGAGCAGGAAAGGAGGATACACGCCGTACCGATTGTTATGCTGCGCCGGAAGCGGATTAAGGGCTGGTTGGTTGGTTGATTGGTTGGACTGGGAGGCAAATCACAAAACACTACACAAACAAACGGGAGATTGGTGGTACTAAGCGCTTTTTGTGGGATGAAGCACAAACACATACACACGCAAGGAGAGTGAGAAAAGGGTTTAGGATAAACGGATACACACTACACACTACTACGGGACTACACTACGGGTTTGTGGTTGTTAGGAATATAAAGAGGACAAGAGGAAAGAGGACAACACAACACGACTACAAAGGTACTGGGAGAGCTGGAAGGGAGGGAACCGATATTCATTTTCTGGAAACACACCGCACGATGGATGGCAGGCTCACTTTGATTGTGCCAACTATGATTCACAACGATTTGTCGTTTGCTCGAGCTCTACGATCAGGTTTGTCAACGCATTCTCACTTCCGTTGCGCGCACACTCATCCTAGGAACCATATGTTGCTCGATCAAGAACGATCTCGGCGATCTGTGGAGTATAGAAGAGATGGAAGAAATGGTTTAAAAAAAAAATTAAATGTTTTTTTTCTTAAAATTTTATAAATTCGATTGACAAAAGCTACAACCTCAGTTTATTCGGTCACAATAGACCCGAGATGACCTTCGCCGCAACTACTCTCACTAACTCCTTCCCACGGATCCAGACGAACACAAAGTTATCGAGAAACCATTCCGCCCCAGGCACAGGGAGCTACCAGGAACATCAGCTTCCGCTCTACTTTGCTCCTCTTCCTCTCTCATTAGGCATCCCCGTCAAAAGTCGTGCAAAAAGGGCATACGGCACAACGGTCCGGCATGGTAGGGGCGTAATGGAAAGTTCGTGTTTTGCGTTCCGAGTGGGAAACGAGCGTCGCCAAAGCCAAAGGCCCGAAAAAACCAAAAAGGAAAGTGGAACTTTTCGGGGCGGATGGCAACACAGCCGATGCCCAAGCCGCCAGTCCGTTACAGTCCCGGACAGTGAGATAAGGGAGGCAAAGGCGAAGAAGCGCGCGCCAGAGAGTGAGGAAGAGAAAAAGGAAGCGAAGACCGAGGAAGAACCTTGATAACGGGCTCGCCTCGTGCCGTCGTCTGACATTCGGGCGTTAATTGAGATGTATTTGTGTCTCGCTCGACCGTCCGTCCGTTCGTCCGCCAGAATGCCCTCCAACCTTGAAAGTCAGCGTAGAAGAAAGACGGTTATCGGTATTCGAGGGAGTGGTTTTGTTGGCTTCTAGAAGTGACCGCGGGTTCCAGAGCAGTTCGATGGTCAAACTCGGTTCGGTGGTCAATGTGTTGACCGTCACGTGAGATGGAGAACATAAGAAGCTGCGCTTGCACATTCATTCCTCATAAGAACTCGGATCTGCTGCTGAGATATGTTGAGGCAACGATTGTGTGGAGCCATTTGGCTTACAAATGGTACCCGGATTACGTGGATTGATAACATCCTCTACATCGAGCACCATCTACAGTTATTTGACTGCGAGCATTGAGGCATTGAATTCACCCTGACACACATCTTTCATCGCCATCGTCGTTGTCGTCGTCGTCGTTGGCCTCGGTTGCGTGTCCGTATGCTTTATGGATTGCGATCAGCACCCTGCGCAGCTCTTGGTTGGTCGGCTGCTCTTCTCGGCCACTCGGTATGCTCACGATGCTCAAGAGCATAGCGATGGTGCTTCCATCACCGAGGGAGAAGCTGAAATCGCCTGGAATGAAGGTAATGGAGGATGATAAACTAACTCAGCCTTGTAACAGAGGACCGCGGCACGCTCGCTCGCTCACTAAATTGATGTAACGAAGTACCATGGAGTGCCGGGCAACCGGGCGTCGTGTCCGAGGAACCAGCAGACACTCTCGCCAGCGATGATGATGTCTCATCTGACTGCGAGCAGCGTGGCAGTTGATTTTCACATGTTTTTCGACATGTTTCTGGCGCATTTGGTTTCGATTTTACATACAAAAAGACATTCAAACTGGCATAAAAAGGTTACCTAGCGGGCGTGAGAGTTTACGGAACGGTGCTCGATCGCTCGATGTCATTATCTCCTCCGCCCTCCCCCGTGGGGGCCAAACATAAATTGATTGCAATTTGTAAATCCAACATCACACTCACAACACCCCGCCCTTCGTCCATCCATGCGGATTGGTGACACCATCGCATCTGCGGACAACGAGCGGGGGAGACCGACCGGAAATGGAACGGGAAGTGGGCGATGTTGCGCGATGTTACGCTGGACAGTTATTTATTGCCAGCTAGTGCCAGCCCGCGATGGGGAGTTTTCGAGTGTAAGCGAAGGTCCGCAGAGGGTTTTCGCTGGTCACGGTACGAAGGATGACCGGAAATCGATCTAAAACTCGTGTACAGGCGCGTGTTGCGCACGATGGACGCTTCGATGGAGGCGCCAGGTATGTTTCAGTTTTTTTTTCTTCATTTTTCAGACCATTTAAGCCTACTAGAGGGACCATTACACCCTTTCCACTCGTAGCCCTTCAAACTCAAACCAAAGCAGGCCACGCAACCGGACCGGAATGCACAAATTGGCTACCGACTGGCGATCAACGATGGCTGCTGCCGAGGTCGCGATCCGTGGTGACCCGAGGGAAAGGGAGTCGCGGTACATTATGCGGTGCCGAAATGTGGTATGTTCTGGACACAGCCAAAACACAGCCAAACACACACATGCACACCATAAATTATGTGTTTCCTCTTCACAAAAAAAAGGCGACAAAAAAGCGGCCCGCAACGGCGTAAACGACATTGTGAACGAATCAGATTACGTGAGGCCACCAGCGCGATGCGATGATGCTTGCTCCACACCAAACGGAGGGGAGAAGGTTAAGCTCCAAAGCGACGGGTGTTAGCACCGGAAGTGTGACGCCACGAGCGCGATGCTAGTAGCGAATCAAACAAGCCTGATAACACGAGATTTCACCATAATCACCCCGAAAATTAGAACTCTCGTCGCCCTCTCTCTCTCTCTCTCTTTCGGTGGCAGAGAGTGACGCTTTAAATGACATGCCCCAACGTATGTTAGGCAACTGGGAGGGGGCCTAGAATGCCAAAGAATGCCGCCAGAGCGACCGCCGGAGAGACGCGGAGCGAGCGAGCGAGTATCCAAAAGGGAACCAAATGTGCAACCCATCAGCAGGCAACCCCCCCGCCCCGCTACATAATGTAAACATGCTGGCAGCAGCAGCATGGTCCGCTTCACCTCGCTCCGGATCCACCGCTGGTGGTTAGGTTTCGCGCTTTGGCGTAAACATTTACAAACAACGCGCGCGAGCACCATATGCCCCCCGCAATATGTATGTGTGCTGCGGGGTGGTCTTATCTTGTGACCAACATCTTTGGTCGCACTGCAAACATTCCCCTTTTCTTCGTTGCTCTCTCTCCTTCTCCGTTGGAATAGATGCTTGAGAGGTCTGCAAAAGAGCTGAGAAATCAGTTTTGCCTCCGTTGCAGCCAGCCAGCCGTTACAGGCGTGTGAGGAACGGGGTTCGCCAAGCGCCACGACCACTTGTGCAAGACGATATCACCGCGACGCGACGCGACGCTCCAGGCGCGAACGCCGTTATCGTATGGTGCCGCTCGCTTGCTCGTTCGCGATGACGCGAGTTGCGGCCGCTTGGAGACGTCAAGCCTTTAGGCGCTTCCTCCCCAAACCACCCTTGTGTCAGGGGACATTATAACAATTTATTTATGTTTTATCTAATCAACTGATTAAATATTTGATTGTATGTTTGACGGAGGTAAACAACGATGCAGGGCGCATCGTGGCCGAGTGGTGATGGAGCGTGTGGCTTGCGTTTGGTTCCGTTCCTGGAACTCTTTCCCCGAAAATAAGCGCTAAAAGCTGTGGCCAGCTGGAAAATTAAGGAGCCCAGGATGGAGAAGTGAGGTGATCTCTTCTCTGTGTGGGGCAAATGGCGACCATTTTGTGTGATCTCATCCAATCCCCTCTTTCCTTCTTCCCCCTTTTACTCACGATGTTTTCAAAACGTTTTCCGCGGGGAGGCGGCTATTATGCAGAGAGCATTTTCCGGCCATTTCCGGCCAAATGGAGGGTAGGGAAAAGCGTAAACCAAGAGACGAGAGGCCGAGAAGTGAAGGTAATTTTGTGAGGAAGGTATTTGTGGCCAAACCCGTTGGATCCGTTTGGTCCGTCGGTCCCTTTTCAGTGTCACCCTCGGAAAACTCGAGCAGCAACCACAACCCAAAAAAGGAGCGCAAAAAAACCCAGAAAAAGGTGAACAACGACTGAAGGACGACGTGCCGGAATTGGTGGATTTAGGACGCGCTTCGGATGACCCCAACCGGCGCAAAAAAGGTATTTCCCCGCCCACACCCCCACCACGTGACGGTTCATCTGGCCGCGCAAAATGAGAAAGGTTCGTGGCGTTCCACACGGGCCACGTTGGTGTTTGCGACTATCGAAGAGAACCACCGGAAGAGAGAGTGTGTCAATAGAAAATGAATTGTTTTTTTTTATCGGGGCGTTGTTGTTTGGTTCCACAATTAAAACGAACGCGTTTTGTGGAAATAAAATCATTGACCTGCGGGAAGGGAGAGTGCGCGACTAGGGAACCGGAAGGTTGAAAAGGGACACAAACAGCACACGGGGGCAGCCATAACATTCCGGCATTTACCGCGCGGGACCCCTTATCACTCGAAAGAGACCGAACCGGCGCGCAAACAGAAGAAGTGACTGTATGTGTGCCTTCTTCTTGTGCTGTGATGTAGCTGATAAGACGCCAAAAAAAACTCATGCCAGACCGCGCCACACAACACGTGGTGGCCGCGCTACGCTTGGTGCTTCCAGATGGTTTTCCGAGCTTCGAGTTCCCCCTAAAAACGTTTCTCCATTTTATGCTGTTTGAACATACTTTTTCCAATTTTTCCTTCCTTCAGCGCTAAACGAGTGCAGTGTGGCTGGTGTCCCCTCAAAAAAAAAATATATGGGGTGACGAGAGGACGACGGAGAGTGAGGTGTTGCCACTAATTTCCGCTTCCGGCAGGCGGATGTTGATAAATTCAATACCATGTCGTGGTGTGCGATTGCGCTCAACGTCGTACTGACCTCGCTATACTCCCGAGATGCTGTAACTACACGAGGGGGGGGGGGGGGGGCTGCTGAGTGCATAGCTGACTCTCAGCATGAATTCCTCCTCTCGACCGCACGACCATTGGTCCAGAATGGTGTTTGTGGGATAGAAAAATGGAGAACAATAATTGAAGGGTGTTGTAAAAGCCGATGTTTCGATCTACCGTAACCACCCTCCCTTTGAAGGTGCTTGAACTTTATCCCATAAATTGTATCCCCATGGGGGATTGGCGACAACGAAGAGGACGGTCAACTTTCTTATCCAGTGCTCCATACAGCCACAGGTCAAAGCGTGCGCGACTTTTGCTCCACAGAAAATCGAAACTCGGAAACCAGGAAGGTAATCTCGAACCCCAAAAAGGATACTCAGTCGACCTTTGTTTCTTGAGCCAGCATACGGCCCGATGCTCCACAGGGCTCTGCTGCTCGGTGTAAATCATTTAAATCAATTATCCTTTCTCTTCCCACCGAAAAGCAAAGGACGGAGACTTCCTTCTCGTTCGTTCAGTTTTGGAGAAGGAGATTCTACTCCATCTTGACCGCACAATAAGGTAATCGGGGACCGTGAGCCCATGCGGGCTTTAATTGAATTTCGAAGTCCACCTCTCGGTCACGAGGTTCGAGGACACTCTCTCCGGTTGAGGAGGGTTGTTGGTCGTGCCAAAACAGCAACAACGGCAACCGCCATAAAGTAGGCTGAAATGTGCTGAATTGGCAGATCCTTTTTTTAAGGTGGAGGTCGACGCACTGCGGCGGATTCTTCGTAAATCATCGAAGCAAACCACGTCACAAGGTGTTAACGACGACGAGTGGGGGTTCTTGAAGAGTTATGGAAGATTGTTTCTTGTGAAAAAGGAAGGTAAGTTACTAAAAGTACAATTTCTTTGGAACACTTCAATCAAATACGCAAGTCCGGTGGAGTACCATATGGTAGCGAAGTGTGTCTGGGGATCCGGGATACGAACACTCACCACGCGGGCGCCCCGCAGGTCATCCAGCGGTATGTGTGATGTATGTGAACGAGTTTAGCTTCCACCGGATCGTGACATCATCTTTTCTTCATCGTCATCATCATCATCTTGCTCATCGGTAATTCCGGAATACGCACACGGGGACTCTCCGTCACTAATTATCCTTCACCACCACCCATTCCCTGTCACCGAATATTTAAATTCAACGGATTCTCGTCCCCTGCATTCCGTGGCAGCTGCTGCAGAGTGGAAGGAGCGGGGGACATGTCTGGCCAGTCAGCCGTGGTGGTGATAGATTCGCGAGAGGAAAAGCGAACGGAAAAAACTGCTCCGTCGTGCCGTCGCGCGGAACGAGGGCAAAAATTTGCACATTTTAGAGCGAGTGAGATAGACAAAGAGTCAGAGCACGCGAGTGAAAGAGATGGCACACGAACACACACTGTTTAGATAAACGCACACAGGGACGGGAACGAGCGCACACGGGAATGCACACAAAAGCGCGCGCAGGCAACCAAGAAGCGAACGGCGATGGATGCGTCACGCGGAAGGCCAACTCAACGCACGTGCTCCCTTCTTTCCTTCCACGCCACGGATCTCTGGAAGCAACAGGGTGACCAGCTTTTCTCTCGCCGCTAATTTGTCTCTTGGCCACAAACGCGACAAACTTGGGCACACTGAACGCACTGAGGACACCGCGGCACGACTTTCTCCGTCGACGGACGCTGGCGAAATGAAAAAAAACCTTTTTTTTTCGTGCGTCCGTGCGTGCGTGCGAGACGAGGGACACTCCTCGTTCATCGTAGTAACCCGATTCCGAACCGAACCTGTCGTCGTCGCCGGAACGCACACCACGGTACAGTCGCGTGCGATATGGTTCTCGGACACCACCACTAGCACAATCCGTTCGGCCACACTTCGGAACACCGTCGGGGTCGGGTCTTTGGCCGAATTGCCATCCTTCCATTCAGCATCCTGCCCCGCTGGCTTCTGCCACCCCGGCTCTCTTGAACACGTTTCGACAGCGGCCTTTTGTTCGTGTTTTCTGTGTGAGTGCGGCACAGTCCTGGCCACACACACCGATGGGTTGATTTTCTGCGAAAAGATTATCGCCCAATCCTTCATTACACCATCGTTCGCAACGGAATCCCGTCCAGGGGAGGAAACTGTTGAATGCGAACTGCGCTGCGAAAATCCGAAAAAAGGAGGAAAAGAACAAGGACACGTCCGTTCCTGGCCATGCGGGACGGTTTTTGGCGGATTCCGTGGCGTCTGTCGTGCCGTCTGTGATGCTGCCTGAACGTTGGAGGGGCGCGCGGAATATCTGTTTGTCTGCCAGGGTGCCTATTGTCTTCGGTGTCTGGTGCGATGCGATGCAAGAAGGGGTAAAGCGGACGCAGGACACGAAAACTGCTCAACAAATAAGGATTATACGCACGCACACAGACATTCCGACGAGTCTCAGCAACCATGTGCGCCACCGAAGCACGCTGGATTCACAATTTGTTGGTTAGGTTGACGAGCGAATCCAGCAAAGAAAATCATTGAACTGCTAGTCTTTAATGTTTCCTGATGGGCCCAAAAAAGACGCAGCAAAGGATTCGGGATGCGAATGTAAATCCTGACTCACATCACATTAATGCTCACAAGCATCATAAAGTATGCTGTAACTGAAGGTATGCTTTATGCTACCGAACCGCCGATAAATGCCACCACGGATCTGTACCTCTCTCTTTCTCTGTGTGCTAAGATGTTTGAAAAGACGAATAAATCGGGCAGCCACCGTTCATGCCATGCCGCGACCCAGTCATTTGACGAAAGCATAATCACCGCTAGCATAAATACATAATTGTGAGCCCCGTTTCCATATGAAAGGCATGGATTCCCGCATTTGAACCAAACCACAGAACCAAACGGCCCCGGACCGGAGAAAACGGGAGCAATGAGAGTGGAGAAGAGAAGAAAAGGGGCAACTGGAAAAAGAAGAAGCAACCCAACAATCCCAACATCCGTTCGCATATGCTGCTGCTTTCGGTCGGTTCACATTTTTATGGCCCTGGAAGCTCGCGCGGCCGGCAAACAAATCATGTCGACGGCGATGACGACGACCTGGTCCACAACGCTATGTTGAATGATTTCCTCCTCTCGTCGCCGTCGCTTCACCCCCACCCACCCACCAGGAAGAGCGAGGCTGGAAATGTACGCCACATTACCCCCGGGGACCGTGTCTGCATGTGTGTGAACGTAGGTGGACGCATGACGAACCGGTGAGGAATTGGATAAACGTGTTGTATCTGCCCCCGGGATGGCCAACAGAGTTCCACTCAATTATGGATTGTTTCCATTAATTTAAATCCTTTTCACGTTCCACCACCACCACCACCACCGCCACGTCACGGCGGTTCAATCGTGCGTGCAATGTGTAAAGATGATGATGCTCCACATCGTAGAGATCCGATCCGATTTACGGCCGGTGGGGATGGCAAGCGGAGCGAAGGCAGCGAAGTGAGGTCCGCATTATGTTTTGGCGTGCCCTCGCATACGCTTACACGTCCATATTGCCCGTCCTGTGTCCCACGAGAATAAAGGATTCGGAACGCGACGGAAGAGACGCGTTTCGTTTCTTTGGAAACTTTGCTCGCGAGACTTCCTTTGAAGAAGACGTGCTGTCGCGATTAAACCATTCGTCTTTAAAGTATGTTCCTGGGTGCGTCGGGAGCAGGAAAAATGCTTTCCGCTTCATGCGAAGCAACGCCGAGCAGGGATGCGCGGGATGATGTGTAGGTGTTGATTTAATCATTGACACCATTCAGTGGGGTGAGGGAGGCGGTGGAGGGTAATCAGTGCTTTAAGCCGCGTGTTGTACATTCACGCGCCTCCCGGCTAGCTGGCTCGACGCACCGGGAGGCAGGATTATGTTCGACACCTTCCGTGCTCGGTGGCATTAAAACATAATATCTACGTGCACATTTATGTATTTGCGTTTTTGTGTTGAGCATAACAAATGCGGTATGGCTGCTCTGTTGATGTATGTTTTCGCTTCGGCTAAAGCTGGTTGTCATGTTACTGATATCCTATCCATTCTATTATCTATTCTATTAGTCACTTTTACACTTTTTTGATGTTCGGTTCAACGGAAATTGGTAAATTTTCCATTTTACAAGTTTTGCGAATCCTTATGACTTTTTAAGATTTGAATTAAATTTTTTTTTCCAAAAGTAATTTTCGTCAGTTTCCACAAAAATCAATCCAGTTTGCTGGTAATTTTTGGTCTTGTATATTTACAAACACTGAGTTTCAAATGCTTTTTTTTAATTATGGGAGCTTTACTCAGATTTGGTTTATTTGCAAACATCTCTTAGCTAATCAAATAAATATTTTACGTCATTTATCCTCGACTATTATTGGATTTAATATTCAAGTTAGTATTTCTACTCTCAGAGACACTTGTTCCATTTTTAAGTTCCTTTCTTTAATTAAAATTAATATTCATCTAATAATATGCAAAAAGGGCGGCTCCAGGCTTCAGTTTCACTAATGACCTCCAACTTGCTCTCTTTCGTCCAGTGCGCATTCAGAGTCGGAAAATTGTTTAACGCCCTAACTGTGCTCCGACGCACAAAATTTCAATAACTTCCAGCCCTTTAAACGCCACCAGCCATCGTCGCGACTAATCGCTTAGCGAGTCCAACCGAGACCGAGTTCAGTGACGCGTCTCGCGAACCAGCCCACCATCCCACCTCCCACTCGCGGAGAGGGAATAGTTTGACGTGCGGACGAGCAGAGACATTCCACCGTGCAGTCGTCGCTTTTCCTTCAAATTATTTCTAATCAAACGTGCACGAAGGCTCCGTTGGATGCCGCGAGTGAGTTTTTGGCCTTTCGGAAAACTTACTTTCCCGAACTTGAACGTGAAACACACAGGCACACGTGCACGCCCAGCTCACGGAATGGAGGGTGGATCGAAAGTAACCTTCACCCCCTTTCCCACAACGAAACAATGGAAAATGGAACTTTTGCCAGCATTATTTCCTGCCCGGGCGCGCGTAATGAATTATTTGGAAGCTCCGAGACCGAACACAAACGTGGGTGGGCCACACACAGATACACACGAATCGTTATCGTCTGTTCCGGCACATCCTCGGCCTGCGCGTGGTTTTGGGACCACCCGAAATCCGGAAAGTGAACCGAAAAGTTGATCCAGCAGCAGCAGCCGCCCGTCCATTTCCATTTCTCACATTCGACGACGGTGGGTGAGAAGGGGTGCCGGAGGGTGGTGGCCATGCCACGTATTCATAATTTTCCACCCACCCCTTGAACCGAACCGGACATGGAAGGCCAGCTAAACGGCCAAATGGCGCTCATCCGCTGACCAAGCACCATCCGCACTCCCGTCCCTTCAACAACAACAGGAACCTAAATGGACCCCTGGACTGTGTCCATGTGTCTGTGTGGGTGGTTGTGTGTTCCCGGGGTTTTAATTATTGTTGTAGCTACACGATGGTGAGATGGCCTTCGGGGGGCTTTCGGGTGTTGCAAACAACATTTAACGGAAAACCAAGAGACTACCACCAGTGGGAGGATGATGCTACCCACTCCCCCCTCCCGCCCACACATGGAGCGGCCAACACATCATCATATGCTTCACGGTTGGGCGATGCTGGGTGCCGGAATGAATGATATATGGCAATCATGGTGCTGTGGTGTGTGCTGTAAAGTGCTGATAAGCTACCGCTCAAGGACCACTCGCTGGCTCGCTGGTATCGTTTTGTGGTGCGCTTCTCGCTCTTCTCTATTTCTTGGAACCACCAGAGAAGCGTTTAGTGTGCTTATTGTTTTAGATCAAATTCTTATTTTATGTTTTCCTTTTTTTCACACGCCAATAGACGACCTAAATACCGAACACACGGAGCACGAGGGTTCGAGAGTTTAATTTCACTTGGCGTACCAATTGGAAAATGTCTGCTTTTCCGACCATCCGCCTACCACCATCCGGCTCCTGATGTCCTAATGTCTGTGACCCATTCACTCGGAAACGATCGAGTGTGAAAGGAAGAATTATGCTTGGGCCTGGTGTGGCCTGGCCACTCCAAAAAGTAAAGTGATTTATGATGGCCAACCGCCCCCCCCTCCCACGAAAGGATCGCCAGGATTAGTTCCCACGGAATGAGCATTGGCAGCCAATGGGGGAGGGGTGGCCAATGCTCGCCATGGCTCGTTTGCTCCGTTTTTGCGATCCTGAAGCCCAGGAAATCCTAGGAAATGACCAAAAAACGGAGTGGAAGGGAGCAGACCACACTCATACACAAGCACAAAGCAAGCAAAAACCAATTTTAGGACATTTCATTCAACGGAGGTCCGAACGGGAGCTCCAAGCTTCAAGCATTGCTCTCTCTGCTCTGTTCTGTTCTGTTCTGCTTTTCGATATGTTTCGACTGGAGATTGGACTGAAGCAAAAAGCGCCAATAAACAAAACATCATCAGCGTCCTCTCCGTGTGCTTGGTATTGGACAACCACCCGCTCGAGGAGAGACAGAGGTTGTGCCTCCATTGGTGGTTCGGTAAATATCGGAAAAGTTGGTCAAACAAACACCATATACAAGCTGGACGCCGGAGGGAGGAAGGATCGTGAGGATTGCATATAAGATGGAGCATAAGAAATATGCAAGGCACCACACCACCCCGAATTTCCCGGGAATGTCAAACACGGGACCAATCCCGGACTAACCTACAATCGGATCGTCAGGATATGTGTTTTTGCAGAAAACGGAAAACAGGAAAAATGAAAAAAAATCAAAACATTTGTCCCCAAAGCTTTGTGAGCGTTGGCGAGAACGTTGCTGGCCAGTGGTCAGTGGCAGCGGTGGCGGCATTCCGTTTATTGTTTATCCTGCGATGATGATATTTTTTTCATCTATTTTGTGGTGACCGTACACGGGTTTTCAAATTTTCCTTTTTCATTCGAAGCGCTCTCTCTCTTTCTATCTCTCTATCTTCTATTCTTTTCGTGCTGGACTCTGAGCTTCAAGTCGCATAGAATCATGAGGTACAAGGAGTACCTAAGTCTCGTTCTATCTCGGAAGGGCGCACTCCCGAATTTCCCGCAAAAGCGCACACGGAACCGTAACCACGGACAATTCATTTCCCACAAATACGATTAATGTGGAGACCACCTCACTCCTTATATGCCCCCTCGTCCAGTACGCCCTCGAAGAATCGGATCTTAAATCCAACGAACGAAGGAACGAATTAAAGGGAAAAAGAGAGGAAAAATCTCTGTCCATTCCAGCATCCATTTTGTCCTCGTGCTTGCCCCCCACCCAACTGGGCTGTGCTCGCAGCGGGTCTGCAAATGAGTGAGTCACGGGGTTTTTTGGCACCCGAATGTCCGGTTGCCGGGAGATTGTCAGGAATTAGCTACCGGAAGGGACTGGAGCGCAGAGAGAGGGAGCCACGTGCCAAATGCACATCCTCTGCGTCCCGTGGTGCTTTGATTTTCCAAAATGGTGGTCCCGGTCCGGTGTTTTTGGGGTACGGGCTCCACTCCACGATATGACACTCCGGGAGGACCGGTCTCGAACCAATTTGGCACGATGCCACCGCTGCCGGCTTGTTATTAAATCTCGATCTCTTCAGTGAGCTCGCGCGCTCTCTCTCTCTCTCTCTCTCAAACTCCTCTTCCAAGCGACACCTAAGCGTTGGAGCATCCATTTTGCAGCCCGAATAAATATGTCGTATCCGTCCGATTGGGACTGGCGGGTTGCTGGTGCTTTACGTAAGCCTTGGCCACCCCTATAATGCTCTGCCACGGCTGTGGAATTGATAATGATAAGAACTTTCCGGTGTTCACTGAGGTGGAACCGGTGTTCACTGAGTGGTTCTTGATTTGTTCTTCTACGAACGCTGTTCGTTCTGATCAGACGCTGCGCTTAAAGCTGCGTCAACGAGGAAAAGGGCATTCCCGGGAAGTACATTTAATTACCACCGCTAGGCGTTCCGGGGAATCACTAGCTCCGAGTCACGGCTAATCAGCATCAGCATCATTCATCATCCAGGAGATGAGAACCCTTGGACCCTTGGAGGATAGCCAGAACCGTGCCATGCCGTGTCGTGTCGTGGCATGTCGCGGGACAAATGTCCAAGATCACAAACATCCGGACACTTGTGTTGCAGACGGGGCAAGACCTGTTCATCCCGACACCGGTCCTGTGACTTGTGCTCGTCCTCGTCGACGTGTGTGATACGCGAACCATTTATCATCGTGGCATCGTGGCGACTGGACATTTGCGCGACACCCAGCGATCCCGGGGCTGGCCAGCAGCGGTTGCAACATCTTTCCGGACATGATCTGGCCTGGTAACGGTGCTGTCTAAGCAGACTGCCGTTTAGACACCCCCCCCTTTTGTGCTGAATGAACCGGATGAGCGAGACTGATTAACAGTGGAATGTGGAGTGGCGCGTGGAATGTCACCGAAACCGCTCCAGGTCACAGGACGCGCGCCGCTGGCGACTTGACAGTGTGGCGCACTCATCATTTATCACTCCGAAAAGGGGCTGTAGATCCGAGCGAAGCGTGGGTTTGTTTGTTGTTTGGTGATAAAATTTTGATTTAAAATTAGAAACCAAATCCTAAGCCAAGTTTGTAGCCTTCGAGCCTGAGCCCAGAATCTCCATAACGCGTCATCGTAGCTTATCGCATTCTTGCTGCAAATCCTCCATCAAATGGCCATTTAGCTTACTTCAAAACACTTGCCAAGTGCCAACGATTCCGATAATACCAAAAGAGCCACTCCCGGGTCCTGGTTCGGCATCTGGCGAGCCTCTAGTGTCCTATCCGGATCCCCAAAGCACACAACTTACCTGGCCTGGGTGTCCTTGCGTCGCTACGGAGCTTGTTATTCTTTGTTTGATGGCATCTTTCCGACAGATTCTTATCTGCTTCTCCTGGACTGGAGGCCTGGACGACGACGACGATGGCGTCATAAATTCTAAGAACACTTCACCTTACGCTCACAGGTGGGCTCGGTGGGTGGTTCTGGTGGTGTTGGAATCTGCAAGAACAACAAGAAAATGCAAATCAATTGCTATTTGTTTCGCATAACGAGTCACCCTAGCTGCTGCTGCTGCTGCTGCTGCTGCTTGCATAATTTATCTCCCTTCTCCTCACTAACTTCTGGACAGCTCAGCTGGTGTATGTGTATTTTGTCTGGTTTTCTAGTACACACCAGCATGTCTGCGCTTATGGTTTTTGCATTGCGAAGATTTAGCACGATCTTATGGCTGCGGTTAGCTTTCGGAATGTTGGAAAGAGATGCCGGATCGAAATCGATTTTACATTCATCCATTCTGAAGGCCCCGTTGCTCGCGATACTGACCAGCAGCGGAACGGGGATTAGAGCGCCACCAGCGTCGCACATCTCGGCACATAACGACCGATAGCACCTCACACCCCAACGAGCACAGAGCAATCGAGGCGCTGTCGGCTCCATCTTCAGGGCGGGCCCGTGAAGAAGACCAAGTAGGCCACTAAAGAAGAGCAGTTTGCATAGCGACAACCGCTTGCCTTGCTACTAAGCCGCCTTCCAGGAAAGACTCAATCGCAACCGTGAAAGTCATAGCGCGAAAAGAACATTTCGAGGGCTTATCGATGGCGTAAATGATGATGATGACGACGGCTACGATGCGGGCTGATCATCGCATCCGATGGAGATGATTAAGGAGGGACCAGAATCCGGGCCAGGCGAAGCGTTAATCCTCGAAGCGTTAAATGGCCACCGTCGCCGTCCCAGGGGCGATCGATCGTCGGTCACATCGTTTTGCGTGTGTTTGCTGATGTCTATGCTGCTGCTGCTGCCGCTACTTCGGTTGCTCATTGTTGTTTGGAACATAAATTCACACAAACACCCACCCAGGTCCCCATTTAGGTAGCCTTCGACCACATTCCCGCTTATGCTCCTGCCTTACGCCGAAAGATGAGCCACCGCAAAGCAAACGTTTCGGTTTCGGTGCGCACCAACCTTGAGCGTATGCTTTTAATGCCTCCGTTTGGAGAGATTTATCTACCGTGGGCTGAGCGCTCACTACGATGCCAAAGCTTTAAATCTGGCAATGGGCCCTTGGCAGGATCGAGAGAGAGAGAGAGAGAGAGAGAGAGAGAGAGAGAGAGAGAAAGAGAGAGAGAGAGAGAGAGAGAGAGAGAGAGATAGAGAGAGAGCAACTTTCCAAAAAACACAATTCAATCCCCTACGCTGTGTTCGGACATTTGTTTTTTTTCTGCGATTTTCTCCAAAGCACCCGAGGCTGCCAGGTTGGGTGAAACTTTACAACTTTATCACTTGGCGGTTTTTGGCGGACCGGTACGCACGGCACCATCAAGCCGGAATGCCCACAAATCGGATGGAATGCAGGGGCCCCAAGATGAATATTTCATTGGGATCGATTCAATTTGCGAGGTCGGTCTCGGCGGAGAAGCGGAGACAGAGTGTTGCCGTTGGGAGTCGCTTACATGATCACCTTCCAAGGAGCGCACGAAGGAGGATGAGGTAGGAAAAACAAAGAATCACTAATACCTATTGCATTGCTACTTCTCTCAGCGTCTCCTTTTCCACCTCTACGTCTTTTGTTCACCGCGGAAAACGATTCCTTCTGGGTGCTTGGAAGCTTCGCTGATGTCGAGCCCGAGACCAAGTTTTCTGCCGCAGTGCACCGGCCACCGGTCGATGTGCCTGCCTCTCCGCCTTCAAGTTAGCTGGTAGTAAATAAAATTGATAAACAGGTTCTGGTCCTTGGTCCTCTTCGATCTCACACTCAAACCTCTCCACGAGCATAGTGGCAGGGAAACTGGTAAAACTTTCATTAGCCTCTCCACGACACAAGGGTGCTAGAGCGAATAGAGCGTCCAAGTTGCGAATGTGCTCTCCGCTAACCAATTCCCGGAAGTCATTCGTTTTTTCCCGGGCCACTCCAGATTCCAGAGGCCAACTCTTGACTCTCTCGAACAGTGGTACAGCGCACTCCGAGCTCCGAAGAGACCAAACAAAAGCACACGAAGCACACTGTGCTCGTTCCACCAACCTCACCATCTGCAGCGAGACGAAACCGTCGTGGTCGAGGTCGTGGGATTCTGCGGAAAATGCGAATTAATTTGCATAAACAAAATAACGAACCAACCCAACACACACAACACAGTTTTGTACAGCACCAGACCAGACTTCGAGAGACGAAGGACCGGGACCGGAAGTGCTTGGCTGGAAACAAGGTCTGTTGAGACCAGATGACCCAAATGACACTCTACTACACTGCACACAGCATCGCATCGCATCGCATCGCAGAGTAGGTAATGGCAGACCACTGCAGCCACCACACCCAGGAGTGTCCAGGAGTGATGTATCACTTAGTGTGGTCCAGCAAGTTGCCCGCCAGCAAGCAAGTGGTGGCAGAGAGAGAGAGAGAGAGTGTGGCAGGGAGATGGTCGAGTTACGAGTGAAGTTTGGGCCTCCTCCCATATCATGTAACCTGCCCGTCGCAACCAGGCGCGGTAGAACGCAATTAATTTGTTTGCCAAACCAGAACCGAAGAGGCGACCACCGGGAGTCGCTCTCTAGCTTCTACGAGCTGTTCCCGGGGTCTACATTTGTAACAGGAATCAAACGTTACGCTCGAAAGTTTACCTCAGAAGAACCTGGGAAGGGACTGAAAGACTTTCCCCAAACACCAGGGGAGCGACCGATACCGTCTGCTAAACAACTGTTCTGCCACTGTTCGCTTCTCGATGGAGGCGCTTCGCAGTGATTATTTCGAACTTACACCTTCCCGACGTTCTCGTCCTACTCTCTGGTGGGCCGCTGACACCGCTGACAAAAGGCCACACTGCACACGTTGCGATAGGGGCAAATTAGAATTGGAAATTGGTCTGCTCGTTCGGTGTGCGCTGCGCTCGGTTATATCGGATCGTCACGTGGTGCGTACGGTGGACCGGCGCACCGATGTACGATGTCTATTCCAAATTCCACGACATGGCGCACCCTGGGTGCTATCGATGACGAGCAGACAGACGACCTCGGATGGAAGAGCTCGGTGCGTAACGGCGAACTGATGGCCAGTACCGATGGCGAAACTCTTGTCTAACCTTCCGGAAGACCGGAGACGCGCTGGGTGCGCACTGACTCGCCATTCTTCGCCGCTCGAAAGGCAATCAAAAGTCGAACACTTCGGGTTTCGGGGGAAGGACTGAGAGGAAACTTTGCTGCCAAATTGCGGGCACAGAGAAGGGATGGAGAGGACCAGGGAGGAAGTGAGCAGATGTTCCGTTTCGCTGGAGGATTTCCTTACGGGTTTTCGGATTTCCGACGCGGTGCGTGAAGTGTGGAGGTGGTGGTGGTGGTGGTGGTGGTGGTAGCCAACAAACTTTTCCGGCCAACAAATCGCTGACGCCCGACACGCCCCGGGGTACATTAATTGTTCGGCAAGATTGCCTCGGTCCCCTCCCTCCACCACAACTCACAAGGTGTCTGTGTTTCGGCTGGAAAGATTTGGCGCAGCGGTCCAAACTTGCCCGGCGGAGCCCGAGCTTGGTCCCATCGCCCGAGAAATTTGGGGTGGGTGTCCGTTCGGGGGTTGTCCGCTTTCACACGCATCGGGCGTTGGGTTTGGGTTTTAATTTATCCGCAAAAATGTCTGGTCAACTTTTTCAGCTAAGCGAGAGATGTTTTGATTTAATTTCAAGTTTCAAGGGACAAGTATTTTTGTAACGAAAGACCATCGAGAGAATGCAAGAAAGTTTGCATTTTAAAGGTGATTTTTGGGATGTGGAGATGATAATTCAATTAGAAAAAATGTAAGAAAGGTTGTTTTTGGTTTTTGGATTATATTTCATATTTCGATTTAAAAAGGGTATAACAATACATGAAATATAATATTATAATGTTATAAAATGCAAGCAAATCTATTAATCGAGTGATAAAATAGTAAAAGTTCATCAGTAAAACAAACAACTTTCAAACCCCTAAATCCTTACGAAATAAAAGTTTACCGACAAATGAAAACCATTGGGCAAACGAAGCAACAGCTAACCAGATGAAAACAGAGTGGAAAATCATAAATTTAATTAAGAAATTAAAGACAAACGAATGAAGCTAAAGCTAAACCGTTTACCCAAGCATCTTGCTCCATGTTTTCTTTCTTTTTTCCGCTTTTTTGTTCGTTCCCTCAGGTCCAACGTGCACGAGACAAATGTCAAAGACATGTTTTTCTTTTTGTACTAATCCCACATTTCCTCACAAAGGCTCCCTGGCTCCGTATGGCACCGTGTATGTATGTGTGTCTCCGTGAGGTGATTATACGGAAAACCGGAAAAATCGGCCTACGTAGTGACGGCCCACAGAGCGCGACAGAGAGAGAGAGCACGGGAGGGAGGTGTTAGCGAGAACGAAGCTGAATTAATTAGCTCATTAGGGGGAAACATAATTAACGCTGTCGCGCAGAAGGACGCATCGAGCGCGACATTTCCAGCTTCACCTTCACCTCTCCCTGCATCACCACCATTGCCATCCGGTAGACCGTTGGTTCCGGTGTGGTTCGCCGGGCTCGGCCAGCATTTTCTGTTTTCGCATTTTTTCCCTCCCGGCTTTCTGCTGAATTGCAGGCCACGGTCCTTGTGGTAAGAACCTTGTTCAGTATTTCCCACGATTCTCAACATTCCCAGTAGCGTTTTTCCGAAGGTTGAAAAAATCGAACACTGAAGGCATACAATTGGCAAAGATTTTCCAGCTTCCAGAGTGTGTCACACCCACACCCACACGCTGTAACGCACTGTGGAGGTGTGAAATATCAAAGAAAGTAGTTCCAATTAGCTTTTAATTAAGGCTACACTCTTGGTGCGATCTTTTCGGTTTTTAGGGCGACCGCCCCAATCGCCTCACCATGCCCACGGGACGTGACTGCGCTGACGCAACCAAACCCGGTTAAAGGATCTGCCTGGCACCAAAAAAAAAGGAAACCCAGAACCGAGCCACCAAATGCCGCTCCGGAAAATGGTCCGGATAAGTGGTTTTGGTCGAAATTAAACAAAACAAAAGGCGGCGGCCAAAAATGGGCATTATCCCTGGCGAGGGCAGCTCATTTTCAGCCATCGTCCGGTCCGGTCCGGTCCGGGCCAGTGGTCAGGCAGACCGATGGGAGAGAACATTCAAAGAAGTAGCCGCCTACACCGAGATACGCTCGCTTTTGCCGTGCGAAAGGTGGAGACAATGGATCGAAGAAGGGAGAGCGGGCTAGAAAACGCGATTCACGAGAGATGATCGCGGTCGCACACTCCCGGAACGTACGTATTAGCTCCGCAAAGGGAAATGGTACGGAGGGAGCAGATCTGCAAATAAAATTCTTCCATTCGTCGGCCATTCGGGGCTTTCGGGGGGCGCTAGATCGTTGCCTACTCAGTTTTTTTTTTGCGCTCCGTTTGTCCTTTCCGTTCGTTCATCTCTGAGAAGCCCCGACCACCGATAACGGCATCCAACGGCCTGGCCGGAGAGGTTCACTTCATTATTTTTCCCTTTTTTCCGTGCATTTCCAGTACAGGGTCCACTACGGGTTCACATCGAAGGACCAAGGGTCCATTTGTGGTGTCGGCGAACGGTCAACGGTCACACAACACGCGGCGGTTACCACTACAAAGTGTCGGAAATGTGGGCACACGACTCCAGCCTACCAGCGTTGCCCCCTTTGGCCTCTTGGTGAGGTTGAGGTGAGTAAATTTGAAAATTAAACATTCCATTTCGTGCCATTCTCGAGCGGCATTTGCTGGTGCTGCTGCTGTTCCAACGAAGTGACCAATCCCCAGTGCGTCCGCCCTTAGGGATGTGGTTTTTCCGGGGGCCATTTGCTGAACGAGGCCAGTTTCCACATGAGAAAGCAAACCAAGCTGCAACCCCGGGGGTAACACCGACACCAGAACCTACAGTCCGGCCTACTAGTGTCACTGTAAGCATGTGTGTTGGCATGTAGGCAAAGGTCGTCACCGGCCATGCTGGTAGACTGGTGATTAGTGGGTGGCCGGCCGAAAAACGGGTTACAACAAGGCCCCGGTTCACCGAAAGGCCGGCTGCCGAATGTGATCACGTAATCACACAGATACACATTCCTCGGTTGGAGTGCCCCAAAGGGACACTAGGGTGCACTAGAGGACCGGACTAGATGGAGCATCTGATAATTCCGACTCCAACTGTTTCGTGGTTTCGCCAACTGCTACAACTGCTGCATAGCGTAGGAGTTTGGGAGTGTTGTTCAGGTGGCAGGAAGTGCCTGAAAATGCTTATGACTAATTAAGATTATCTCGCAATTGTTGGCCAACTATCACGCTGTTGTAGCGGAGCCGATATAATGTCGGGCGTCGCTGTTTTTCGGGAAATTAAAAAATACTTGCAGATGAAAATTGTCTTTGCATAAAACAAAATTCAAATGTTTTTTTATATAAGTTAGAGAATGAATGTTTTGCTATTTTACAACATACTTAAATATTCTTTAGGCATAGAATTATTACTTTTTATTTTTAAAAAATCTTTACAAAAAGTTCCATCATCGAAAGTGAATTCGAACCACAACGATGGCTGCTCAGTTTTCGAAATAAGTGTTCCAAACCCCAATCAGTCACCCTTAACGATCGCAAGCCGCGCTAAGTGAAGTCACTGCTCACTCGCGTCACTGGGAGTGCACATAACATCGCCGTATAAGCGATAACACCTTCCCAGCAGAGCGTACGCGGTGCAATCTCAGCTCCGGAAAGGATGGAATCGAGAAGATTAAAAATACCGAACTACGGATTCAGGGATTCGGAAAAATGTCGAAATGTTGTGGTTGAGTGCAGCTCCAGTGCAGCATCCAGGTGATGTTACATTCTTCCTGCAGTAAGTGCAGTGTTGCAGCACCATTACACCTTCACCACCGTCGCCGCCCCGTTGCCGCTTCGGGCTGTTTGGCTGTTTTGGAATTACATTTTTCATAAAACCGACATATTCGCCATTCAGCTTCAGCCCATGGAGCAATATACGGTGGTTCCCTCTATCTCCTCTACTCCACTAGAACCTTCATTGAAATGTTCTTTCGCCACCGAAATCGTTGAGTTTCGGATGGTGCGCTGGCATGCTAAACGGTGGAGAGTTCGGAGAGTCGTTCATAGCATCGGTTTTGCGGATTGGCCGTTGGATGGTTGCAATTTCGTGTGGCCGTGGCCATTCTATCGCCCTGCAGCTGCAACGAGCGAACTGTGAGCCCAAGAGAGGTACCCCTTTCACTGGTATGCGCCCCCCCCCCCCCCCCTCAGAGAACGCGATATGCAATCATGGTTTTTAGTACCTTCCCTTCGTTGCCAGATTTGAATTCAATCCAGCTCGTTGTTTTCCTTCCTTACCTCTCTCTTTCTCTCTCTCTCTCTCTAGTCTTTCAGCACGGTGCGTTTGTCCAACGTGTTTCGAAATCCGCTATCGGTGGGAAAATCGAGCATACCGCACACATACACCTACAGAAGGACACCGACACGAAGGACCTTTCGGCGATGGGGCCAATTGGAGCGGCTCAATGGTTCAGACGGGGTTTAGAAGTTCAGTAAATATACGGTTATTGATTTTACGATTCCTTCGCCAACGCCAACGCCAACAGCCGGTACAACCGGGCCCCCGGGGCTGGCAGGAGTCCACTTTTTAGCGGGGTGACCACCCCCTAACCCGACTTTACACTCCCGGTGGTCGCCACTCAGTACTCAACCAAAGCAACTGTAGAGGTGCGACATTGGGGATGGAATTTCTTCGTTTTTCCTATTCCCGGACTTTATTTGCATATTTTGAAATTGAAAAACAGCTCTCCCGTCGGCCAGTTGCCAGGAGTGTTGCATCGACCGGTGCGATAAGGAAGAAGGGGGCCAATTCCGATCCAGGTCTACAGATCGCAATGACAGCGAGCGAGCGAGGGAGAGAGTGATGTGTGCAATATTGTCAGTCCCGGCTCGTCTATATTGCCTGATTGCGAATCGTTTCTCGCCCTTTTTACGTTTTACTATTTTATTCCGGGTTTTCCTGGGCTATCTTCCGGCACTTCTTCGTGCGGACAGTTTCCGGGGATCGAGTGGAAGCGAGTGGCAATGAGTAGACGAGTTTTAGGGGGAACAGCTCAATCTGTTCGGCACATGATCACCGACGGTCCGGGAAGGAAAATGCATTTTGCTGACGAATTTGTCTTTTTTAATTTATGTAGACTTTGAGGGATTTTTTATTATGTTTTGTACACGCCATGAATGTCAACCAGACGAAGAATATATAATTTTGAATAAAAAATAAAGAGGAATTTTTAAAAAGACAATTATGTTACTAAAAGAATGCTCCATTGAGGGAAGGAATAAATTTGAATAATTGAATTTGAATATTTAAAAACAGGCTGTTCAGCATAAGAAACATGTGTCCACCATCAATTCGTCTGTGTTTAAATGAGACAGCAATTTGGCAGAATTTTGCCCAAAATTTTCAAATCTCTCACAGTAAAACATAAAATCTACCTACATTTGGCTTTACATATGGCTACCAGATGATAGGGATGGTAAGGTACCCGGGCCAGAGTCCCGTGCAACAAGCTGAGCCCTCGGGCATCTTTCATCCCTTGATATGCCCATGCCTGGGATTTGGTTTTCTTTTTGGCATAGCGCCACCGAGACACGCTGCGAATTATATGGAAGCGGCCGTGAGTAGGGTCCTGGTGCTGCATCCATGCATGACAGTGCCCACTTACTGCCTCCGGCCATGGTGGCCAACCAGCATCGAGGAAGCCAGCTCTGGCCACCGGTTTTCCCCTTCTCGGACTGGATGCAATGCACAGCAGCGGGAGGGAGCGGTCGGTAGCCGAAACAAAAAAAAGGCACGAAAATGCAAGCATAAAAAGCATCCCGCGGTTTCCAAAACACGTCGTGTGTTCGTCAAGCCGGAGAGAGAGAGAGAAGCGAAGAGACGAAGGCTCATAAAGTGGCATCAAGTGCTACAAACTCGAGGCTCAGGCTGCCCGGTCCCGGATGGATGGAATGTGGACAGCATATGTTTACAGTCCTTGGCCCCCCCGCGTGTGCTGCGCTGCCGAGACATATTATGCTCGCGCCACCCTCGAGCCCGTGCGAACCATAATGTGCCGAAATGAAACCATCAGTCGAACGAACGAACGAACGAACGTTGGCCTGGTCTCGTTCCGTTAGATTGAGATGACAGCGTGCGCCACAATGGCAGGAGGAGAAAAACAAAAAGAAGAAAAAAACCCACGAGTAGCAAGAGGCCGAGCGGCCGAAAGGCCACGGAAACATGCGGGCGGATTGGCCATGCATCGCTAGAGCATTAGAAGCATTAGGGGCTGGTTGGCTCGGCCTGGTCGCCGTATCGCTTGCAGTTCCCCCTCCCGCCTCTGTAGCCCCCCCACCCACCCCAACGTAAGTGGCCTTCGCATCGTTAGGATGTCGATTGCCTTCTGCTTCGGGTAGCATAAAATGTGCTGCGCTCGGTCTCGGTAGACGACATGACGACGAGGACGACGACAACAGCAGCAGCACTGGCAGCAGCAGCAACAAGGAACAACATTTTATGTCGGAAAAATGATGTTTCTCGGGAATGTTTATAGTTTTCCAAGGAGCGCTCGAGTTCTCGAGCCCGTGGCTGCTCCTTGTCCGCCACCAGCACCACCACCACGGGCACACCAGCATCATCATCATCGTCGTCGTCGTCGTGTGCCGCCTCCGCCGCCACCGGTTTGTGGTTGAGGCCGGTGTTTGCAATCAACAACATTGCATTAATGCGAGATTCCGTTGTTGCCAGGACCTTCCTCTTCCCTTAGAGAGAGTGCAAGTTTGAAAGAGAGATAGAAACAGAGTGAGAACAGAAGCGCCGAGAGCTGAACAGAGGTCAACTGTGCCAACGGGCTATCAAAGTGTTATGGCGATGATCATTCGCTTCCTCGCTCACCGGAGTTCCCGGTCGACCGACCGACCGACCGACGGTACCGGATTGCGGGCAATAAAACAGAAAGATGCGTCCCGGATCCTGCTGCTTCTGCTGCACACGAAGCTGCTGGCTATGTTGCGCTGGCTTTGGGTTTGCCGTTAAAAGTTTGCCCCGGGAAAAGTTGCGAACAAGCGACGATGCTTTACGACGAGCCAGCCTCCGATGATGGTACGGGTAGGGGCAGGAATTCAATTAGCTAAAATTGGCTAACTAATTTGTGTCAACTTTCACTTTCCTGCCCAACGATCTCAGCTCGCACGCCCACCGTTTGATGGTGAGGCGTTTATCAATATTCACGGACGATTTGTGGAGGGTGTGCGTAGAGACAAAGTGAGAGTATGAGGGCTGCTGGTGGGTTGCTGATTGCGCCGGATTCGTGATTAGAATTCCGGAAGCGTCTGTGATTAACAGCCCAGCGTGATTTTGGTTTGTGCTTAATTGGGTAAATCTGTCGCTTGTAAGCTGTTAATGTTGGTTAACCATTTGTTATGTTTTTTGTTTTTTTTTCTTGGTTGCACACAGCTCCCGTTAGGACTGATTCTGTGGCGTAGTTGTGATAGTTATGCTGCAGCATTGGCATATGAATGTGTGTTAGTCGGAAACATTTATAAAATCAAAACTATGTTAGCAAAATCCGTATGAAAATGACTGCAAGGAAGTAAAATGAGTGTAAAATGATTAGATTGCTGAGAATGTTTCTTAATTAAAGCTTATGCAAGAAAGGAATAAATTGTCCCATTCAGCTGTTTGTTATCTAAAAATCACAATTTAATAAAAAAAAATGCAGCATGAAGAACGTGAAACATGATTTTGTTTCATAAAAACGAGCTCATTGATTCAAAATTAATGTATTAGCTGCCAAGAAATTTCTTAAAACTATTTTAAAATAACTACAATTCAAACAGCTAGTCACAAAACTGAAAACTGTTGAGCATGCCATTGATAAATTTTGTGAATATTTCATCAATTGCATTACTCTGTAGCAACGTACATCCTTTTATCGTCCGTTCAGAAACAGTAACTGGTCTCGCCAAGCAGAAACAATGCATTCGAAACGGTTGGGAATGCATTTTTAATCCCAACATCACTGTCGGCCTGTCGCGACTATTTTCACCGGCAAGCATGTTTTATGTTTACTTTTCAACAAATTCCATCAGTGCCACTGGCATTCCATGGTATCGCGCACGGCAGGAGATGCCAACTGCACCTAGCCATTGATCCCGCGGTTTGATGCAGAAGCGCAGAGCGAATTGGCGAAATCGCACTGGCCCCACTGCAGTTTAATGCTTGATTTGGTTATTCGTTTCGCATTTTTTGTGCACGCTGGCTTCATGGAGTGTTAGCTACGATGATGAAAAAGGCCCAACCGAGGACATGCATCTCGCTAACATATGGCCACCACCGACAGTGAGGACGACAAAGGCCCAAACGCACCACACAATGTTCCTTTTTTGGGATTCGCGCGTTTGTGTTTGGAGCATCAACGCATCAGCAGCAGCCTGGTGCTATATCATCGATCATGCTGCCGCCACATTCTGATGCCCTCCACGCGTTCATGTCCACGTTGGTGTTCGTCAGCATCAACTCGCAACGCTCGCGTGTGGCCCTGGATTCAATCACGCTGCTACTGCTGCTGCTGCTGCTGCTGAACACTTCACCAGCGACAGAGAGTAAATTGATGTTGATTAAAACAATATAAATAAAATTCTCGTTCCGTGCCCAGCATGCGCACCATCATGCTGGGAGAGTGGACCACCGAGCGCCGCAGTCGGAGTCGGAGCCAGCTAGCCAGCGATCTGGGAAGCCCCCGCAATGGCCGACGCCGGCAGTTTATTTGTTTTTATTATGAGACCGAAACCGGGGCCTGGCGAGGTGGTGGTAGCGGAGTCAATGCGTTGACACCGGTCGATCCGACGGATCTGTGTCCATGATTAACAGCCCGCAGAACCCTGGGGCCGGTTATCGGGGGGGCAAGAGCAGGCGCAAGAGGAAATGTCGCATCATTCGTCCGTCGAACATGTCCAATGTGGGTGTTTGATGGTGAAAAGGGGGCCTCGGCGGGGTGTGAAAAAGGGAGAAAGAGGGTTGCTGGACCACCGATGAGCTCGGACATGCCCCACGAGGATGGGAGGGTTGATGGTTCCATTTTTGCTCTTTTCTACTGCCGAACTGCTGCTACTGCGTTCCTCCTTCCTTTCTGCATCAGACCATTATGATCTCCGGTTTTCTGCAACATAAAAAAAAACCCGTCGAGGGTGGAACGACCCCCTCTTCTACGACGCGAGTGCGCGCGCCTGTGTAACGAGAAGCTTCCGTCGTGACATACATCGGATGAGCTCATTCCGGCCCGCGAACGCAGCAAACGGCATCATCCGGTCTACCGGAGAAGGGGTTTTTGGGGGGAAGCATCGAATAGGATCGAATATCGGAGCAGAAAAGGGGTGCAAAACCAGATCGTGCACCGTGCTAGGCGCACAGAAGCGCGTGTGAAAACATGTGTCCACTGTGTGGCTTTACATCGTCGGTGTAAAGCGCGAAGGTGATGTCGGATTAGCTTGTCGACAGGTTCGCGGTGGTGGTCCGTCACTTCACTCCTAACGATTCGATTGATTGGTGTCTAATCCGTTTCCGAAATGTCATCCGAAGAGGCCATCGTGCTGTCGTGCACTGGATGCACTCGCAACGGCATTCTACATTCCTTACGGTAAACGGTATTACACATAACATGCCATGGTATGCCATTTCTCTCACTGATAGTGCGCTGGTCGTGGTAGAATGTGTTCGCCCTCGCGTTTCTGGTGCAGCAATATGCACCACCGCAATATCAAGTAACACGGGGATGACACAGTTCGGAGTGGAATGTGTTTGAATTCCGAACCGTTAACCAATCGAGCGCTTATAATCTTAACTTTATCGGCTTTGGTATGTTATGTTGGCATTTCGGTATTTCGACATTCCGTATTGATTTACAGGATAAAGGGTTTTTGCTTCATAAGATTCGAGAAGCAACATAAGACATCATAGAATAGTAAGAGCGATTCACTATTTCATTTACAGCAAACATTATTATGCTGGGTTAAAGCGCGTTCTTGCTCAGTGAGTGAAGCGGCAAACCGTGCGCCGCAGAATGCTTTTGGAGAATTTATGAAATAACCGGAAGCTCGACATCAAATCGGCAGACAGAATGGCACACATGCGGTGGCACGATGTAGTTATGCTGTTTGCAATTTGCGTTATTTGCTGAGGCCGCAGGCGGCTGAGTTCACAGGTGGGACCGGTGGGGACGGCAACGGTGACGGTGGAGCTTTCCATCTAGTTGATGGAAATAACGAAAGGTTTGTGGCTACGGCTCGGCAACGTACACGAGGCCAGCAGTTACGGTTTTTTTGCTTCTCTCTTCTCTTCCTTTTTCACCATTTTGCTGGCGACCATTTCGTTATGTTCCGGCTCCATTTCATATCATTTCGTTCACGGTTACTGCCACCAGCATTCCACTGATAAGCCCGGAACTCGGCCACAGAGAGCGAGCCCGGAGCGAGCGCTGCTAGCAAGCGAAAAGAGTGCACGAGAAACGCAAACGGCTTCGTTCCTTTGCAGTGTTGAGGTCAATTCTCACGTTACCGGTTGGTTGCCGTTATCCCGGGGAAAAGAGGGAAAGGGTAGAAGGTGCTCGGTGAGTGATGGTAAAATGTAAAATGTAAAAACAAGCAGCGTGAGTTTCAAAAAGCAACAACTCTCGGGCCACCGGATAAAACCGACAATTTTCATCATTTTACCACCGGGGTTGGAGGTTTTTTTTTTGGGGTGAACAATTTGTTTGTTTTACATTCAACGAAATGTTACATTTTTATGATCGAGCCACTTTACAGAGAGAGAGAGAGAGAGAGAGCGCTCGTCCTCCTCACCGAGCGAGGAGTGAGTGATGCGCCGGCACCTGGATGGCAGGTTGAAGGTTTTTTGGACTTTTCCGGTACACGATCACTGTCTAGCATTCCGAGATTTGGAACGTACGAAACTGTACTCCAAACATGGATACATGTTGCGCTATGTTTTGCAAGAGAGCGAGGGGATGGGGGTGGCAATAAAACCAAGCATCTAATGCGTGACTAAGAGATGTGTAATTTCAAAATTCTTTCCATAACGAGCAGTTGGTTTCTGGGGCGTAGGAATTGGGGCACGGCTGTCCACAGCATAACCACCCTCTCGCAATCAGCATCAGACAAAGTAGTCAAATATTTTAATTTAATCACACCTCCCCGCTCGCTGGAGTCTGCTGCTGGATCAAAGGAGAAGGGAGCATACATTCGGCGCAACACATATTTGAATAAAGTAATCCAACAAATGGTAGCAGCAGCAACGAGCAGCACCCTTTTGGAGCTCGAAGGGGTGTTGAAGGGTAGTTCACTCGTTTAAACCCCCTACCCCCCTTTCCCCTGTTCCTGCCAGTTCCCGGTTAGATGAAAGGAAATAATAAAAAAAAGGAAAGGCAAATGCTTTTTCATCTCAGTCGCCTGTTTGCCCCGGCCCCCCGGTCGACGCACTAAGCTATTTGTGATGATTTAAAATGGGTCGGTCCTCGCACTTCCTGACTGCGAGTAATGAGGGACCCGGAGCGGAACGGGGGGGGGGGGGGGGTCTGTTGGCCCACAAAATGTTCCAAATCGTTTACGTGTTGATGAGAACCAGAGAGCACACGGACGCACACACAGGCACAGGGCAGGAAAGAACGATTTTTCCGTTTTGCAAAAGCGCTTTCGCCGTTGGAAACTCTGGGGTTTTCCGTTTTCGAAGCGACCTTCGCTTTGGTTGGCTGGTTGCGCTGGCTGAGGGCTACATCACCGCCACCATCACCACCACCACCACCACCGTCACTCGTACATTTCGTGTCTGCATCATAAAAGTGTTTGTGTGCGATCGTAAAATTTTAGTATCTCCCGCATTCCGAGGGCCGTTCGAGGGGTTTTCGGGGGCCTGATCATCTGTTGCTAGTTTTATGGACACGGAACCACAGGCCACGGAGAAGGCGGATGTGCGGATCAGATCGAAGCGAACATAAAGCCGGGTGATGGAATGATGGAAATGGCGGACGAACTGCGTGGCATCGTGGCCACACGTTTTCGGATGTGAAAATGATGAGCCGAAGGGTGTTTTATTTCGGTGCGCCAGTTATTAGCGAATGATGACCATCAAGAACGCCTAGCAGCAGCAGCAGCTCGCACGACTGGAAGTGCTTGTCGGAGTTGGGTGGTTTCAGTGGTCAAACAGTAAACCGTAAGGGGTATGAGGGGCCTCAATTGGCGATGAAAGCATTGCAGGGAAAGCGATGATGATGATTTCGATAAAAAGTTTCATCCATTCCATTAACTCACTTGGGGTTTGTTTGGTAACAACGGCTTTATCTCAACAAGAAGATTGTTGGTGACGTTATTAAACAAAATAAAATACTCCAAAGAATCAATTGAAAGTCAATTGAAAACATAATAATCGTGTAAAGGGCTCAACAACAGACAGCCTGGACATTATTTCTGGAGAAAAAGATTCTTTACAATGTCTACAATTGTGTTTGAAAGAGTTTTAAGAGATGATAAGCTGTCACTGTTATCTGTTCCCGCTCGAGCTCGAAAAGGACTACACATTTCGATAGAGCCATGTCCATCCAACAACTAACTACATCAATAGCTTAAGCGGAGACCTCAACGGACTACCGATCAGTAAATGTTTCCGATTCCGTGGGGACTAGTCAAACGACGCACGGTAATGGAGTACTCTATCGTCTTGTACATGAGCTATTCCATCGCTGAAGTCACCTCTCAGCCGTGGGAGTACCGACCATCAAGCATCCTTGCTGTGCTGTACAGCCAAACCCATCCATCTCCTTGCGGCCATCGCTGTCTTATCTCGCTACCCTCACCGTCAAATATGATGTTGTTGCTTCGTGGTCGGGTGTCCAAAAAATATGTCGAGAAAAAGGTAAAAACATATCGCACGATACGCACAAACACACTCACCTTTCAGACAAGATGGCGGTTGTGGTGGATCTTTCGAGCCCTATACAATCTGTGCACCGCCGGGAAGTTGGAGTTGATTGTTCTCGAGTTTCCCCTTCTCTGGCTCAGTCGATCGAAAGAACAGAACAGCATAAGTGGGAGCAAGATAGCACAAACATCGGTACTCTAAACCAAGGACAGGTGAGTCTCACGATGAGTCTACAGGTCAATTGGGGTCCTTCAGATGAGACAGAGCTTCTCGACTCGACACCCCCCCGCTCTTGACACCATGGATTCGGTCTTCTTTTTTCGCTAACATCCTTTGGCGGAGGGTCGAGCAATCGTTTTAGGAAATTTATCGATAAGCAGGACGATGTCTGTGTGCCTGTGTGTGCATGTCCTGTGTTACAACTATCTGCCATTATCTACCATCCCCATCTTCCGATCCGCTTCATGGTTTTGCCTTTCACCGGCTGGCAGCCGTCGTTGTTTGTTACTAATCAAGTCCAGAAGCGGACCATCCCTTCCCGTGATGGTCCAATAGTGCCGTGCCGAGGGGGAAAATGGGGGAAAAGTGGTACCGAAAAGCGATAGAACTGAGCTGATGGACACGTAACGGAACCAAAGGAGCAGCAGCAGCAGGTGACTCCATCGCCAAACGCTTCGTTAAGCACTGGGTAGGGTCAGATCGAAGCGAAAGGAAGAAGAATGGTGGTTGGTGGTGGACGGAAAGTACGTGAAAATGATACTATCCGGTGTGATGTTCGACGTAATCGATTGAGTTGGCGAATGGAGGAACGGCAGGAGCAGCAGCCAGGAAGCCAAGCAAGGACAAGCAGCACATAAATCGTAGCACAGCACTCACCAGGAGCAGGAAGACGACCGAAAGGAAAAAAAAAGGATGGGAATGGATCACACTATCCATCCACTAGGAGGAAGAGTGTTACTAGATATGTTTCCAATATGTTTGTCGGGGAATCCCTTTCCATTCGTTTCTCCACCTTCTTCCTCGGTTTTACCTTCTTTTTGGCGTGGAAAGGAAGAATTCAATTAAGATATAAACCACCCAAAGCAACCCATTTGTACGTCGTCTCCCTAAATGGCAGAGATATCGGTTGGTCCCCTGGCACTGGACGGCTGGCTGGCTGGTTGGCTGGCAGGCATAAAGTACAAATAGTTGTCCGTATCGCAGACAGTCCCCATTCCCAACCACTTCCGCAAGACGACCGCATTGATACACATCCCTAGATAGGTCGCTAAGGAAGTTACCGCGACCAGAACGCGCTCCGACACGGTAAACCATTACAACCGAGGGCATGCCACGGTGCGGTGACCAGCACCAGCAATGCTGCCAACAACAAGAAGGAGAAAAAGGGAAGAGATTATCGCCACCAATCCTGCAACACACACCAGCGGCTGACGACACACTGTTCGTCGTCTGATCCACTGTTGGACCATTTTCACAATTGTCTCGCCCTCGCACCTCCACCGACTGCTTCCTTATTTTACGACCTTTGCGTCAACGCAGACGCTTGTCGGTGGATGTTCCATCGCCCATTCCATCAATCGCGTCAAGGCATCGTCGTCACTCTGCGCACAACGCAACAGGAAAGGAAGGAAAGGAAGGAAGGAAGGAAGGTGGGTAAACGGTGTGGGACCAGCGATGGATCGATACTGTAAATAATTGACAAGCTTAAGTATTCAAACACTGTTCGGGTTAATTAAATTTGGACCCCCCTCCTCCCTTTTCAGCCTCTTCTTCTACTGCTTCTCCCTCCGGGTCTGGGATTAGCAGAATAGCGTCAGGGGATGATGCGGATCCGAGCGGATCAGAGTTCAGGTTCGAGCAGCCCAATGTTTGACTTATCGTGGACGGAATGTTTGACTTGTGTCACAATCGGCGCAGTTCCGCAGTATTAAATCTGTCATCCAGAGTGTTTTTTTCCACGCTCTTCCTATCCCCTTTTTTTTACCAGTCCAACCCCTTTCGCTACCTTCGCGAACCTCAACGGAAAGGAGTCTTTCAAATGCCCTAATTGGGACACTTTTGAAGCCTGTGAAACCTGAAGAGCAGTTGTGTTTCATGGTGTCGGTTTGTGATTCGATTGTTTTGACCTCGCTGCGAAATGCTAAAGTTCACTGAAGTGGCCACCAAGTGGCAGGAGAGTTCCAGGTTACCAATTACGCTCGCTCAGGAAGTCCGTTGTGTTTCGCGCTAGTAATCCAATCCGGCGCACCAGCTAGCTGCGGCCTTTCCTAGCGATCACCCAGTGCGCGATCACAAAAAGTGAATTTCAAAACTGGTCGCACGAAGAACGAATCCGGTCCGGTACCGTAACAAGGCCTGGTGACCGGGCATTCGGGCGCGACATTTCGCCAATTAGTAGTCGTCACCGTTTGGCGCCCGCTGAAAGGTGGCCTCGGTTTTCTGGGGAACAGAATCCGGGGGAAAAAAGACAAAAAAAACGGAACCAGCTGGAACCAGCGTACCGGCGTTCAGTCAACAATTTCAGTTTCTAGTTCCGTTCGAAACTTCAAAACTTTTGACACACAGACACACAATCACAGGCCCAGGAACGCGCTGGGTCTACCACACTCTGCCTCTGGTGTCCTTACCCCCTTTTTTCTCCAGCCCGGGGTAATTGCTGGGGATTCCATTTTAATGAAGTTCAAAGTAGTGAGTGTAATGTGCCCCCGCTTGCCGTAAGCTTTTTCGGCGGTGGGGAAGGGATTTTCGCATCGTTTGTTTTGGGGGTTTTCCCGGGTTTTTCCACTGGTTTTTCCTGTTTTTATTTTCCTGCACGTTTCCCCCGTTACGTTCCGTCCGGTCCGTTCGTTCCGGCTTTTCACTCTATATATTGTCCCGATCCTCATCATCATCATCATCGTCGTCGTCGGCCAGGCGCGTTTGTTGGCATTTTTGCGAGAGCATTAAGCGTCCTTGCAGCGTCCTGAGTCCTCCAGCCGTGGATCGATGCGCTTTTCATTATTGCGCTGCTTCGCTATGTTGCCTGTTGGGTGGCACACGAAGAGGGAGGTTTTTTCCATCCCCCGCGAACGCTATCACAACATTACCGCACACAAACATACTGACAGAGACAAACACAAACGCAGAGAGCAGAGCAGCGAGGCGCATCCTTCGCTGGGGTGGAACCGCTTCGCTGCTTACTTTTTAATTAGGGCAACCGACGGTCCTTCCTCTCCTTCTCGCTCGTCCTGATGGTGACGGTGAAACCAAGGACATGAACAGGACACAAGCACAAAATGTCCTGTGGACGATGAGCCAGAAGCGAGCGAGAGGAGTCATTGTTTGCTTGGAATATCCTTCCTTGCGAGTCCGCAAGGTGAGTTTTCGCTCCCTGGACTCGACTGCGACACGGCAATCGAAATGGTTGGATCCACCCCACCTTCACTTTGGTGTTTAGTACTTTTAAAGAACTTTTTATCATTCCATTAGCTCCGATTGCTCAATGATACCACTGCCATCGCCGTGGACGGTCGGTCAATGCTTTCTCCGGTTCGCGGATAGTGTACCTCATTAATGGCAATTGTTGGCAATTTGCAAAACAAAAGGTAGAGTTGGATTTGGTTTTGATAAGGTCCCGGACTGCCGGCCCCGACAACACCCTCCCAACTACGTTCTGCAAAGTCGCGTAACCGAATAGTGCGAGAAAATCCACGAGAATTCCGCACGATTCTGACCGTGGCCGACTCCAGAGACCGAAACCGAGACCGAGTATGCTACATAAATTTCAATGTAGCCGGCAACCATGGCTTTGCACCCAATTCAATGGCCGTTCGCTGGGTGTGAGGGGCGCGCACGGACCGTTTCAATTATGAATTGAAATTAAAACGATTTTAATTGGATTACGATTCTCGAGCGCGCGCGAGCGCACCCGCTCAGCTTCCACAGCATAATTTGGCGGTGAAGTGTGGTGGCGGCGTCACGGTGGTGGCAAACGAGTGGCATTACACAGACACACAAACATACACAGGACCTGCTTTCGGCACTCGGAAAACCCCTTTCGTGGCTGCTCTTCGTCCGGTTCGTCATATGGAGCGGGAGGAAGGAATTTTTATTAAAAGCAGCATCGACCCACGCCAGCTTCTCCTCTTTTTCCTTTACTCCTCTTTTAAAGGACTTTAGTATTCACATCGCCAGCAGTGGAAAAAAAGGGAACGGTTGTTCAAATGTTTCACCAGTTCGCGCGCGCATTCGATTCATTTGCAGCCTTCCGTGGTGAAGACGTAAGAAAAGGAGGAAGGGAAAAGAGGTGTTTTTGGGCCGGGATCGGATCGCACGTCATGAATGTTTAAAAATGGTAAAATGAGGACCAAACCTCGTGCTGTGATCCTCTCCGTTTCTGTCTCCTTCCGAGCGTGATGGCGTTCCATCCAAGCCGGAAAATCCGGATGGATGGACGGACGGAAGGACGGACTGGAAGGCGCCACGGATGCCCCTTGCCCCAGCGGTATGAATCATAATGAAGTAGACATCTGTCAATCAGCGACAGACAGCTCCCACAATCACCCCGCCTCCCAGCCACGCATTCAATGTGGAACGCGAAGGATTATCAAATCATCCGCAGATAATGAGGTTATGAAGTGTAATTGCTGCTGCCGATGCTCGCCACTATGCTAAAGGCATAAGGTGTTTTAAAGAGGTTCAGAGAGCAGAGCCCTGAAGGGAAGTTTCTGCCGTTGTGTTGCTCGCAGACACTGAATGCCGGAAGAATGCCATCAGATAGTAGCAGCTGTCATCGATAGTGCTGACCCCGGAATCGGGTTTTTGGTTAAATTCAAGCCACCGAGCCGAGCCGACCGATTGGTCGCTTCGATCGAACTGGGCGCCGAAAAATCGGGATCAGAAAAGTTAAACATTCAGCACCTTTTGGCTGTGGGACCCCTTTTATTCCGTTCCATCGCCTTCCGACGCCAGCAGCGCTATCGTTGGGTGCTTCCGCCAGAGCTCGGCAAACATGAGGATCAGGAAGGAGCCACACCAGTCCGTAAGTCCGCCGGGGGGGCGCCACGGCAACAGCAGCAGCAGCTTATGTTTATTCTTTACACTCTTTGACTTTATTTATCTTTTATCTCGCTTCTTATCAGTTTCGTTGTGACTTTTTTTCCTTCCTTCTGTTATGCTCTTGGAGGAAGTCATGCGTTTCATTTGCAAACACAAGCACACCACACGCTTGTCCATTGGAAGCACGTGGCCGTCGATTTTTTTTCCTTGAATGTTTTGCGCTTCTCTCTCTCTCTCTCTCTCTCTCTCTCTCTCTCTCTCTCTCTCTCTCTCTCTCGCGCGCGCACTCTGTTGCATCGACGGTGTCCGATGCCTGAGATACGGTGCGAAGACAGCTAGGCCCAGTTTAAGAAGGAGAAGTAGACTAACCGTAAGCCCCTTCCCGGGTATTCCGTACCATATGGACCGGTTTGTAGGCCTGGGCGAGGTGAAGGAATGTGCCGGCATGACAAATAGACTTAGAGGCCAGGCTTCGTATGACAGGGTACTAGGATAGACCGTAGCTTGGAAAAAAAGGAAAGAAAACGAAAAATGAACGCCGAAACCCTGGGGAAAAAAGGCCGAAGGGTTCAGAGCGGTTCAGACTGAAGCCGCACGCACGGGGGTCGCGTCACTGTTTGTCGAGCGATAAGCATGACTTTACATTCATTTGCATGTCAATGCCGGAGACTTCTTCTGCTCGATGTCGCTAGGCAGTGGTGGTGTTGGTGGATAGTGGGATACCCGAAATACAACTCGGCGACTAGCGACGATGGCGATTAGACGGCGTGCGACGATGACACGATGAACCTCGTGCGAGGAACCTTACGCCATCGAAGCAGCCGCCGCCGCCGTTCACCACACCGGGACCGGGACCGGGACCGGGCGAGTGTTTAAAAGTCTAAAATTTCACCTTTACCCCCCGTCCGCCGGGAGCAGCCGAAGCCCGATGAGACACAGGCATGGCTGGTACGGTGTAAGGTTATCATCGATAAACACCGGCAACGAAAGGAGATCGAAGCAACAAAAGAAAGGGGGAAGGGGAAACGGTTGGGAAGCACTTTTTTGGGGCGCATGTGTCGTTAGCATATTGCTTCCGTTGTCACCGTTCGTAAACGGTTCAAGCATGATTATGGGAACCGTTGTCACGTTTACAATGATACTTGTACGGAGTTGTGCCTCGTGAAGGTATCCGTGAGGGTCGAAAAACTATTTTAAATCTAGCATCGATCTCATTTGGGATTACCACTAGACTTTTTTGTCTTTTTCGTGTTTTTTTGTGGGGGAACACTATACTTCTCGCTGATAGGATAAAGACCTGAAATGGGCTGAATGATTGGTTGGTTCTCGCGTCGTTCCACTAAGACCTTCTTTGTCTGCTGCTTAGCAACGTACTTGCCACAAACAAACTAGAAGCGTTCTTATTGGTCACCGAAGCTTCCGTGTTCTTTTGTGAGCAGGAGCAGGCGTGCTAAAAACCCGCAAAACAGCTCTAAAGTCCTTCCAATCAACAGACTCCTCCCCGTGGCTAAAACAACTCGTAGGAATAAATGCTATACGGTCATTAACAAACACGAAATGGCCAGCGCGCACGCAAAGTGTAAGGCACTAGGCCTGCGCGTCTACAAAATGGTGGACTGCATAATAATGTGGCTAATGTTCTCGGATGAATGGTGCTTTAATCTCTACTCAAAGCAGAGCTGTTCGCTTTAAAGGGTCCGGCGTAAAATCCGGCCATGGTATGCAATTTGCAAAAACAGAAGGGTGCATGCCGCCAAAGGCAGGAAGAACGCGCATAAAAGAGGCTCGCCGAGCGAGGCTGATAAATGTTGAAAATTTATTACCATCTGCACGGTGGCCATCAACTGCAGACAATGTGGTTAATATTTAAAACTGGTAGCCGGGGCACTGCCGTTCATTAGCAAACATTCTGCACTCGAGAGGGCTATCGTAGCAGCAGCAGCAGCAGCAGCATAATAATAAGTCCGCATGAATCACCTACCTTTTCAGTAGCCAGCAGCATCGTAGCGAACCCTGTGGCGAGCAAGGACGATGGCGACCGGCGATGTGTTCGTCGTGTTTCTGAAAAGCAGAGCAAGAGAGAAGTAGGTGAGAAAAATGAGTTCAAGAATTGGAAGCTTATGTTGTCCATTTCGTTAGCTAGTTACTGTACGGGGCGTTTGGCCATCGTATTCGCGCGCCAGTTTTCATTGCTGCGAGACTGCGAGTCGCAACGGAGCACAATGTTGGCTGAATTGCTTAATAAACAGTTCGCTTTATCATCATCAAATTACAGCTCGGGAGAAGTGTGCACTCCTCCATCCAAAGCAAACACTAACCAGCCGTTTGGTAGTGTGCTTGCCTTGTTGTGCCAGTGTATATGTGTGATTGTGTTGAGCAGCATATCGAGCAGGAGGAGCAGCAGCAGCATACGCCACCATCACATCACATCACATCGCATCGCATCGCATTAAAATAAACCCATTAAGTGTCGATGGTGCAAAACGAATCCCCATCGACAGGCTGGACCAAGACGGCCAGCGAGCGTGAGAGAGACAGAGAAGAAATCGTCTCAAAGAAAATAAAAAAAACAAAATGGGTATTATAAGGAGAAGGCAGCGACGGGCTGTGAAGAAGTGCCGCTCAGCGTAAGGCGGAACGAACTGCTTCCTGCCGGTACACCGAGCACATCGACGAGGACCGTGGACCGAAACAAAAGAGCAACCCATTAGAAGTCGGGATTATGATGATAAAGTAATTCGAGTGGATCCGGACCGGAGCGTGTGCGTTTCGCTCATGAATCATTGGAATATATATCCCCCCACGGCTCCTAACACCCTACTCGACTGGTGTCGGTGGTGATGATGGCGTCTTTGCGCACCATTTATGTCCCTACAGCAATCGTATCCGAGGATTGTTCCATGGTTGGTTCGCTACCGGGGTTGTGCGGCTTTTCATTGCTTTCCCTTTTCCTATTTGCGTTGGAGTAGGTTTATGGTGAGGATTGCTTCTGCTCGTCTGCTTCCGCACGCTGTTCGCGGTGATATATTGATAATATTTTCATTGCCGATCCACCGATAATCGATCATCGATGCCTTTGAGCCACCGCTGATTCGCTGTGTGATACTGCGATTCATTCCGCTTGTCATCGCGAAAACCTCGAAAGTGTTGGTTAGATAACCAGCGCGCCCGGGGTGGCGTTGCGTGGAGAGAGTATTCGATTTATTCAAAATGGTATCCTGTGGTCTGTGAGCTCACAGCTCGGTTGCTGCCCAATTTTAACGTAGATTCAAAGCATCGCCGAACTGATAAAACAGATGCTAGCGGTCGAGTCGATGGCGGTGTCCGTTGACCGTTTGGGTGGTTTTGAATCCAAAATTCCACTCACATTCTGCTAGAGCGTCACGATGTTTCAGAATTGAAATGTGCTTATCGTTGCAGAGAACGTAATAGAGGCACACGCGCTGTTCACACGATCCCTTCCACACGTGTTGGTGGGGGCGGCGTTAGGAACCTTTCTCCTTGGAACCGACTGGGCGTCGTTGTCGTCTTGCGTCGGTATGCCATATGTTACATGTGTCGCCGCATCACCAGCAGTGTCTCGTTCTCTTTGGCCTCACTTTACAGCCGCTTTGGAACCTACCATCGCTTGGACACTACTTGGCACTACTTTGCACACCGATAACGCACCAGCAGCAGTATTGGTTCCGGACAATTCTATCCCGGTCCTGGTGATGGTTCGACGGTATCATTTGAATGCATTCCGCCCACAAAAAGCCACACATTTGCACACACGCGGTCGGTCACTACTGGATACTATCCAATGGCACGGGTTAAATGTGTCGTCACGCGAGAAATGAAGTTCCAATCGCCACAGATCGATCGATATCGTTCCACTACCAGACACGCGCGCCTTTCGCCGATCGAGATCGAGACCACCCTCGGGGACACGAGACTCCCGGCCACTTGTACGACTCCTCGGGGAACGGGCGCGCGCGTCTCGACCGCACAACGTCGACGCGATAACTGATAACACGCGCTGCCAAAGGCACGGAGTTTGGCTTCGCAACCAGGCGCTTTGTGGCCATCACAGACACACTCAGGCCAGTAGCCGTCGGTCCAGTGCCTGCGGTGACCGAGAACGGTGGTTCTGTTCCGAGCTGGGCGTTTAGTAAGAACTTGGCCAACTCGCTGGTACTACTACCACTACCAGCGAATCCACTACACTCTGAGACTGAGTGTGTTGAGTGACCAGGCCATCAGGAACGACTGGCAAGTCCCGATGATGATGACGACGAGACCACGATAAGCAAAGTTCTTGTGGATGAGCAAGCGAGAGACCGAGAGAGAGAGAGAGAGAGAGAGAGAGAGAGTGAACCGAGTGGTCCGTACAGTTGTTTAAGTGGATAGCATAAACCAAAAGGGGGAACTGATGAGGCGACGGAGCAGAGAAGGCGGATTCACACACCACACAAACACCATCCGGTGACAACACCATCATCGACGGATCGGGTTTTCGACGGTGCTGCAGCTGCAACGCGACCAACGCGTCGACGACGACGACAAACCACCGACCGCTCGATTGGATCCTTCCGGTGTGGAGCGGAGACCGTCGGAGAAGTAATAAAAATGCTGTTGCTGGCCGTACTACTCACGTTGATGACGGATCCGCCACACCTCAGCTTAGCTCCTCTTCTCGTCTCTTTCCCTTTCGCCACCAGCTGCGCTTCCGGTGATGGTAGTGGCTGCGTCGCTGCCGCCACCACCGCCGCCGTCGCGTGATATTTTTTAGCGATTTCTGGCTCACAATCTTTTCGATTAGCAAAATGCTGCGCCACCGATGCTCCGGAATGTGCACCAGCCCCCAACGTGCTCCCCTTTGGCGCATTCATCACACTGGCAGATGGCCGCACTGGTGATCCCCGTGCGTGGTAGTTGTCACATCAAATGTCACGAACGACGACGATGAACGCACACCGTTATGCCAGTGCAGTATGTATCCGGATGGTTGGTGGTGGATCGTCTGGGCTGAGGTCAAGCGGGTGGCGTTCTTGGGTCAAGCGCGAGAACCGCCGAGACGCGAGAACCGAACGCACACGTTGCAGGGCGAACGGACATTCGCGCATGCTCGGCACTGGACTCTCGCCCGTTCGCTCGCTCGCTCGCTCGGACCGTGGCGAGCTGCTGGAGCTGCTTAATGTTGGGCGGTTGTTGGCCTCGAAGAAACACACTCCTGGACTGCAGGGTGTCTCGAGGGTGAACCCGAGACGAGTTGATCTGCACTCGCTCTCGCGCTGGCCACGACCGCGAAGCTGTTTGACGTCAAAAGGGGAGCGTGTTTGCTCCAGTTTACCGATGGTTCCGCATTCTGAGATAGTTTTGAAGGATTATGACGCCAACAGGGAAGGTTCGCGTACAGCTCATCTGCATCTTTCTCATCCAAGGAGTCTTGGCGTAAATGTTGGAGCAATTATTATTGTCTTGGTTTGTCAAGATGGTCCGTGTCACGTTAAAATCCTATGAAGTATTACAATAAAAGGTGATCATCTGGTTGATCATTGTTGCATTAAGGCTAAGAGAACACGATAGTCGTGCACCTATGTTGTAGCAACAAAAATCAAAATACAGAGCAAGGAATTCTCTTGGGTAAAATTTAACTCCAAATTATTTGGATGTTACTGCTCGGTTCTCGTGTAAATTCCTCCCCAAACCACCCAAAAACCATGATCGCAATCACAATGGATTGCGTCTCTAACGAGCATCGCAACCAACGGCAATCTAGCGGCAACATGCGTGCGACGATACGGCACGATGCTGCTACCGCCGTTACTTTATCGCCATCGATCGACCCGATACGGCACACGTTGTGCGCTGCCTGCCAGGAGATTCGATTCGCCGAGGAACTTTACACGCCATGCCAGTGAATTTTCTCGGTAAAACGGAAAACTTTATCCTCCATGGAATCGGCGGTTTGTCGTTTTGGTCGTGGTACCAGCCGTATCATCACCACCATCACCGATTACGATCTCACATCATCCGGGGAGCAGTTACCGGTGCTGCTGGAAGTGCAGGGGTGCAGTGTGGAGTCGCGGCCACGGGGAAATCCGCGTTCCATTCGGCTAATGGCGCTGAATCGCCGACATTTCATTTCGCCGACGTTAATTTGGCAGCGGTGTTAATGAGTGAATGGGGATATCCTTAAATGAATTACGCATTTATGCTGCCATTTGAAGCGAGCGGTATGTGGGGGTTGAGAGGGGGGCGGGTTGGGAGCTGTTTCCTGTTTCCCATTGTTTCGCACCTCCGCGTACATCCGATTCACGCACACACATGCGCACGTATACCGCATGATTCCCCGGTCGGTATGAGGCGGTAATTGCACGCGATATCGCAGCATCGCGCTGCTCCCTTGGTACCGGATTGGTAGCGCGGCGGTTGGGTTTGCGTACGTCCGACCTGCGCCCGGGCCTCGGTTGCTCGCTTGTCAAACTGGGTGACAGGCGGCAGCAAACGAAAATATATGACCATTTAACAGCTGTGCATTGCGGCATATTTGTTGAAGAGAATGCGCGAGCACTGGCGGTGTGTGAAACGGGCCAAACGTGGACGCGCGGGGTTAGAGGTGTGAATGATGGCCACCGGACACTTACACATCGCAAATGATTTCCTGCGTCCAGTACGGCGGCATTGCCATAGCTTACGCAACGGTTTAACGTAGGAACGGTTCATCAGATCGCTCGTCGAGGTGGACACTGTGCCCCGATCTGGGCGTTAATCCTTCGGCTAAATCCGTGCAATTGCAGATGAAATGTTAATAACGCATCAAGAGCTCATGCGAGCTTCCCAAAACCATGGAAGTCCATCAGGAAGTCCACAGGTCTACGTCAAAAATTTCAGGGAATTCAAAATCGCTCCATCGATCCACCGGGCGCGTCCAGATGCTCCGGAAGTGTTAGGTTGTCGGTGCCAAATCCGGCAAAAAACAGGCCTATCCGTGACTCCGGACATGACAACGTGACAACGCGACTGGTACCGTGCCACCGGTCCATTGCTAACATTCGGCGACCTAAAACCGGTACGCCAGACCGTGCACATGTCCGTCAGGTCTAGTTTTTCAGAACGACTGCTTCATCTCGCGTGGCGTTTCGACAAAACAGTGGAACCGGCGAGATGGAACCGTTTGGCAAGGAATCAATTTTAATTATTACGCCATCATTTCCGGCCAGGCCTGGGAGGAGCGAGAGAGATAGAGTGGACGGTGTGCGGTAAGGGCTTATTAATCGATTCGATTTGGCTGAGTTTCCGGAATTCCGTGACGGGATCCGAACCATCGATCCATCCATCGATGTCCATCAGCAGGAAAGGAACCATCGCAACGTCGGTGCGGTGCGCTTAGATCGTGTCCAATCGTGTCGTTGTGAAGGAATCGATATGCCAGTGAAGCGGTCGGTCGCTCGGTTGGTCTTGTTTGTCAAAGGGCAACGCGGACGGGACGCGTGGAGCTCCGATGGGAATGGCGCGAATCGGCGCACTGGGAGCACCGAAATTAGATTCCCATCACGTTCACTTATAAATTCTTAATTCCATCGATTGACAAACATGCGGTCGGTCGGGTTGTTGGTTGGTTTGTGCCCGGCTTCCGGAAGAGCCGCTGTGTGTCGTGCGGCAAACCAGCAACCCGCGGCTTTTCGCAACCGTTTTTCCGGCCACAGCGCCGAGGTTGGGTGAACCACGCGGACACGCGGCCCACTCCGCCAACCACAAACAAACGAACGGTCGAGATGGGGTTTTCCCGGAAACACCGGAAGCAGCCAGCATCATCGAACAGATCGGCATCGAAACGGCGAACCGAAGTCCCTAGACAGAGCGAGAGTGCGAACGAGTGAGCAAGCGAGTTGTCGGCCATCGATAATCGAATATGCGCGTATGGTTTGTAGTTTGTCAACGAGTCAGCGAATTCAGGTCGTCCTCGGACTCGCAGTGTTTCGCAGCATGTGACGCCTGGGCCGCGAAATGCTTCGCTGTTGACCACACATTCGGGAACGACCGATAAGGTTAAATAATGATGAAAAGAACACACTCCTCGAGGACTCCACTGTACTGTTGGCGAGGTGCCTTGTAGATGATAGACCCGCTGCTAAAGGTCATTTTGCAGATTAGTTAGGAAGAAGGACGACGGTATCGAGATGGGTTATCGAGAAATTAGTGAGTGACATTAGAGGTTAGCAAGACAACATTCTCGAGACACCATTTTAAGATAGATAGCATATTCCAATATTTGAATTGGTTGGAGTTTAACTAATTTAATAGACATTAATGATAGTTGATTGATTAAAGCACCTAGCTTTTTATATAATATGAATTTCAATTGGTGTTCAACAAAGAATTGAAGGCGGGCATTAAAAACACTTGAAAAAGAAATAAAGGATATTTGATAAATATTCTAGAAATTGTTATTTTAAAATTATGTAAGTTTGTAATGTGTTGTCTAAAGTAGAGAAGTTCAACTCAAGAACCTCCTAAGCGGCTTTCCAAAGGTTGCTCTGCTAAGGAAACACTAAATTCCTTTGGCCAGGTTTAATGTCTAGCGTCACCAACTTATGTCAAACGACATTCATTAATGTCAGCGTTAATGTCAAATCGCATTTTTGAGAATCTACTTCCAGCCACACATAATCTCACTACGAATGTTTCCTCCACAGCTACTAAGCTGCGGCAATGAAATTGGAGTTTGCAAAACACCAACAAAACCCCCCAGCTCATGCGTTACACCTTGATTCAATCAACAATATGGCACCCCGAGGGGGGCGCACATACCACCGACTGCAGAGGAAAACATTTACCTGTTTGCACGCCAGTAAAGCGAATGCAACAGACCGGCCACGAATCCCTCCTTCTCGCTCGTAAATGTTTCATAACGACCGACCATCCATCAGCGATGAGGTGTGTGTCCACCCGTGAGTGCGGTTCTGGTGTGGTTAGTGTGAAAAATCTAAATAATTACTAAATGACTTGCCGCACAATCACTTCACACCCCCGGCGGCCCAGGGAGCACCAAACCGCCCGCGTCGCCCAACAACAAATGCGAATGCCCTTCTCGTTCACCGGCAGCACCAGTGGATTGCAAATTTGCCTCATTAAATATCATGAAGTGAAATGCTATTAAGTAGATTTCCACTGCTGGTCCTGATGGTCCTGTGCGCCCTAGCTTCTAGCCCTGGGATATGGGCAGGAAAATCCGTTCACTCTTCCCCGTCCAGCTCCACCAGTGAACTCACTGCTCGCGATATTTACACTTCTTTTATGCTCCCTCCCCATTCGAAGCGCATTGAGGAAACTGCAGCAGCATAATTCTCGAGGCACGAAGCCACTACTGGCTGGTGGCTTGTCCTTTGTTCCAGAGTTTTCCCGGCGAACGCATTACAGCGTGAGCGAGGCGTTTTCCCGGGGGGAGGTTGCTTGTTCGTTTCACCTAACCAAACCCGCACCATCTCTCTCTTTCCTTCACGAGAGGACACATAAACCCATACCATGGACCTAGTACCTAGTGGCGTGTGTACATAATCCTTCTGTGAATTGCATTCCACTCATCATCACCATCCCCGGTTTTTTTCCTTCGTCAGTTCATCCCCCTTGAGCTTCATCCTGGTTGGCGGCACCAGCAGTTCCGTTTCGGTTGCAGTTCCGTTTTTCAATCCTCCTTCCTGCCAGCGTGCCTAGTTCATGGCGTTGATGGAAAAGAGCATCCCGTTTTTTTTTCTACTTCTACTTCTGCCATGCAGCTCCGGCCATTACTGGGTTTGGTTTTCGGGTTGGCTGGATGGCAGGAAGGCAACGGTGACACCGAATCCGTCTCGGCACCGTACGGTGCTGTGGGCTCCACCGTCTATTTGCCTTCTGGTAAGATAATTTTAATTAAGCGACAATTTTTATTTGCAGCCTGGAATCGTTATCACTTCTTGTCGCGCTCGCGTTTTTACGCCAAGAACTTCCAGTGGTCGAGGAAGGCGTTTGGGAGCGTGGAATGAAGCATCAACGCGCGTTCAACCGTCGAGTATGCGCGCACCAGGCTTTGAGGCTTGAAGCAGCGTGCAAAGAAAACTGTTTGTACGGCCATTTTGTGTGCCTCAAGAGACTGGGTGCCCTGGGCCCGTTGCACCATGTGGCGAGACCACGTGGATGGAGGATGCACTTCGCTGGATGCAGAGTGCAAGCGCCGACGGTGGACCATCGTGGCGTGGATGAGAAATGGGTTTCGGGAAAGGAAGGGGCATAACACAAAAAAACACCCCCCTCCCGGACTGCTGGAGGAATAAAGCGAGCGGGAATGCTATGCTTGCAGACCCAAGCGGTAAAGCCGCTCGTTATGGCGTTCGGTTATGGTGACTGGTTTGGGGCCATGGGCCGTTGGTCGCAGCAAAAAGTGGAAACTCCCGAAAAAGCGTAATGAAAATTTTGATTAAGATTCTTGAATTAATGAGCGTGCGAGAACGGCCTCCGTGTTAGTTTGGAGTGTGCTACGAGATTTGAAGAAATTAAATCAAAGTCAAATAGTCTAACGCACGACCATTTGCATGCCACGACCGTGGCCTTAGTGCCATCTTACAGGGAATTAAATATTTTCCACGGTCCCTTCGGTGAGTTATCGTTTGCTCATATCTTTCGGTTCGCTGCATCAGGTTGGTTGGCCACACTAGCCGGTTTAATAATGCAGATGCAGAACGCTGGACACCGAACGCCACCGCACTGCCACCTTTAGCGTAAACGATGCACAAGGAGCATCATCCTTTTGGGAGAACTTCTCCCTAAATGTCCTCACAGACTCTCTCTTCTTCTCTCCCTCGAGGTGCCAGGGCGAAATTGCTTCGATCAGCGATTATGCTAGCCACCATTCCGATTAGCAGCAAAAGGGGCCTCGGAAAATGCAAATTAATTAGCCCAAGTTAATTTTTGCGATCCACCAAAGATTAGACCCAGAACCAAGTTCCGGAACGGCCCCGGCTGCCTGGTAAGGGCGGCTTTATGAGGTTCTCGAGGCGGGTTGGCTGAGCTTTCACTGTTGTGGAAAAACTCCCGGACCGAAAAGCCAAACTGCTCGACGGTTCTACTGCGACCGAGGTGGAGGAGTCTTATCTTCCAACTTGGCGACCAACTCCCGGCCGGACCGGACCGATTAAAGCAATCCGATCAGGCCGGACAAACGCCGGACAACCTCCGGGACTGTACTAGTTTTGCAGGATTAAACGAAATTTTGTTTATTCATCAAACGTTTGCCGTTCCGTTGGCGTTGGGCCAACTTGACCCACCGTCCTAATACCCGAAGCCGAAGGTATACTGTTCGGACTGCTGCTTTTTGCCAAGCGTGCGTGGTGAAACAGAGACCCCAGGAGCCATGATGATCGGACGGACGAACGGACGGACGAATGTGTTTTCATTATTTAATAATTGCTCTTACGAAGTGGCAAGAGGCGCTGTGTGAGTTCCAGTGGAAGTGTCTAGGTCTGGCCGTCAGTTGTTTAGATTCCTCCCAAAAAGGGATGACTGGTGGGACTGTGCCGGTGTGCCTCGCTAGTGCAGAAAGGCATGGTAGCAGATCTTGCTTCAAGTCTGACTCCGTTTCACTGAACCGAACTGGTTCAACTCTCAGCCAGGGTGCTTTTCCAGCGACCAACTCAATTCACGGCATCGGATCAACCCTGGTGTAGGGTCGCTGAGTGTGTCTGTGTCATGTGAGGAAGGATTTATGAACAGAACATAAAGGCCACATCCTCATATCTGCCGACTTCCATATGGTCACCGGCATGCCGGACCGAACTTGTCGACCTGTCACAACAGGCGAGGCGTGTAAATTGTCGCCACCAACAACGCGCTGCCAACAATCACACCCTCCTGGCGTGCCATCGGCGCAAACGCCAACAAACGGGATAGCTTATGAGAGGGCAGGATTTGACACATCCCTTAGTTGGATGTCGGACGCTACATATCTGTCACAGATATCGCGCAAAAGCTATAAATATCGACGAAAATGGTGCATGGCGATGCATGAACGGTTGCTGCTGCTGCTAATTATCGCGACGCTTCTTCGGTCGTGACATGACCAGTGCGTGACCTGGTGACCATGCACGCTAGGACGATGAGTTTGTGAAATTTTAATTCCTCCAACATTTCTCCCAGTTACATCCGGTTCAGTCATAGACCTGTGGTCCTCTGGTATACGGAGTCACGAGATTATGACCGTGGTGGCCAGGGGACTGTACCCGAGGGCCGTGTGGTTCGGTGCCGGATGGTAGGTGCTAATCGCTTGCCAAGTGATGAGGTTACCTTCTCGAGAAGAGTGCGAGAGAGGCGTACGACGCCTGAGAGAGCGCCATCGGAACATGTAAACGGTATGCATCTTTGATGGGAGGGCCTTTTCGTGCGAAAGAGGGAACGACTTCGTCCGATGAAGCTGCTTCGTAGCCCTTTCCTACCACAGTTTCCCCGGGAACCTGGCGAGGCGAAGTCTCGACTCTCGTCGACTGCTCTTTTGCTGCAGCAAAGCACCAAGGCGCCCTGGGCTTATAAAATATTCACACACTACGCTCGGTAGCTCTGGCCATATCCCCAGCATATATCCCACGTACTGGCCATACATCCAGCGATGCCCGACCGACCGAGGGCTCACCCACACGTGCCAGAGTTATTGGTTTCTGCAGGACTTGGCCGTGGGACGACGGGTCGTGGCGAACGGATGGCAAAAACACATTTGCTCGGTCCTGCACCACCCGGCAAACCCCTCATGTCATGACACGATCTGGGGGGAGGGGTCTTCTCAAAAGCCAGCTCGTGTCCTGGCCACCCTCTTCGGCACCGGCTCCCGCTCGTCATAAAGTGTAATTTATTTTGGAGGAAAATTTATTAGGTCGCCTGATCCGAAGTGAGCGTAGCTCGGCAATCCAGCTCGGCCATCGCCATCTGCCTGCCTGCCAGTGCCTGCACAGGTCCAGCTCCGGGAGCGATCGATTCCATTAGGCAAATAGTTTATTAGTGATAATGGAAGGGAGTTGTTTCGATCAGCGTTATGGGATCGCCCTCGCATGTGTCGGGGGGAATTGCTTCTGGCGGTGGATGCTGCTGCTTAGTGAAATGAGCTCCGGTGGTACACAGGTTAAGTGACCACGTATCGATGTCTTCATGCCTTCGATGTTGGGAAGCGTGCTGGGAGGTTTCGGCGCACGAGAAGCTTGTGATTGATTTTAAGCTATTTAAAATATGTTTACCATTTGTTTGGTGAGCATTCTGTACATGTTTTTCTCGGTTTTTTTAAGTTGAGTTTTACTTATTGAAAAATAAACTACAGTTTTGATCAAACGATATGTACTCACAGTTATCCCATATTAATGGAAAATTCTGCACTCAGTTTGTGATGAAAATATGGCTGATTATTAATTGTAGTATCACTGAAGAACTGTTTTTTTTTGTCTCAAATGGCGTAATAATACACTGCTGATATTGAAGAAGTAATATTGGGAATTGTGTAGTAACCAGAATTGCTATTTAAGATTTATTGTAGGTGATAAAATGAATGGCACTAATACTAGTGATACCATTTTGATTAACTCTCTACCTCCCTCCCTTTTCGTTGAGCTCGATGAAGATAGTATTTTCAAATAAAAAAAAGGATCATCACCGTTCTTTTGGATCCCTCCAATGTCGACATGATCCGAAGCAGACCAAGTGCCACTCGACTTTCACAGCATATGGAGCGCTTTCAATCCCTCTGATCCCGTTACAGAGCGCATACCGCCATCCACTCACTCTGCTCCTCCTGCCCACTGTTTCTCCCCCTTGGGTGCCAACAATAGGACATGCAATTGGAGAGTGTTGCAAAGTATCAAACGTTCGTTAGGACGCCAGTCAAATGTCATTCCTTTAATCTTGCAATCTTGGCAAAAAAACGGAGGAAAAACAGAGGAAAAGCGGTGGTATGGGGTCCCCAGTCACACATGCTCTTCCGTTTGGGGAGTCTCTTTGCGTGTTGGGCGAAAAGAAAATAGAGCAAAGAAAAGAAGAGAGAGATAGAGAGAGAGAGAGAGAGAGCGAGAGAGAGAGAGCGGACGAATCCTTCCATCTTTCTCGTTGGTTGCGCTGCGTTGAAAATTGGAAACAAAACCCTCCCCTTCAGTGGCGTGCGCGGGACAAGTGCGGGAATAACAAGTTAAATAAATGGCACCGACACCACCAACTGCCAGCCAGTCAACGAGCCAGCCAGCCAGACAAGAAGGATTTGATTGAGCCATGCATCGTGCGATGGGCGTCACAAGGATGTAGCGGTGGCTCGATGATGATGGTACTTGGCGTTAATTTGTGTTCACACGAATCGTCAAGAGGTGGCACGTGGCCACAGACCCGCTTTTTAATCCTGTCCTGGCGTGTCTGTATAATACCGGAATCAATCACACAGCCGCTGGTCCGTTTTTTTTTTGTCAAAAGAAGCAAACATCTTATGAATCATGCAAGTCCATCGAGATCGAGAAGAGGAACACCTCGAAAGGACATCCTTGGCACCGTGTCGCGCGAAAGTTGATTTATCGCGAGTTAGCTAGGACGTAAGGACATCGGCCACCGGGGTGTCTGACTGGTGTTACCTGAATGGCGTGTGCCGAGGTGTGCGAGAAGTATTTAAATTTCATTTCGCCAGCGTACCGAAAGAACGCAAAAGTGCAATCAAGTCGTTCATAAATCTTCATTCCGCGCGACCTACTGCTGGCTGGCGTGGAAGCCCCCAAAACAAGACTAGACCATCCTGCGGGCCACCCAGTTCAGTGGTAAAGGAGCACATCATAACGCAAGAGTCGCGCCAGAGAAGCGGAGCAGAGCTGAGCCAGTAATTTATCTTCCTATTGGCTTATTACGTTTTCCCTGAAATCCGATTTTTTTCTCTCTTCTCGTTTTCTCTCTTTCGAATGTTATTTTTTGCTGAGCAGTGGCTAGAGCAGTTGCTAGAGAGGCACGGGAGGCTCACTTGAGGGTTCCAGTTAACGAAATCAACGCTCTCTTGGGTACCGTAATTCCGGTGACGCTTGCACCTTCGGCGCCGGGTTTGATGCCCCTTGGCTTCCTCCAGCCTAGCGATTGGTGTCCTAAAATGATGAAAAATTGATGTTCGCTACTGAGAATGCCTATCCACCTCGTCTTCCCTCGTCACAAGGAATTCAACCAACCGAGCAGGTGGTGTAGCAGCAGCGGCAGAAACAAAACTTTTCGCATCGAGTCCCAAAAAAAACCCATCTCTCCCCCGAAAACATTCCCAGGTCCCGGGAATTCTTGGGAACGAAAGTTCCTGCCGGGATGTGGCTCCGAATCGAGCGGCGAGTGGAGTGCCAGATCCTATCGGACGGAATTCGAAAGGAAAATCCTGGTAACTGAAAGGACGTGAACACCCCGTCGTTTGCGTAAAGGTAACAGCGACAGCGAAGGCAAGACGAAAGGAAAACCCCAAATGCTTGAGCCCTGGGTGTGCGATATGCTGGCGGCGGCGACGGCGGCGGCGATGGAAGCAATCTTGGTGCCTTTCGAAGTGGTCCAGAAACCGAAAGAAAGATTCACAAATTACCAGGAAAATCAATTCGGTAAATATTTTCCATTTCCCCGTTTTTTTTTTGCTTTACATCAACAACATCAACAACAATAAAAAAATTACCAAGGGATGGAAAACCGAGGAAAAACTTTTACCCCCAAAATGGCCTAAAATGGCCGGGGTATAAAATATTTGAAAATACACTTGTTTACACAGGATCACAGGACGAATGATGTGGTGGAGTGTTAAGGAGGATGAGAGTTGGGGGAGATGCAAAAACTGGCCAACTACCCCACATCCGGGTAGGCTAACGACCTGTGTATGGGTTACTGAGGTTTTTTGCTTAGAGTTTTTTTTCTCTGTTCGTGGTCAAGCAAAGGAAGAACTCTCCACCGATAGATCAATAGAAAACCGTCGACCCCGTTGTCCCCGAGTTCCAGTTCTCACCGCCAAACAAAAATCGACCCGGGTTGGTGGCTTCCGTAACTTTCTCAGATCCCTCGAAACATCAAATAGTTTCTCCTGCTTAACGAGTGTGTCCCAGTACTGGGCTCTTTGTGGTGCTGGATTACAGACAGAAAAGGTAACCGTTGGATAGCTTGATTGACCGAAAGTGCGTGCCACTGTGGTGTGCTGGTAGCTATTCGCTTTTAATCGATCAATCTTCGTTAAGATGGCGACCGTCTCTCTCACCATCGAGTGAACGTCTGTTACTTGTTGTGCTGATGGTTTTTAACATAAATCCATTATTATTGGTAACTTTTGACGAGCCCACCACCAGTGCGCAGAAGAAAGAACAGCAAAGAAAACATGAACGGACAGACCTCGCTTCGATGTTCGTTTAATTTACTTTTTAATTCTTTTCCAGTTGGTCGCCGATCCGATCGAAGCATTCTGCGTCCAGCTCGAAAACTTTCCGATTGAATTTCTCGCGCTTCTACTCTCTGGTTCGGGCTACTCGGTTGCCACTTTTCACTTTATTGCCTTTGACGGACGCTTCCGAAGAATCCGCGGATTACTCGGACGGCCGTTACTGGTTTCACGGAACCATCGACCATCGATCGATACTGGTCCGGCGACCGGTGGCAAGCAGCTTAAATGTCACCGTCAAGTTTATGCTACGTTGTGTCTTCGTTTTTCAGCTGTCCAGACGACCAGCACAGCCGGCATTCCCGGAGCTAGAGAGACGCATTCATCGCGATCGCGCACTTCCTTCACTCAGTTTACTTTCCACACCATTTTACACCCTTCAACGCATCCTGTAAGTCCTTTTTCTATGACAGACAGGAAGAGACAGAGAAAGATTGGGGGTGTATTTTGCATCCCTCATCCCCCCGAGGCTCAACCGATACTGCAGCTACTAGTACAGTCGGCTTGGTCCGTCTGCTCTTCTGTTTCTGTTCGCTTCTACAATCCGCAACCTTACAAGCGTTCATCTCACACCCCAAAAGCACCCCCTTTCTCCATCCCTTCCTTTTTTATGGGTGAAATGAAAATGTCGTGATATTTTCATAATTTATGATTTGGAGAATGCCTCCCTTGCTGCTCCGTATTAGCAAGCGTCAGTGCCGGTGTTCCGAAGCCTTCTGGAAATTTTCTCACCTCCCATTGGCCGCCGCTCCCACTCCCACTCTACTGTATCTGGGGCCCTTTACGGTGAAGTGGAGAGGTGAACTGAGGCGTGATGAGGTTGCGATTTCACTTCTTCGGTGAAAAGGGCGGCTACCCGCCCGGAGGGGGAGGTTGCTCGAGTGTCGAGTCAAGTCACGGGAGTGGTGGCGGTGGTACATGGGCTTTTGGGGCCATCACTGGGCTGGAAATAGAAACTGGCATTTCCCGATTCGCTAGCCGCCAAAGCCAAGGGATCGCAAGAAGCACCACCAATCAGCACAGATCCTTTCGCTGTTGCTGTTGCTACTGCTGCTGATGATGATGATGATGATGATGATGATTATGACTAGCGATGAAGTAATCCGTAATGATGGGAAGGTGCCGACGGGGGGTGTGGAAAGTAAAGAGAGGGAGTTAACTCCTTCACAGCACTCTCGCAGCTTTGATCAACCAAGTGAAGCGCTGTTTGAAGAACGGAAACGCCACTCGTACCGCGCCGTGCACACGATTAGCACCATCGCTGCTGACATGAAATTCCTTTCACGCGATGAACTGGAGAGAGCGATGGAAAGAGGTTGATAAAACGAAAGGCAGAGTGATTTTCCGCTAATTGTTCGTACGGGACACCATTGTATCTTGAAAGATGGTGGCTTCCAAGCATTGGCGGCTTCTTTGGATGACCTTGATTGCACAATGGTGGTGGTGGTGGGATCCTGATGTCCTGCTACTAATTGGTGCTGGTGCTTTCCAAAGTAGCCACCATTTTGAGATTGAGATTGACAGGAAGGAATGATTTGCCTAAAACTGGTCCCACCCACCTTCCAAATGGCCCCATCCCTGAGTGAACAGAAGAAAGGACGCATGTTTGACGCGTGGAAGACGATTATGGTGCTTGTTTAACAACTGTTCTCGAGCTACAGTAATGCTGTCGTAATGATTAATGAGTTTTCGGCGCCGGAAGCGTCATGCTGATTGAGCGTCTATTAGCCTGGCGGCTGGCGGACTGGAGGAGAAAGTGCTAAAAATGAAGTGACTGACGTAGTGAAAGACGACCAGCAGCACACCTCCAGCACTTCTTTCGCAAGGAACGGAACCAGAACGGTCCCCCGGTGGACGGGGAAATGACTTCCAATTTGTAGCAAGTAAGTGATAAAGCTAACCTGCCACAAAACAAGGACCTCCCAGAGGGACCGCAAAACCGGACGCAATCGCTGCAATTGACCGCACTTCACTCTTGCGATTCCCTCTTTTTGTGTCGATTCCCCACTCCAGGGAATCCGGGATTACCCGGTGGAGTCCAGTGAGTACTCTGGAGTGCCATTGTGTGCCACCGTCGCAACAATAGGGAAAGAATATGCCACCAGCAAGAGACAGCCACCCATTTATCCTCCGAAACACCACGGTTTGGGGCACTACCGTCCGTTCGTCCGCTGATAAGGCTCGGGGAATCGAAATCCTTTAAATCTATACAATCAGAAAGCTTACCAACACACAGCCTCGGTCTCGATCAGGCATTACTGTGAACGACGACGACGAAAAGGACAAAAGAATGGATCCGGGTGTCTATCGTTTTGCGTTGATCCCCGTTGCTCCCTTTCGTCGGCATCCGTCGACGGCGTCGAAAGGATACGGGCCACGGGGCGGTGTACGGTACCTAATGGCTTGCTGTGTTGCTTCGTGTTGGGCAATGGCTGCACAAAATACAATTTGCATAAATTTACTTAATTTTATTACATTACGACGACACGAACACACAACGCACAGAGAGGGAGAGAGGAGTGAACAGCGACAGTCTGACCGAACCTGATCGGTTGGTGTGGCTGGATGCGAGTGAACGGTTCTCCTGGGCCACATCCGCGTACCAGCACAGAGCCAGGATCGTGGCGAGATCAGAGAGTATGTTTTCCGCCTTTTAGGGCCCTCCATTTACCACTTTCCTCCCTCCCGGACGTCCTTCAGGAGTGCGGCGAACGCATTCACGACTGGCAGAGTGTTGGGTTCTCGCTTTTTGTCGCCTCGCACACAGTAGTCACAAATCGTTACATCGTTTTACGCCCCCATCACCCTCCATTTCGGTACCAAAAGTGGAAGAAAAGGAGATAGAAACAGAGAGAGAGAGAGTGAAAGGCAGAGGAAGGATTCTTTAAGATGCTGACAAATTTACAGTGTCTGGTCGTTCGGTCGCACGCGACGAAGGCGAAAAAGACGAGGATTTGCTTGGAGATTTTAAGTAGATGCGGCTAGAAGAGCCTTTAGCCGCTGGTACTACAACACCGTTGATAACGTTGCTTGTCAACGCGTAATGCTCTCGTACTCGGCTCGGCATCGCAATGCATGACGAGCTTTCTATCACTCCCTTCGCTTTGCACAAACTTTACGAGACCATCGCGCAGTGTCCACGGTTCCTTCTATCCTTCGTGGAATGGATGTGCCGGAACACATTTTGATGCTTAATGCGCCCTTGGTGTTGAGGCTGAGCTGACATCGCACGTTCGCCGGGCAGGTCCACGGTGTTTATGTGGAGGAATTTAAAAGCCGAGATTTTTCCCACACCCCACAGGTCCACAAGGGGGAAATGCTCTGACTGGTGGCGAGTGCCACGACCACGATTCTCACCACAAATCCTCCGGCCGGGAAAGTGGGAAAGGAACCTCTGGGTCCATTTAAAAAGAGATTGACGGTGAAAAAATATGTGTCGAAGCGGAAGCTCAGCGTGTGTGGTGGTGTGAGTGGAGGTTGAAGACACCATTGAGCACACCATCAAAGACACTTTTGCACGCGCGAGCACTATAGCAAGGAAGATGCTTTATGGCGTCACTTAAAAGTAATGAAAATCGTAGCTAACACCCCATTTCTCTTCCTTGTCCGTGCCTGGTGTGTTCGTTTGCTTGTTCCCTGAGTTCCCACACACTTTCCCTCGTTTCCCAGAAGTCTGCCCTCCCGGTTGATGTCGGTTTTTTGGAGTGTGAAAGTGCTGCCTGCACAACGGGCAAAACTTTTTGGTCAAAAAGCACACCACCAAAGATTCCCAACCGACACGCTCCCTCCCGGAAAAACCACAAATGAAGACACGAGTCGGACACGCAAGGGTGGCGTGAAAATGGGAAACTTTTCCGCAAACAAAATATCCAAGAAAGGGATGCAAAATGGCCACCGTTACACTCCGGAGACCGGGCATTAGACATCGTCGGGGACCGGGCACTAAGACGCATGGTCAAAGTTTTATCAATCATACAATGGTGACCGGACCAGGGGGGGAGGGGCACTGCGATCTCCTCGGGTGTTGCTGCTCTGTGCTGACTGCCTGAAAGTGAGGTGATAAGTGTGAGTTGACACAAAGTTTCACTATCTTTCATTCTTAATGGTCCATGCAGGCACCATCCGTAGGGCGACGGAGAGGGAACCCCTTGGAACCGGCAGCAAATTGTCCGAAGACTATTAAAGCCAGCTCTTTTGTTGTAATTTTCGCCTAATTACCGAAAGGTAAAGTTTATGTGTATGCGCGGAAACTCGGGAAATTCATACAACTCATCATTCGGTGCGAGAATTTGGCGAGAACAGCTCGAGTTCTGCTTGAACGAAAAAACCAAAAAAAAAAACAAACCATCTCCAAAAGGAACAGACCGGCTGATTAGCATTCCAGTCCAGAGTCCTAGAATTCATCGAACACGCGATGGGTCCACCGTGGCTCGGAAAACATCAAAGACATTTCTCGGTAACGGTTGGCAACAGCTAGCACCACCTACAATGAGATGGTGGTGGTTGGAGCAAAAGTTGGACAAATAATTGCATTGCGCGTTAGCGCGCTGTCACTAATCCACTAGGTCAATAAGAAGGTCTTCTGCTTTGTGCCTGCTGCTGTACTTACACCATTAAACCTTAAAGCCCCTTTTTTTCGGTCCCCTTTTCTCCCTCGTATCTTTCGCTTTCGAAGCCCAAGCCCAAGGGAAAGGGGAAAAAGGGGGAAAAAGTGAGAGGTCGTCTGTGGTGGGCGCGATGATCCGACGGAGAGGCGCACCATTTCAGCGTGAAGGAGGACGCTAATTTGCGTAAAGGGGGCCCCCTTTGATCCATTATGAGCGGCGATGTTCTGAGCCGAGTAAAATTTAATAACGCCATTGTTAGGCCATCCCGACACGATGACACGATCCGGTCCCCCCATTAAGAAGAAGTGGTTCATGATTGTGTCTGCCTTTCATTAGCTTGTGGACCCATTCCGTATGCGGTGTCTTTTACGAGGAAAACTCCTGGTGAAAAAAAAAACGACACCGGCCACGGAAAGAAAAACAAACTGGTTGGAAGGATTTTTGGCTAAATGATCCATTATTCGTTTTTAAAACCTTCCTCAGGTGTTCTGGGAGGGATGGCGAGGACCGGACCGAGGGAAGGAATCCCTAGAACTGAACAAAACATTGTCCTTTTGGTCCCTCTCCATTCCTTCCCCATTTCGTTCGTGCGATTAATTTCGGTCTTTCCAACACGCTCGCTCCCAAAGCAGCATAGTAGCCGGGAGTTTAAAAGTAATCCAAACAAAGCCAGCCAGGGGTAAGTGCGAACATCAAACGGAATGGTGCCGGACCCATGGCCGGACCCAGGGCGTCTCCCGGGCCCACCCGCAGGGCAACAGTATTCCTCCATCAGGGTGCGGTGACGTCTGCTCCCACGTAAACGTGATAGCTGGCGAAACTTTTGCATCAGCATCAGCATGGTGGTGGTGGCGTGGATGGTTGGTTGGACCGAACGCACTAACCCGGAACGGATTCGTCTTACTCGATGGTTGCTCCGTGGCTCCGTCGGTGAGAAGTGTGGCCGCTGGCAACACTGTGTGCGTTCACACGCTGTCTCTGTGTGTCCGTGAGTATGTCCTTTTGCTCGATAACACTCCGTTAACATGCAAATAATTTACTTTCATGGGGAAAAGTTGGAGAATGGATGGTTGTCCGCTACTCCAGTATTTGTCTTTGACGTTGTTCGTCCTTCCACTGGAATGTTGGTATGCTTTCTATCGTTTCTTTAAAGCCGTAAAAGTAATGTGTTAACAACTGATGATTAAAACGTCCTTTCAACAGGAGCTTTCATACAATGTGGGTTAAATCCTAACTATTGTTCAAAGAAGAGTATTTTACAATACGCACACTCAATTTAAAAACCCTCGTCAATCCTGTAATGTTTTCTAAAGTGAAATATGATTTAGTCACTTTTGGAAAATAATCAATACTATTTCTTTAAAACACTAAGAAAACAGTTTTCTTCTCATGTGTTTCCACAGAGCTTTCAAGCGTGTCTCAGACGAATCAAAAGGAGCACTCAAAAAAATCCTATTTCCTGCTTAACCACAAAGCCTCTAAAGTACACACTTGACATCGAAGCCAGCTGGCGAGCGTGGAGCATCTAAAGCAATTGTGTATTGACGAAGGTGACACATTTCTTGCCAGCTTCTCGCCTGCCAGCGGAAACTCTCAACCACACTCTGGTATAAAACCACAGAGCAAAAAAAAAAACAATCCTCCCCGAGAATGTCCTTTGTCGATTGTGTAGCCGTGTTCTGGTGCAGCCGCAAGTTGCACCATCATACGAAATGGCAATCGCTCTTCATTGCACCGCCAGACATCCTGGGCCAACGAACTGAATCGCAAAAGGGATTGTAAGCATCACTGTCAATGCTAGGATGGGGCCCGGGGGTTCCGTAAATTATCGTCAGAAACGTCCTGCGCTCAACCGAACCCACCTGTACCATGATGCGCGCCCATTGATCGATATTGTGTCAAGCGCGTTGGCGAAGGCGCATGCACACATCAAGTGCACTCACGCCCTCGTCCTTCTGCTTTTCTTTTTCTTATCTGACAAAATTGCAAATCCCTCATACAAGAGGCACTACAACAGCGACAAGATATCGATCGCGGTGTTCGTGGTGCTGCCCCGTGGTGTCCTGTCCTCAAAACAAGGACGGGCCCTCGCGTTGCCCTACATTTGTGTGCAGCATTCCATGGTTCTTCCGGTGCCAGCACAATCGATTGGCACCTTGGGCAGATGTGATGCTACTAGCAGCATGCACTCCACTCCAGCTGAAGGTGGTTCGAAGAGTAATGTGCTCTCCTTCCTTGGCAGATACAATCGGCAGGAGCAGCGCAAGCATCCTTTCTTGAACACTGAGTGGTGCTGGTTGTGTATCGGTGAACTCCATTTTTCGCTCGAATTTTTCCACCTCTTAAGTGAATCCTGGAATCATCGTCGCGGATCGCGCGGGCGAAATGGAGCGCAAAGTGTGGTGTCCTTGCTGTGGAAAATGGAAGTGAAAGAGACAGAGAGAGAGAGGAGGTCGCGAAGAAGGAGTGGTAGGAACCGACAATGTGCACCAACTCGTTTGTCGTCAGTCCGCCATTCCCCGAGTATGCACTGTCACTTGCACCCAACCTGTAGTTACATCATGGTGGAATGACGAAGGAACGACGTTAGCAAAAAGATGTGAAAGTAGAGCACCAAGTCTGCTGCATCCTTTGGTTTTTCTTCTTCTTTTTTTGTACCGAAAAGTCATTCTTTGCGATCTCTTGTGACTCTCTCTCCATGTTTTTCTCCCTGAAAGTGAACTGAAACAGTGGAGTTGACTTGGACTGTCCAAGCGGAAGTTACCTTCAGCTAACGGTTGCAAAGGACAAACTTTAAATAACTTGATTGCACACAGGTAATTAGATTCTTCGCCCTGGGTCCACAACAAACCCACTCTCCGGAAAAGTTAGCCCCGCAGTCACAGTATTCACGTCTTCACAAAACAGATACAGGCCATCGGGAAGTACTTACTGCAAACGATTACCACGAATGGTAAGAAGAGCTGCAGCAGCAGCAGTCTGGCTGTTGGTCGATAAAGTTTTAACGTAGCTTTTCGGTTGCTTGTGAGCGTGAGGTTTGTTTGTGTTTGTGCCATTACCCGCCTCGGGATTCGGGATGATCGGTTTTCTTGAGGAAAATCGAGGAGAAAGTTGCTGATTCCAACATCCAGCCAGTGCATTTCTCGATTGGCCACTCCGTGCACGTGCACTGATCTAGGCTAGGCTAGGGAAGGAATTAAAAAACTTTCTTCCAGCCTTCTTAAGTAGAATGTTTGATTAAAAATTATTATGCTTAGCTATGCGAACCGTGACTCTTCGGTGGGTCGGCACGGCACGCTGGAGCTAATCCAATGCCTGTGAGGAAGGTTGGAATTATCCTTTTTAAATTAATCGTCCAACAAGTGCACTCTGGTTGCCTCGGAGTGAAAGTTAATTATGGCGATTACGGTGACGCGACGGTGAGACAGTGTCTTTAAGGATAAGGGGACGTCGTTCCGTTCCGTTCGTGCTGCACTTGTCAGACTTTGATTGTGTTTTAAGTGTAGGTCATTTGTCCACGGTACCTGCCACGGGCAACTGGACTGGTCGATTTACTCTCGCGAGTTGAGAGTTGATTACGATATTAAGGACAGATAAAGACAGAGAAGAGAAAAGTGGATTATCGGTCGATACTTACCATTCCGTGACGTCTTTCCGTTGTCCATTTCTGGAAAAATAAAACGTTTTTCCCGGTTTTAGTGGCGAATAGTGTTATTGTTGCATTTTCCTCATTTCCCTTTTTGGCTGTTTATTCTTTCGAACTGATCCTGTCCTGCCTGCACACGCCAACAATCTTTTATTGATTTTTCCAACCAACGCCATAATTAAAAGAAAATATCTTTTCACCTCGAAGATGCCTCGAGTGGCTAAAGTTCAAGCGAGCGACTGGCGACAATGACGGTGGCCTCGAGAAGCGACGTGATGGAGACGTTCGAGGGCAGGAAAATCAGTTCACACTTTGCTCCCCCCACCCCAAAAAACCATCTTCAGCCGCGGCCAATGAAGCGCACTGAGCCGGAATGATCGCCCGACCGAAAATGCCTTCATTTTCATTCCGAAGCGTTCCGTTCCGTGGCGGATACCTTCCTTCGTTTCCTGTACCGCGTGTCTGCCGATGACAATCCGCAAAAGTTTCCACAGAGCTCCCTTGCCCCGTCCTTCTCCTCAGCATTCCGAGTGCGCGCGGTATTGTCGCAGTGGCATCGGGGGGGTTTCGGTTTTCACTGTCAACGAACGAAAACACAAATCGCGTGTTCGCGTCTTTTGCGTGGGAAAATGAAGAAAAGACAGAGTTTTCCGCTCCCCCCTCCCCGGCAACTGCTGGTGGCTGGGATGATTTTTCTTTATAAGACCGACAGTGATGCTGCTCGGTTCGGTTGGAAGCTGCGAGTTTTCCCGGTCTTTTTCTTCACCCATCGTCTTCAAGAATCCACCGAGCCGAGAGGGCTTACCGCAACACAACCACACCGAGCTCCCCTTCCCTCCTCTCCACGGTGGTAGTGCGGAAAATTGGGTCCCGCCGAGCCGAGACTTTTGAGGTTAACCACAGCAAAATCCAACGACACGCCAGTGGAAAACCAGCGCCAAAGGAAGGAAGGGGAACGCGGGGATCGCCATCAAGAGTGAGCCACTCGAGCTGCCTTGTACTCCGCGGGGAAGGAGGAGGAGGAGTCAGTGTGGCGTGCCGTTCCAGATTTTCCCGGAGTGCAAAGAGGATGCTGTTTTCCGGAGGGTAACGAGTGGAAGGTTGGTCGTCGGGCCTACTGCCTGAGCTGTGGTTGCTTTAACGCACCACACGGAACCGGACGTTAGCCCCCGGCGGGTGCTCCAAGGGATGTCTTTGGCGAAGAAGAAGATCTCGACGTCGTTGCACCGGACGTATTTTCTTTCATTTTCCATGGTTTCTGCTTGCAAGGAAGACCTTTTAAAGGAGAGCCAGAGAGGGAGAGAGCCACGCTGTGCTTTAGTTCTAGTTGGCGATGGTAAGAAGCAACGAAATGCTTCTACTCCGGAGGAGTTTAAGGGGTTCTCGTGTGCCAGAGCGTAGCGTTTTCTCCCCTCGCCACGCAGTGGGTGAAAGTGAGCCTTGGATCGTAAAACACTGTCTCGAGTGGCTGCAAATGAAACCCCGGGCCCTGGGATTGGTCCTCCCTCGTAAGCTGCCTAGGCTGCCATACAGTCGGGAGTAAAGTTTTTCGGCCCAAAATTACGTGTCAATTGTGAACGTGGCTGAATGGCCTCGTCCGCCTTCGCCCTCAAGAGGGCTGCAGCAGCCTGATGCAATGGACCGTTTGGAAGCATTTTCACACTCCAAGTCCTTGGGAAGAGGACTCCCGAAATTCGCCCAAAGACTTTAATCAGCGGCCATATTTTATGAGCAGCGTAGCTGGATGCCAAATTTTGAGCTCTAGACAATTTTCAAAACAATTCACGCCAGCATACATTTCCTAATTGCATCCCGTTTTTCCAAGGGTCTCTCTCTCCGTCTCTCTTTCTCTCCCTCTCTCTCTCTTTCGGGCTTCAAAACTTCCGCATCCTGTCCCAAAAATTCCACCCCCGCCGTCATTTTTATGATGATTATCGATTTGGACGAGAGAAGATTTTCTAATTAAATCCATTCCGCCTCCGCTTCCCTCGTGGCACCGGTGGGTGGGCCAATAAAAATTTTATTTCTAATTAAGGAAAACCATCCGCTACTACAGAGCGGTGCGTCGGCATCGTCGTCGTCAAAAGTTGTGTCGCTGGCTTTCCCGTTGACACTTCCGGCTGGGCAGGGTGGGCTGGGAGGGGTGTCCAATGATCGGATTCCGTCAGGATGAAGTTTGCCCAGTATCCGGATACCCGGGGGTACCAGGAAACAAATGACAGTTTGCTAATAAAATTATAAATGAGTCCAAATTAGCTGGGCCATAAAATTGGCACCAAGGCCCCGCCCCGGGTGGCACCGAAATCCGGGCTGAACGATGAGCTGTGTGTGCGGTGTGTGCGCAGCGGCGTGACATTGGCGTCTTGGCGGAAGCTAGGACGTAACACGCGGAACTAATCGAGCAAAGTTTGCTACCGCGACCACGATGGTAAACCTTTTTCCACGCTCCGGAAAATTGTTGTGAAGAAAGAGCAAATCTCTCGTGCTTAGCGTTGGCTGATAACCGACTTATAGCTTGCCGGGGTGTTGTGGTTTTTTGGTTGTGGAAGTGCAAGTTTTCAAACCCAAAAAAAATCCTCAACCAGCTAGAGGCCAAGCAACCGACAGATTAGCAACACGACGAACCGTTTTGCTACGAGTATTTAAACAGCGACAGGGACTCTTCTCCTCCGGAATTGTGGAAAGCCTCTCTACTTCATCATAATCGCTGGACTGTGGAACAAAATCCATTCCATTTTCCCACTAACCTTCTAGGCAGCTCATCATCGTTGCGTTCCGAGAAACGTGGAAACGTGCCGCTACAACCAAGCACAGCCCATTTTTCACACATCGTTGCGCCCGGAAAACAGGGAAAATCGCTTAAAAATTTAACATCTCTTTAGTGAGGTATAGGGCACCCAAGGACGAGGTGGTTGGCTGTTTTTTTTTTGTTGGAAATGGATTCTCCTCGCTTCCTTGTTTCGATTTCCTGCTTGCTACTGGCCACCAGGCCCACCGCACTTAGGAGGCAATACATGAACTCAAGGGAGCGTTGGCATGTGTGTGGTTGGCACCCTTTCGAGGGCTGAGCGGAATTTTGAGAAGCCAAAGAAAGGTCGGTCCAATCGGTTCGGCAGGGCATCGATTAGATTTCCTTTCATTTTTCCTTCAGCTCCCCGATAGTTTAACCACTTAAAAGCTCGCCTTCTGCCCCGTGATAAAATGGTGTTCTGGGCGTTCTGGGCGTTCTCTCTCATCGGAATAATCAGCCAACCTGATGTGAGGTTGATGGTCAGCAACCCCCGGGGAAGGAAAATGGGCCCAGCATCATCGACTCGGAGATTTTTCCGGAGGACGAAAAGGGCTTCTCGCCCTCAAGGGATGATGCGGAACGGAACCGGAAAAGGCGTTGTATGATTTATTTTCACCTGCCCACGGAAGTGGAAATTAATTAAAATAAATAATTGATGTTGCTGCTGCTTAGGATATTGCGCATTAGGGAAGAGGAAGAGATGGTTTTTCCCGGGGATTCAACAGAGCCTCTAAGCTACAGCATACAGCACTAGGCACAAGCTGGATCAAGCTGACCATCAGCGCCCACCGGAACCGGAAGAAGCCTGGCTGATGCTGGTTGGAATGTTGGCTTCTGCTTTCCACAGATGAAAGCGTGCATCCGCTGCCCCCATTTTCCGTATTCGGGCCAATAAAATGTGTTGTATAAAGTGTAAAATCAAAACACTCTCGCTACTTTGGAAGGGGGAAATGCTTGCGCTAAAAAAAATTACTTTTCTCGTCACAACGATGGTGGTTGGTGTGCTTTATTGCTTCGATGAGATGCGATTTCAAATTCCACGCAATATCGGTCACCGCATCGCCAACAACGTCAAGTAACTTTGCTGGCCTTCTTGTGCCAGTTCTCTTTTAGCTTATTGGCCAACCAACCATTCGAATTGAATTTCTTCCAGTTTCAAGGGGAAGCTGAAGGATGGATTAGCACTCTCATCCGGAACACAACATTTCGCGCGCCCTCCTTGAACCCATAAATCGACGATCGACGATGAGGACGCAATCGAGCGAATTGTAATCGAAATCGTAGTGCGAGTGCCGTGTCGGTGCAGCAGCAGCAGCGACAATTCAACTTAAAATCGGGTCAAAGCGTGTGAGGGGCTTCTGTTGGGGGCAATCAATCTTCGTGTAATTGGACCTCACCCTGGAACTCGAAAGGAACCTCGTTGCCGCTGGTTCCGTGATTCTGGCTCGGCTCTGTTCGCTGCACTGGCCAGGAAGCGAGAATTTATGTTGCTCTGGCGCTGGGCATGCCCTACATAAAATGGTGCGCACACACCGGCGAACAGGCGACCGGCCACCGACCGGTGCTGATGGCCGGATGGATCGGATGTGTATATTCAACTAATTGGAAAGATAATTAATTAACACCCCGGGAAGCGTGAACGCGATGACGACGATCGACGCGGTCCACTGGAGCCTGCCAGCGAGCCACCGAAGGCATGGTGGAAATGGAGGAACAAAAAGAGGCCAACAGGCTCAAAGTTCAATAGTGGTTGCCTGCAGCACCGCGATGCACGGTACGGGGCCACCGGGAAAGGGGTTTGAAACAGGAGCAGCCGCGCTTTTCCTCGGCACACCCCGGGAAACTGCGCTCGCAGCTATTTACGCGAGGGTGTTAATTGTTGTTATTGGCAGTGTTGACGGTGGTGTTGGTGTTGCTGCCGCGAGCCTCGGTGTCGATTATTGCGCCAAGATGAAACCAAAAGGCCTGGGAAAAGGTGATTCTTTTTCCCCCAGAGAAATGCGAGACGCTGTTGATGCCCACTTTCCACCGTGGAGTAAATAAGGCTCATTATGAGATTATATTCGCTGTCGCTTCCGCTTGTGTGACGTTGAGGTGGTTCTTAGCGAGCAACTAAGATTGTGCTAATTTGTGATGCGATGTGCAGTGAGTGTGGTACCGATGCGATGGATTCGCTGGGAAAAAATGCACGCATCAAATGAAGTGTAGGCCAGCTCAGTGAGGAACTGACTGCAGTTTGTGATTGGTGAACTGTTGAAAGTATAATTAGATCCCGGAGTTATCCTTTTCCTCATCAAGCTTTTCTTTTGAATATGTTTGTTAAGCTTGGTCTTTAATTGTATGTTCTATATAATTTTATTCTATGCATGTGATGGAACTGAAGATTGGTGGTACATCTGCAATGACAGTGGTGCTTGAAAAATTGAATGAAAAAACATTTTTTTAACATTTCAACATTCACCACTAGATGGAGTTTGAAATTTCAGAGTTATTAACCGATTTAAATTGCTATTGAAATCCCCTTGAAACTACCGGCTACCTGGCGCCTCCATTTCGAAGAGGGCGCCTCCATCCTGCGGTTTTGAAAAAAACATTTCAAATTCCCGGCGCGGCGACCTGTTTTGGAATTGCCTTTATCTCACTGACCATGAGCACCAGCACTAGATGGAATTGGTGGGAAAAAACATGCTCAATAAAGCTATGCACCTCCAAATTCTGTGGTAAAATGGCCGGCGGACTGGTTGATATTTTCTTAAGACTTTCGCAAGCTAATATGAGTTTGGGACCCCCATTCTACTACTTGTTCTGACCAAATATCATAAAACATTTCATGATTTTGTAACAAACCCGGGAGCTTGGTGAAATGTTAATCATTGCTTCATAACACAAACTTCAAACTTCGATTCAATTTTCTTCCAAAGTTTTGACAGCATTGGCATTTCTGATAAAATATCCTATTGTCCTCTAATTTCAGCAGGTTTCTCTCGTAGCATTCGTAGCGTCTGTCACGATCAATACCGGACCACCGGTTGGTGACGTTTGAGGCTAGGATCCGAGGAATGTACTACCTCTTCAAAGCTCTGCCCTACAGCTTTACTCATTCGCTCTCTCCCATTTGGTGGTCGTTCTTATCATTTCCCTCTCGGGAGTGCTCTCTCGGAAAAGAAAGGATTCGTCATTGCGGCACTCGTACGCCATGTGATTCTTGAACCGAGCTGACTTGCCACAACTTGGTCTGCGTGCTCAAGAAGATGCTCCACAGCACAGCTTCGGCTTCTGCATCCGTGTTGGTAGCAGCTCCGGCATATACCAGCTGACTGGAGAATACCGCGTGTACTTCTTTAGGATCCTTTTCGCTGGATGGCACTCTCTCACGAAATTTGTGTGATTTTTTCTTCGGTAGTTAAAAATGAATAAACTCTCTCGCGGTCTCTCTCACGAACCTGAGATAAAAGGTCGAAGCATAGTCA
>NC_064877.1:83535646-83555646 GCF_943734665.1 Anopheles aquasalis
GATATAATTTGAATTCCAATGTTTCCAGATAGCTCCTATCCTTAGAGCAGTCTTGTCAAACACCATTTTCTAATTCTTATAATAAGGATAATCCTCTCGAACATGGTTTTTCGTCTTCTAAACTCGATGAATAAAAAGAAACAAAGTAAGAAAAAACAACAATAGCACCCCATTGTTGCGTTTGCCATCGCTTCGCACCACGCCGCACCAGAATGAGAACGCACGGCGACACGGTGCACGGTGACAAACCGCGCCATAACTCACCGTGGAGGGTGAGCGCAACAACGGGATAAGCATAAAACCCTAAGCCCTGACCACAATCCCCACGCCAACCCGGCGCCTCGCCAGGTCCCATTTCGCGGCACCTCCATCCGTGGACTGCGAGGCCCCACGAGAAGGATAAATAAGAGTTAGGCAAGACACTCGACGACCCGGGCCCGGGTTCTTCGGTGCCCGGAAGCTATTTCGGCTTTTTACCACCTTTTCCAGCGGCATCTTTTTTCTGTTTTTTTTTTTTGGCGACTTCGAGGTCTGACCACCAAAGCTCTGTTTGGAGAGATAAGTTTTGTAATCTCCCCGAATTAGAACAAAGATTCGTTTCAGGCTTTCAATTGATGGACGGTGGTGGCGAAAATGGTGAACCGTTTTGTCAGGCTTAGCCATGCCAGGGCGGAAGTGATTAGAAACTTTGAAATCACGTTTTCTAATACCTTTTTGTTGTGCATCCTCCTTGGTCCTCTTGGGTGGATTTGAACAGGATAGCGAGCAAGGAGTTAAGGAAGCGTAGAGTATCTGCGTTTGGGTGTCCCTGTGTCAGGTGCCAGAGTATTCCCAAAACCTCAATGGAGTCACATTATTTTATTGTACGGCGTACTTTATGTCTTATTGATAAGTTCCAGCTGCGTAGCGTGCGTTGTGTAACGCAGGTCGGTGCCCGGAATCGAAATTGAACATTGCTGGTATCTCTGTCCGCGTTCCAGGAAGTGAGAGCATGATGTTTCGATTCTTTTCGTGCCAACCAGTTCGTGGTACGTTGAACTGTGCAGACGATGACGATTGCAATCGTCGCAATTTGTTTCTTTTTTACAATTTCGCGCGTGATTATGACATTCGTGCTTTTGCGCACTAATTGAAGGTAAGTTTACCTGATTAATGATGCTTGTTGGTTAAGGTTTTAGTTGCTTGAAACACGAAATCTCATCGCTCCTGCATCAGGCAATCGATTTGATTGCAAAGGTGACCATTTCCCCGATAAACAACTCAATCCCCTATTGTGCCATGCCAGAATGCCCGTTGACAGCTTGCCTAATGTTCAATTTAACTTCCGGCATTTACTTCGCTCGCCCCTCCAGCTGCACCAGAATGCAACCGCAAGTGCATGACTCTCGGACGGATCGGAATTTCCTTTCTCGGGAAAATTGCTGACGAATTCCACGGGAGAGTGGAAGTGCCCAGAACAACAACCTGCTAGGTCCGGTCTGTTGTTGATTGAGCCGACAGATTTGAGCGTCGGCATTCCTCCGTCGTTGCGCAATCCGGAAACCGTACGCCGGAATTGGAATGACTGGTTCCGTGTGAGCGTTTGGCGCGATTTGTATCCGATTGCGCGGTGGTTTGTGAGGCTTCCGACAAAGGAAGCAAGCGCCGTACCACCGTTGCACCATCGAACGATCGTCGGACTGCTCGATTCATGCTGCTGCGGGCGGAGGGCATTCATTAAAAACAATTCGCTGTTCCGTGCCGCACCCTTCCGGCATGAACACAACCGGCACACAAGCACGCTCACATTCTGCCCTCTTTAACGCCATCGGTGCCACCGAAACAGTGGTGACGATAGACGAGATACAACCACGGCTGCATCACGTCGATGATGATGATCATCATCATCATCAGCATCAGCAAAACCCTCTTCCCCTTCGCTAGCTAGAACCCCTTTTCATCATCCTGACACTGATGACATCGTCACGGAGCACCAGCACACAGCATAATGGCAGCGGTATGGCTCTTCCGTCTACGTGGTTGTGTCGGTGGTGTGCGGACATGTGGATGGGTCTCTGAATGAAATCATATCAGTTCTGCTGATTGTTCCTCTACCCTCCTCCGTGCGCCCATTCGGTCACTATTTACATACGCTTCCTGCCAGCGCTGCGCTGCGCAAACCACAGCAGCTCTCTCTCTCTCTCTTTCAGTACCACGTCGTCTGTTTCGCAAAACAAACGAGATGGCACATGAGTTGGCCCCATGGTGTCGACGACAACGACGACGATGACGATGAGGGCGACCAGTCGTTGCTGTAAAGAACCGGGCACACAAACTCCGCACACCGCACACATCTTCCGGTTAATATCCCGAGCATTAATTGAACGCAGAGCATGTGATGTGTAATTATTATTTCTCTCGTTTTTTTTTTTGTTTTGCTTTGCCACAGTATTTGATCAAAGATAAGACGAAGGAGTGGAAAGGAAGCGGGCGGGGTTCTAAGTGAACGAGGGAGCTAGGGGTAAATGTTTCTGAGGGGCATGTTATGCCGTTAAGCGGCGTAGAAAACTATTTTATGCTTTGTTTGAAATCTTTATCTAAAAATCTATATCTTTATATTTAAGAAGCTTGTTTTAAATTGATTTTTAAATTATTCATTTTTCAAGGAGTTAACCAAACACTAGTGAATTAAAGTAAACAAATATCCCAACAAGTCTTAGCATGCATTAAAAATTCAACTTATTAGCTTTGCTAATCCCCAAATGTGTGATCAATTCGTTTCTCTTTTGTTAATTCATCTTCTCAGTATTAGTTTTATTTAAAAAAAGAGCATTGCTTACCAAGCAATTTTGTTGCAATTTCAATATCAGCAATGAATTTATTAGTTATCGATTAGTCACCTCATGTATCGTAAAGTCTCATCTATTCTCCACAAGCATTTTATGAAAACTAACCTTTTTAGTAAGGCTCAATATTCAAGTTCATTTATGCCAAGCAGTACGGGATTGCTTCGTTAGCCTTTAAAAAGCAAAAAAGCCCATAGTGTATTCCTCTACCAGTTGACATTTCGCTTGCACTACGATATGCGTTTGAGTTCGATTCCGATCCACCTGCTCTCCTCCTGGTTTGGCGAGAGGCGTATCATCCTGCCAACATACTTCACACCGAGGACGGAGGAAAGGATTGAAACACCGGCTATCCTCCCGATGGTGCCGAGCAATGTACGGCAACCACTCCACTCTGAACCATTACAATGGCCTTCAAGTGACGCCTCCAGTGCATGCGTCCTTGTGTGTTTCTCTGTGTGCGAAAGTGCTCTGTTGCACTGATGCTGATAGTATAAATGCCAAAATGTTTCCTGGACATGATATTTCCGATCGGTCCGATGAATAGACACTCACACCCCTCGAAGGTGTATCACAGTATCCGCTGTACGGCTCTCTCTTCCATTGCCGGATCTCCGGATACTACCACCACGCTTACCAAGGTTGTTGAATGAGGCGCCACACTGGACACCTTCTTTTCACTCGAATGGGATGGAGATGAAACTTTTTCTCTTTTGGTTAAACTGACGATGGTTTTTCAATGCTCGTCCTCTCGTCCTCGCATTTTACGCGTTGAGCCAAAGGAGTGTCTTCTAATGCGGCGGTCCTGCGGATTACAAACCAAACCCTCAAACTGCCGCAACATCGTTTTACCCCACAAAAACCGACAACAATCGGTAAAACGCAAGCAAAAACCGGTCTGTCGTGGTATGAGACGAGTAAATTGCGAGACCGGGAGACCAGGGCGGGCGTATTTATTATCCAACAACCCATTGCTGCATCCACGATTTTCCGCTGATTGTTGCAATCATCAATCCCTGTGCAGAACGACAGGGGCAAGGGCACAGGCCTTTCCGACTGCGACAAGCACGAGCCGCGCACTTAACCGCGCCGTTATTGAATTTTTTCTGCAACAATCAGCAGAAGACAATCCCAAGATGGCGGTGGACGGAAGTGGACGAGGTCAAAGGGAGCGGACTGCCAGGACGAGCTTCCAGATCGGTATCAGATTTGATCAGCAGACTCGTCATTTGGAGCAATAAAATGGCGAAATCAGCACCGGTACAACCACCGGGTGTGTGTTTACCAACCGAGCCAGTAATCCATCGTTAATTATTTGTCTTCCGCTCGTTCCGCTCATCAACGAGGTGAGGCGAGGATTTTATGGCACCAAAAAAAAAAGAGTGCAATTCATTCATTGCACTTTCGTGCAGCATCGGTCGTCGTCGTGGTCGTTCTGATGATTCCCATTTGCGTCGTATGCAAAGGACGAGGAAAGTATCGGGATGAAAAATCCGGTTCCTCGGGAATTTCCGCTTACCGGGAGTAAACTGTCATGTTTACATTTCCCTATCCACTCCACTGGATCGGAGGCCTAGTCCTCCAAAGGGAGGGGGGAATGTAAGTGTAGGAAGCGAGTGATTCGAAGCTACGTGCCATATGTGTATGTGCGAGTGTCGATAGTGATGGCAGCGACCGAACCGTGACACGTGGTACGTGACGAGAATTTCACTCGCGATCAATGAACGCCAAGTTGCCAAGCATTTTTAGCGAAAGAAGGCGCAATGGCCGCCTCCACTTCTCCAATCGCTGCCACTTTCGATCGCGTGCCGACCCCGTGCTGGGGCTTGATTTACGATGAATATTAATGAAATAATCGCAAGACGCGGTTCTCATGCCTGCGAGCCAACATTACCTTCCGGGAGGGGATGGAAAATGGCACGCCGCTACCCCTGAGAGGTGCTATATGGCACGATTCCAATCACATTACCGTGCATCAGGCGGGAAAAATGGCCGGAAAAGCTGAGCCGAAATGTGTGGAAACCCCATTTTTTGCGAGCTTGCTTGTTGCTGCTCCCTTTCCGTTCCGTTCTGCTCCACTTTTCGCGTTCCATCTCGACATCTGAGGACTGACTGGATTACTCTATCTGGGATAGGAAAAGGGGAGGGTCGGACGAAACAACCACAACCAGTGAGCGTCTCGCGTATCGGACCGTGAGATCACATTCATACTAGAATGCCGATCCGGCCGACAATCCGGTCGACTACCGGAAGCGAAATTGGCAGCGAAACCGTCCGTACGACCATCCGAACACCGGAACCGGGACGAAACTTGTGAGTGCTATCGTCGCTTGCGGTTATCACATCATCAACGCGCGTTCTCGCCAAGCCAAGCCAGGCGTGCCAAGCGAGAAAGGCATACCAGGTTTAGGACGCGTTCGTGCCGTTGGTCCGCGTGGCCACGAGCCAGCGAGCGAGCGAGCGAGCGAACGAACGAACGAGCTCACCGCGATGTAGATTAGGTGAAATTGATTTTTGATGTAAACGTTTGTTGGGCGATTTGCATGACACGGGCACTGGGCGTGACAGTGTCAGCCAACGAGTGGCAGGCAGTGCCAGGCCATAGCGTGCCATTTTGGTTTGATCGCTATCCGGGCTATCCGCATTCTAGGTGTTGATAGGGGGCGATTAGTAGTTTGTTAACAACACATGCACACTCACTCCTTGTTGCTGTGGAAGGGGAAGGTGAATGGTTTGTGGCAGTCGCACGGAGCAGGGAACGAGTTCCAGTGCACTTTGCATAGGGTGTTGACATTAAACTGTCGCTATTTCGGTTGTAAACAGATTGTAACAGTGCATTTGATGCAAAATATTATATTTAAAAAATCTATTTATTCTATTTTTCTTAACTAAATTTAATTTCTATGAATTTTTACTGGACTTATGGACACAGTCTTGGATTGGACACTGGATTCAATTTTTGCCCTATTTCAATTTCCATCATCCTGGTTCTCTAGTTGTTCCTTCTTAAAGTGATTGCAATTGTTGGTTTTCATCGAATTTGGCTCAAACTTCGTTTTCATTTCTCCAAATTCAGAAGTTAATCAGCTACAAAGCAAAAGAAATTAAATGCTTCTGATAATAATGTGATTGATATCCAAAACATCACGTTGAAACGTAAAAAATCGAATTAAATCTCCACTTTTACTATTGTTTCCACTTGCCTTGCTGCACGAACATTTATTTTGGTTTATCTTTTGGTCTTTGGTTTCCTTTTTTATGCAGGTAACATTAAACCACGCAGCCGCCATATCATTCCAAGCATAAATTTGCATCGAGATCGTATTGTATCGATTTCATTTGCAAGCCAGTAATTAACATCTTTTAAAATTGTCAAGCAACAACATCAACCTTCAGATTTACCTCCGCAAAGTCAAGCATAAAATGTCAACGAGGGTCTATAAGTTAGACCAAACTCCACAACACCATGTGCTACTGCCAAGGTTCCATCGAAAGCAGCAAATGTCGAACAGAAAGAGGAAACCAACGAACAACGATAGGAAAAAGCGGATCCACAACACTAGCATCCTGGTACCGGTTGAGCTTTGGCCAGGTAACGTTTTACCAACACCTCCTTCCCCCCACCAGGTGACGACGTCGACGTTGACGACGGTCTTGATCCATTGGTGTTTGGCTTCATCGGTGGGGCTTCATCGATGCGAACGAGCTAGCTAGAACGAGCTCCACCGGCACCCCCTTGGGGGGGGGGGGGGGGGCGAGGCCAAGGGGTGCATATAAATAATAATCCGAAATAAAATATTTTATAAAATTTTATTTCCTCCCCGCAGAATTTATGGTGTATAAACATTTTTACAGCGAGAAAGACTTTTGCGCCACGCTACTGGCCCTCTCGCTGGGGGTTCGTACGAACGTGAACGTCGAGCGGAACGTTTTCCCGCTCTTCTTCGCGTCTCTCTTTGGGGAAGGATGGGGGGGGGGGGGGGTTTGATGTGCCGCACCCTTCGGTACAGCTCGCTCGGCTCCACAGATCGTGGATTACGGTTTGGGGAGGGTACCGAGTGCCGGAATCGCACACATCCGGAACGGAAGCACATTTTTTTAACACCGCAATCACTCCCCACATGCACAGCACGAGCGCGCGCGGACACACGGGCACCCGGGGGCCACCCTCGTTCCCCGGGAACCGCAAACCGTTTCGACGGCCGAGTACCGCAGTCATCAACGCGCCCAACGCGCCCGAAAGCGGAAAGGGTACAACATATCATTCACTTATTGAAGTGGCTTCACAGGTTCACAGGGCGTGCCCATGAGGGGGGGGGGATGAGCGTGGGGTGCGTTAGAAGCATAACTATGTGCCGCGTGAGGAAGGCCGTGCGATGGGGTGCGGTGTGGGGTGGTGTGGTGAACGCAAAAGGGATGGATTCGTGATGCTGCTGGCGCTCTCTCTTTGGGTGTTGTACATCAAGATTATTGCCATTTCGTCCGTCCACCGATCCGGCCACTCCCCATACTCCGCGCGGTGTGTATGAGGCGAGGGGGTCATGTTATCTATGCTACTCTAGCATAAGGTTTCCGGTTTTTCCCTATTTTCTACCTCATGCTGGATCGCACTAACTGAGGTGCGGATCGACAACGAGGTCAGCTTTAGTCGATAGTTCATTCCATTTCTCGTGCGTACCCTTCCGATGTTGGAATAATGTTTCGCTTTGGTTATGTTGCGCATTACGCTTGTTTGGGTGGCCACTAGGAAACAGGTGGCCTACTCTGCTGGATTGACTATCCATACAATACTACTAGATGGTTACAGATAACGAGAAAGTGATTATACGAGCATTAATATGCAGCATAAAATCACTAACCAAAGCATAATTTGCTCTACTTATAAATGGTTCTGTTCTTCTATAGGCATGAAACTGATTTAATAAATATCAAAAAATCGTTGTAGTAACTAATAATGTAACAAAAAACATTTTTGAATTATGAAGAGAGTTGATAAGTTTTTTACAATAAAAATTTAGAACGCTTCATGGCGAGTTCATGCAAATTCAACACTTACTTCAGAAAGAATATTCCTCCCCAATCGTTAATCCTAATCGAGAACAACCAACCAAGCACTTCAATCGCTTCTGAGCTCGCTCCGGGTTCACGCAATGCGAGCATGAAATCCAGTGGACAGGGACATAAATTTATCACGAAACCATCAAATAATATCTCACGACGATCATTGGGAGGGAGAGTCCATCGCTTCGCTGCCAATCCTCTCAACACCCTAACACCAACCTGGCCTCTCGCCCCTGCAAGTGAATGATGAAAATGGCTCTCGGAGGGATGCTTTGGGGCTGAAGCGGTTGGTGGTAGCGATGAATCTTCAGCATATCAGCATACTGCCACGGCTCACGCTCATTGATCGATGGATGTGCATACGTGGAGAGTGACTCCCGCGTGGCGACATAATCCGCCTCACGGGAGCTCCACCACCACTGTCACTGCCACCAACGGGGTTCAATCGAAGAGCGAGACTGGTGGCAAAGTGGCCAACGGGGGTTGTGGTGTGTCCAATTCCATCACTTTTTATGTTATTTAAGCTGGTTTAAGCTTCGATGTCGAAACGCATGTACGTATGTTGCGTACCGTTGTGCAATCATTGAAAGTGTCGCAATAAAAAAGGCAATTTAATTTTTTTTAAACCATCGGACGGCCCATCCAGTCCTTCCGGATCCAAAGAACCACAAGAGAGACCGAAGAAGAAACAAAATGAAAACGAGATGCTGAGGACCTCCCTGGCAGCCTTATGCTACCTTCCGGTTTGATGGCGACCGTGCTTTTTTTTTGGGCGAAGATCATAAATGTTTTGACAGCACCACGGCCAGTGGTGACCATTAGTGGTTCTCGGTTATGATCCGGTTCCGGTGGTTAAACATACAAAGCGATTAAAACAAGTGAATCGTTTAACCGTTTCGTGACCCGTTTTTGTGAGAACCGAAGCGAAGGAGTTCCTTGCTGTAACATTGTTCCACGAATTCTTTGGCGACATCCAATGTGTTCTGTGATGCTGGTTTGCCTAGCATAAACGAAACCGAACCCATTCCACGTGACACTCACGTCAAATGCACGATCTGGCGGGAAAATCGATTCTTGAAGCTTCTGCAGCGGAGGTCCTCACTCGGATACGAATCGTTTGCGCTGTGTCGTCCAGTGCAGGGTCGGTAATTCATCAATTTCGTGCCTCATTGGGCTGGATTTTGATTACAGCTGTCGGTAAGCTGGACCGATAACGAGTGGACCAGTCGAGGAAGCTAAAGTCTCGGAAGTTTTCCTCAAAAAGCAGCAAAGGATTGCGCATTTTTGGTTTCAGCACATACAAACTAAGCTAATGATTTGAAAAATGTTTTCACAATAAGTAAAACAAAGAAACAATATGCCAATTACTCAAAAACAACTTAAGGAAACGAACCGTCGCTTCGTCCATTTGGCTTCGCTTTCAATTATTGACGACGGGTTGCTGCTGCACCAGCCCAGACCGATTCGATTGAAATCGAACCGGCAAAAAACCGATCGGTACCACGAACGAGAGCAGATTTCGGTTCCCTTTCGGTTCGTGTGGGTATGTGTACCGGGATACGATTTATGATTTATCGCTCGCACTGCTTCTGACAACCGCAAACAATAACTTCTCCTTCGCCTTTTGCCCAACCCAACCGTCGCGTCGGGCAGTGGCGCGAGGGATGGGGTATTTTTCAATTGAATCAGCATCGTATACCAGACTTTCCCGGAAGGACACAAACACACATCGACATTCGTCCGTACCGGTGATGTCCGATCAAACGGATGGTTGAGTTTTGCTTTGCGGACCAAAGTATCGCATTACTGTGCTGAGTTTTCCCTCGGTTTTCCCGCAGCGCAGCGAGCACGCGAGTGCGGTATTGGAACTCAATTACCGAGGCATCGAGGAGGGAGAAGAGGGACGAGAACGGAATCGGTGACCAGTTGCTTGACCGCATGATTGCCTCACAATTCGTTGGTGGTTCCGTGGAGGGTTTTCGTGCGTTTTCTTTTGCGTGGTGGTGGTGCTATTGTACCTCCTTTTCCAATCTTCATCCTGACTGATCAGAGTGTGCTGGCCAATTGGTCGTTTAAGATGGATCCGGATGAGGAAGGAGCGCGTGAGCAAAACGCTGTTCCGTTTTATCGCTGCAGTGGTCATTGGCTTGATGTTTTGCATAATTTTAAGCATACAAAGCGATCATCGCGTGAGCATAAAGGTAAAGATAAAAGCAGAGATCGGTTTAACCCAGTAAAAGGCGTTGCAAAATGGCGTCCATGATTCTGACTTTAAGTCCTCCAATAACGCAAGACCTTTTTGGTTCATTACCTCGGGATTTTCCTCGGTACAGGTCCCAGGAGGCACGGACGCTGGTACCGTGGTGACGTTTGCGGATAAATCAATAGGCAAAACACAAAATCAATTTCAAACGGTCAACCCAAGGAGAAAAAAATGGGCAACGTAGCAAAGAGTGACCGTAACGAGGGCCGGGAGGATGGAAGCAATCGTATCGATACGATGTTCCCCCCAGGAGTTAACCTTAATTCGATTGCCGACCATCGTTCCGTGGGTTGTGCACCTTCGTCAGTCCAATGAGTCCTCCTGCTGGATGGCTGATGGCGGGGGTTGAACGATCATTAATCTTTCGCTAAGCCGTACCGACGGCAGGCAGGCTGTGTGCTGGTCACGAGGTGGCAGGAGAGTGGTAGCATGGAATATGAACACAGGAATTGGCCTCCATTTGCACTTCACCAGAGGACAGATCGTTCCGCTTTTTTGCTCCCCCTCCTTTTCGGTGCCACGTGGAAACGTTGGTCATTTTCATCAACTAATTGATGGATTGGGTATCGTGACGAAGGATGAGTACACAGTGACTCTTGGGGTGTACTCGGGGACCGGGGATGACCCGTACCAGCCACCATAACCTGCTGAATATGTGGGGGAATCTTAATTCGGTTTCTTCGGTTTCCACTTTTGCTCATCTCATCCTTGGACTGCCACAGGGACTCGTAACCGTGGAAGACGCAAACTGAACCCAAGAGATGGAAATGCTGCTTCCACTTTCTTGGGAAAGCGAAACCCGGGGATGTGAGAATGACAGTGAGGTGGAAAAAATGCCGTCGGGCTAACGGTTGAGTTATTAAATTTGTCACCGAGCATCCGAGCCGATAACGTTGCCTCGGATGCTGTACTAACCGTTTGCCGTGTACTATTGTGGCGGTCTAATTGAAGCGGAGCGGTAGTTGGGGAACCTTCCGTAATCACTGAATGATGCGGTAAGAGGTTTGAGGTTCGTTAGTGGCGCAGTTGGATGTGGGATCGATTAATTTTATTTGAAGCAATTGGATCGCCTACGTTGGTTCATATTTAAAATCTAGAAAAGATTTTCGGCAATGTACATAGGGCACAATTTAACATATTTTTAGGACTTTCGCTATCGATCTCTCTAAGAAGAACACTCGTAACTGCAGATACACCGGCTAGCAAGATTATCAAAACACATCAATTTATTTCATTCTGATAAACCACCATCAATTGAAGAACGAACGATTCTTAGACAAATCTGATTAATTCTCAAATAAATAATATATAAGATCATGATGAAGTTCAAGCCTTGTTGTAACTCCAAAGTGCTCAAAGTAATTTAAATAATTCTTTGAAATGCGGTCACTGTTATAAAGCTTCTAATTGTACAGTCATTGTATGATCTTGACTACTAGCCTTTTCGTTATGCAGCACAACATATTTCACTTTCCGAAAGACATTCTCATTCCAATGAAGACACTATCGGCCTAAAAAGCTGTCTTCACATGTCCTCTCACTACTCTAAAAGCATGAAATTTTCCATAGAACACTCCTTCCCACACTCCTGTTCTTCGGATTTGAACTACAAATTAGAATTTCAAACTCCCCGCATAGGAACGGATTCACCTCTGCATTCACTTCTGCAGACCCATTATCAGATCATTGCCTCGTTTGACGGTTGTCTGCAATTTTCTTATCAGCCTTACTGTCATCATCCAGGTCATTATTATCATTTTAACCCTTTTCTTGCCTTGGCAGCTGTTGAGGGGTTAAGGTTCTTCGGAGCTTACAGCCAATAAGCAATCGCTTAGCAGTCTGGTTCACTCCGGTTCCCACTCCACAACTCATCCTGCTGCAGCGTCTTCTGTGGCTTGCTGCCAACGAAAGCAGCGAGAGCCCTTCTTATTGTTCGAGGTCGGACAATCCTGTCCAGCTCTCCAATAAACCAGCATGTTTACTGCTAGGGTTGCATTCTCGGTACTCCATTGCCTATTCTCGCCAGGTAATCACCAATGGTACGATAAGCTTTAGCAGAGTTCCACAGATTTTCTGCATCAGCGCCAGAATAATCAACGAAAGTAAGATGGGTTTTTTTCCTTAAATGAATTCCTGCTATTCTTGAGATTTGATAGTGAGGCATGTTAGATGGAAAAAGACGACAGCACATAATACTAAACGAGTGTTCTTTCTGACCTGCTTCTTCTCTTTTTCTGTTGCATTTTGATGGTATGTTGGTATGAAAATCAGACCACGAGACAACAAGTATTGAGTTCTCACAATCGAAAGGAATAAAAAGGACTTCAACTTTTGATCCATTTTATTATAAAAAACTGTTTTAAATTATTTTAACTTCATCCGGCTTACTTCAAAGTGAAACCTTTAAAAAATCCCCAAAATAAATGACACTTCTTGCGACGGTTTCTATTAAAAATGTACGCTTTATAATGTACCCAGCAAGTTACCATATTTTACCTCACTTACCACTCCCACCAAACAAACCCAACCAACCTTCAGCTGCGAAAAGCTGGCAAAATGACAACCGGCAACATCGGTGTGCTATCTTCATCCCGATGCTGCTCAGCGACTGCGGCTGTTAGGCTGCAGAAGTGCACGTGTCCTCTCGCATCTGGTGCTTGAGATGAGTGCGCAAAATGACACTTCCGATCAAAACCGACAGAATGCAGAAGCGTGCATACAAAGTTTTCCGCACACCCCACCGACGAAACCGACGGCCTGTCCTCGGTTAAATAAGGTTTCCTTTTAACGGTGATCGAGTTGATGTGCACTTTCTCTGCGATTACTGCGTCTGCAACGCAAGTTTTTGGGCTTCAACGGGGCATCATTCTTGGCATGTGAGTTGCCGAAAAATAGTCAACAAAAATTGGTTCACAGCGAATCCGAACTCAGAATTTTAACTCATAATTAAGAATGGAGCATATTTGCTATGATGTTTAACACGACTCAACAGGCGAGTAGAACAGGCACGAATAAACATGCGATGGCGCTAAACCCCAAAGGATAAGCAATTAGCTACAGCGTGCTAGCCAGGAGAATGCTAATGCTTTCGCCAATCGTACATTATGTATGCTGGTTTATTAGTGAGTCACTATGGCCCTTTAAAAAGGTATATCCTGAGGGGGCTAAAAATGCGACCACTAACCGGCACTCAATGGAAATGGCGTCTAGTGCGTTATGCTCCACCAGGGACTCACGGTGCACCCTCACCAAGTGCAATGAAACATGATAAATGTCCTCATTTAAGAAGCGTTCGTGTGTACGCGAATCTCATTGGGGCCCGGTAAAGCAGCAAAAGCAAAGCTTCTTTTTATTATTAGCTCCCGCCACCTGGTTCGAGGTGGCACAAAACATGGCACAGTATCATGGATGGAAACACGGAAGAGATTTTCTAAAAGATTTCAATAAAAAAACCAACAATAAATGAACAAAGACTTTGGTTATGCGAAGCAAATTAGATAACTTTATTTATATTAACAAAAGACAATACTGTGCCTCTCTATTTGTGGATGGAAAATTCCAATAGTTTTCATTCGCCATTCGACAGTGCGGTATCAGTAAGATGCGAAGATGATAGCACTTGCCCACTCCCCGTCTCATCACCCTGTCGCTGCCATGCTGCCATGCAGCCCAGCATCCGAAGCGCGAGCATCAGGTGGCCAAAAAATGAAAGCATTTATACACTTTCCCAAAGCTGGATATATCAATTTCTCCATTTCTTCCGTGTTTTCCCTGGAGTGCGGATGCTTCCGGAGAGCTTCCTAGCTTGTACACCCACACTGAAACACACGCTTCTGCACGCCAAGCAGGGTAAGCAACCTTCTCGATATCGTTGCACCAACGCGGTACTCTGTGGGTACCGAGGACAGACAGACGGGCGTCCCCAGAATGGAAGTCGAAGGACACATCCTTGCGGTGAATCGCTATTTCGGAACGGAGCTAGCTAGCTCCCTGCGCAGAGCTGAGCAGACTTAAAGCTGAGTCCAGGAGTGGAGTGGTCCCCGGGAACCCACGATGCCAATCTGTTAAAACCGGTATTCGGTGAAAATAATAACAATAATGTAATATGTTGTCGTTATTAATTTTACACTCTCCAGGGCCACTAAACCGTCGGCCACGGTCAGCAAACAGCGACCGAGGACAGGAGCTGCACTGAGTGAAAGAGATATAATTTTTTATTATAATTCGCCGACGATTAAGTTTCAGTTCTCTTCGTTCGTTGGAACGGAAAAGTTCTCGGTGTTTTCCGTCCCCCCGCCCACCGGCGTGCACCATTACACCGGGGCCTATTGACAGCCGTTTGGCACGCAGGACACGCCGTGGGGTCCGCAAGGGGGGGGGGAGGGGGGGGGGGGCAAATCGGCATAAAAATGGAAATCTCTCTCCGGTCGCGGTTTCATTGTCGCGAGAAAGAAGAAAAAGAGAGCAAGCAAAAGGAGGTGAGGGAAGGAGGGAGGGGGGAGTAAATTAAATTAGATTTACTTCCCCGCACCCCTGCCCATCCGCGGTGGACGGCATTCGTGACACGATTGGGCGCATCATTTTGTTTGAATAACCTTCCGGGATTGCTGGCGCTACAAGTAGAATCATCGGCAGTCGGCGTTTATGGTTCGGTTTTTGGGTGCGACTGGTGTTCGAGGCCGAAAATGGAGTAAAAACAAACCTCCAAGTGGTTTTCGGGAGAGGAGTGGCGTTGGTAAAACATTTAATTATAAGATTAACGTTAAACGGTAATGGCGGAGCGGAGTCCACTCACTCCCGGTACGCGGAACGCGGCATTCTTAAGGCTTGGCTTAAGGTTAGTAAGCTTCTGGGGACCACAGGGAAAGACGAACTTGTGTCGAGAAGCTGTTTTGTTCCCGAAAAAAAACAACACCGAAAATGTGTTTGTGTATTTTTGTGGAAAATGTTTGTGGAAAGTTAGATCGTGTCTGGTGTTTAAAAGATCCGACTGTCGGTGTGGTCGGTGGCGGTGGTTGAAAACACTAGAGAGAGAGAGGGAGAGAGATATCTCGATGCGACTGGAGATGTCCTGCGGAATAGGTAGCTCCCAATAGTCACATGAACACTCGTTGCTGCGGTGCGGCGAGCGTCGTGAAAAATTGACAAAAATAGCACGCCCACCGGTTGCACCACCGCGTCTGTACGTGCAGCATACAGGTTGGGATGGATTATGTTTTGAAACCGATTGAATTATTGGCCATCCGGGAGGTGCGGCCAGATGGAAGCCATGCATTGTCCGCTCAGTACCACTATTGAAGGAATTCGCAGCCGCAAGAGCTGATAGGAAATGTGTTGTTCTTTTGAAATAGTATTTTATTAAAAATGCAGTATCACAAAACAAATAGTTTATCAATGTTTTAGATTTTTTTAAATGTTTCCAATAAGTCGGACTGTATTTAATAAAAGCAAATCTAGCTTCATTTTCATTTCGTAGTATGAAGCATTAATGTGTTAAATGATTTCAGGATTTATTATTTCTCCCAATCAACTGTACCCTTTAGCTTCTTCGCTATAATGTTCAATATACCACACTCTAATTCTAATCAACGTCCAGTATGTACAATAGAATGGACAATATGTTTTAATAGAGTTAATGCTGATCTAAGCCAAAAGGAAATTAGTTTCTATTCAGGCGTTTATGAAGTTATGGTCATCTACTTGCGTACATGCTCGTAAGGTGGTACCATAATTGAAAGTAAGGATAATTGTGTACAAAACATACCTTTCCCGGATCCTCGAAAACCATAACGGGTTAAAGCTGCAGTGCTCCTGGGAGTTCACTTCGATGCTGGCGCGTATTGTTTTCCTCTTTGGCTCTAGTATTGTCCCTGTAGTATCCTTCGAGATTTGTTTCAGCCTTCAGCGCCGTCGCCAACGCGGTCTCTGTTCGGTCATCCAACACGATTCGTTTGTTTAAGTCAACGCCTGAAGGGGAATTGCGTGTATCTTTCGCCGTAAGACACACGCCAACCGGCTACGATGCGGAATAGATGATCCTTGTTGTGTGCCACGAAATGGAAATCCCCAAATAAGGACCATACAAAAACCACACCACACAAAAACCGCACCCCGGGGGGGAGCAAGAGCAAGTCAGAAAAAGCGCCAACGCAAACGCATCCACAACCCCTTCGACTCCGGGCCCCAAAAAGATATGATTACGATCTGATTTTTATTCAATTTAGCTCTGCGGCCCGTGCTGCTGCAGAAGATGCTCGTTGGAGAGTAGCAGGAGTGCACGATAACATCACACCGTCGGTACTGTGGCCACTACTTGTGCTGCGGCCAGAGAAAAAAGAACCTTAATACGAGGCCGCACGTACGGTGAGAGTCTATTGAGTATTAGCCAACCACACATACACCAGCACCACCAAATCGATTGGGCGAAACAAAGTCTGGGAATGACAGAAAATTATGTCCGCACCCCAAACTCTATCCAAACCCCCTCCCGACGGTCGAGCCAGTAATGGCCAAGGTTGGGTGGCCACAACCATCGGAACGGAATTTGTGACCGGGATTACAGCTCGTTCCTTCCGGATTTGCTTTCCTCATTTGGCCGGTCGTCGACGTCGGCGTGCATCTCCTTTTCCTCTTTCCCCGCTGGATCCCTTTTCTTTTCGGAGACGGCATTCCAAGGCACGCCAACCAAAGCACAGGGCAAAGCAAAGCTTCGATATGCCATTATCGTATCATAGTTATCCTTGTTATTATATCACATTATCATCTTGTTACTCCGCTGCCTCACCTTCGAGCGCAAGCACGTGTGTTGGTTGGTTTTTGGTCTTTGGAGAGGGTGAAATTACCCCGAAAGCACCGACTTCTTTCCTGGTCACCTGGCGGATACACCACGAAGATGCGAGGGATTGAGATAATCAGGACGCTAGTCTGCAAAGGGTTCGTTATCGGTTTTCAATTTATGTTAATAATAGATCTTTTTATGTCGAGCCATCCAAGGCCAGCTCGGGAAGGTGCACAGGCGACTCCTTCTTTGCTTCAATTCTATTTCGAAAGAGTCGATTTGTGACTACGAGAAGGTAGCCAAGACTCTGGAGGCCCACCAATTACGCGATTGTTGTTTCCTGTCTTCTGCAGAGTTGGAGAATCATCTCTTCTTTAGTCTGGCTTAGCTCGAACTTCTTGAACAGAAGTCCACAATTACATATTGCCCATTAATTCTCCTCCTGAAAGATGAACTCACTATAGGGAATGCCACCTAGAATTCAAATTTCCAATAATAGAACCACCAATTACCTGGCACCAAACCTATTCAGCATTGACTGCCATATTTTTGCTCCTTAATTTTCCGGCTTAACCGAGCATTCTGGGCATTTCTCGCACAAAATTTTTTTCCCCCAAAAAACCGTTGCTCATTATTACCGACACAAAGTGCACTCTTTTCCCTCCCTTTTGGCGTCAATAATTTGTTGCAATGTGGGTGCCGGTTCGGTGCCGAGCAATCACCATCCGCGCTAATTTCCGCACCAACGCGACGTTGCAAATGTTCATTTTCCAACTGACAAATGATTTGCACTTCGGGCCGCTAGCGTGCCCCACGGTCGCCCCCAAAAACGCGGTTCGCCCGGACCAGGAGGATCGCAATCGATGCTTCACTTACTCACCGCCTACTTGCTAGAACGTTGCATTTTGCATCGCTTTTTGGGCGCCTTTTTCCTTTCCAAAGCGAGCGTCAGTTCACTCGCCCGCGGTACAATAAGGGCGGTGGTTTGGCTTTAGCGGGCTTCGTTCAAGTGATTATCGGGCGTTTTGGCGTGCCCTCTAGGGGCGGGATATGAGGGAAGGAAGAAGACGCCCACCCTTATTAACTGCCGTACGATTTTTCAATAATCCCACTAATGGAACAATGATTGATGGTGATTGTGTCTGCGGGTTTTCGTGGCGAGGGAATGTTCTGTGCGAGGCCGCTTCTTTTTTGGCACCCGGGGCCGGGAAATTCCTGCCATAACCCAGGAAATCAGCAAAAAAAAGAGAGCAAAAGAAAAAGATAAATATTCTTGTTTAGTCAATTATCCGTCTTAAGGCAACTGGAGGCCGCTCTGATGGTCGTCCCTGCGCTCGCTTCAACTACTTGAAGGCGATACTCAATAATCTCGCCTTCACTCGGCGTTACGGAGTGACCTCGCCGGGATCAGGGAGATTATGAATAGAACAAAAACACCCATCGGCCGCCCCCGGGTTGGGATCGATTGGAGCATAAAAGGCCATTGCGTAGCCTTGGTCGACTGTGGTCGGTAAACATCCAGCCACCCTCTCGGTTTCGTTTGTCATTGAAGATGTTTACCATATTGTGTGCTTAATAAGTGCACAAACTCGACCAACTGAAGGAGGAAGGAAGGTTGTTCGAGGAATGGTAGAATGGATTTTCTCTGGCTCTGGCCAGGACAGGAAGGAAAGCGGCCTGTGACTCGGTTGTCGATTTGGTTTGTGCTGTTTTTTGGGCAGGGGAGTAACGCGGGAAAAACAAATCCATTTGGGCAACCGCAGCTGCAGGGAATGACGGATGGATGTTTGGAAATGATCGTAAGGAATCGCGACATTGAGACCGCTTTTTTTTTGTTGCCAGGAATGAAATACATTTCTGGTAGTATAAAGCATATTTTAAAAATAGTTTTCCCCTTTGCTGCTCTATGTTTGTAGCATAAAAAAATGCACTTCGTAGTCGGATTTACGATTAGCATTCGTGGCTAACAATAACAATATTGTAGAAAGGTGTTATACTCGTAACAAAGGATTTTCGTCCACCGGAAAAAAAACATTTACCATCGAATAGAATGCATCCTTTCCTTCCTTCGTTCTGCAGAGGGGATGCACTTTTGGACAATGAAGAACTGCTACTCGAAAGCATTATTGTGTGTTGCTTCGATGAACACAAATCTCTCTGCCGCCAAAATGTAGTAAGGGAACTGACCAGAAAGGCGTGAAGGGGGTTTGTTGCAAGCAAATCTGAATCCCAACAACAACAAAAAAAGAGTTAGTCTACCGCCTTCACTGCGGCGGCCACGCAAAGTCAGAAATCATTTCATCCTTTCTGGTGCGCGCACCGTAGGCGTAGCGTTCCCGGAGGGGACGGAATTACAAAAGATGCCTCCCGGTCCCCCCTCCAAAACAATGGCCGATCGCCAGGAACAACGCCTGTTTCAAGGGGAGAGGAAATGGGAATGATGATGGACAGCTGAAAAGCGCTCCACTCCCTTCCCTTCCCGGCTGGCCCATTAATGAGAGAGTTGTTTTTAGAAGCTGGCAAGTTTTGTGTCCCCTTCTCCTGTTGCTCTCGAGCTCGAGTTCGGTGTTTTCCGGATCCTTTTTTTTTAACATCCAATGGAGGTGCTGGTCAGTGGATCCGTCGTCGGATCCGTCTAGGCATATTTTTGGACTCAACTCGTTGTTGCGCCTGTTGCGCTTTCTGTCCACAAGCGATGGACGAAAGGAAATTTTCCACTTTTTTATCCGCTTGGCCATTCGAACGTCGGTGGTTCCAAGGACTGCTGGACTACCGGCCACCGGCGCCCCCCGGGGGGTGTGTTCGTTCCGTTGTTTACCAGCATTTAAAAGACATTGGTGACAGGTTTTTTGAGTGATTAAATGCTTCAAGTGATGTGGAAAACGTTTCACTGCCACTGGTGGCGAGTCAGAGTCGACTCGTCAGCGAGATCACAGACAAACCGAGACGCGGGAGAAACAACGAAACAAAAAGACAAACTTCTCGTATTTAATGCGTGTTTGTCCATCTGTTGGGCACTGTTTAGTCACGGCAAATAAGCATGACTGGTCTTCCTCGCTTCGGTTCCGTCATT